>NC_138029.1:75264111-75663070 GCF_964106645.2 Podarcis pityusensis | reverse complement strand
ACCTCACATACCTGGACAAAAGTCACACTGAACTCAATAGGACTTACCTCTAAGTAGACATGGTTAAAATTGCATAAGCCAGTAGCAAAGTTAAGAGACACCTGCATACATGTTTAGCTTGCATCAAATCAATGGTTCAGGCTTTCATTTCACCCTGATTAAAAGTTCAGTCAAGAATTGACTAAGGTATCTCTTTAAAATAATAATTTAGAGATTAAACATTAAGAGCAGGAAAATATTCATTTACCTTCTAAAAGCTTGAATGAATAAACCACTCAATGTAGTCAAGCCCAATCTTTTGCTCAAGTATTTATTATCTATCCCTGCCAAAAAGCAAGTAGATATCAGAGACAATGAATAGATCACTTACCATCTATTTTATTGGAACTGTACACCACAGTGTTGGCAGCATGCGTGTATCTGATGAGATCCACTCCATACTTTTTACTGTATAGTGTTCTCTTAGGTCTGCCAGGAAAAAATACAAGAACGATTATACTTGTTCCAACATACAAGAACTCTGCTTAGCCATATCAAAACCTTTAAAAAAGCAATTGAACACCTTCACTCAAAGAAGACAACTGCCATTTTAAGACTGCTGTTTCTGTCACCTTTGATTACCACAAAATGAACTGTGACTAACAAATGATTTTTTTTACATGCTAGTGTATGACATTAAATAAAGAGATTGTGGGGCTAGAAACAGTTCCAATGAATCAGATTCAAAACAAGCTCACTTCAAACCATGGTGTCTGAAGCTGGTTTGTTAAACCACTCAGAGTTTATAATAAATCCTGGCCCAGATGACACAACAAGCAAAGATTCAGAGAAAAGTGAAACCAGATGCAGTCAAAAGCTTCCTTCTGGCTACACAGAGGTAGGGGAGAGGCGGTGGCAGTGCATAAGCCTTATTTCAGCTCCTTGGTATCATGTCAAACCATGGGTTAGCATGATGTGCAGACACAACCCAAATCCGAGCCCTAGATCTAATCTTCCACTACAGTAAGAAATTCCCTCACATCTGTCAAATCTTGTAACATACGCAAAAGGACTTTGCTATTTACTTTACACATAGCCAGGCAGAAGTAGCACAAGTCAGCACTTATTTTGCCTGGCCCAGAGATCAGCACGATATAGAAGACCTCTCCTATAACACATGGAGAAAACGTGGGGGAGGGGACGGTTCAGAGGAAGTCATAAACATGTTTGGCTACTGAGTCATGCCAGTATTTCTGAATCTTTACCCAGGAAATTTAAAAGCAATCATTGTAGCTTGCTGCAAGAAGAGATTTGTTATCTGTCTCATCATAAAAACTATATATTGGCCAGGAGCTTATGAACTTTATGGATGAGTCAATTTTGAACTTGGGCCTTCCGCATCAAAACCCAGTCTAGATACTGCATCTCATAGGCTAAGTCACTTTGAATGTACCAGTAAACTATAGTTTAGTATTATAGGAATGAGTCATGGGGTACACCAGGAAGGGGTGGTCAGAAGCACCTACAGTCGTACCTTTGTTTTCGAACGGAATCCGTTCCAGAAGTCCATTCGACGTCCGAAAATGTTAGAAAACCAAGACGCAGCTTTGGATTGGCCGCAGGAACTTCCTGCACTCAATTGGAAGCCACAGAAGACATTTGGGTTCCAAAGAACTCACTTCGGGGTTTGCGCAGTTTGGGAGCCAAAACATTCAAGTTGCAAGGCGTTCGACAACCAAAGTATGACTGTATTTTTAATTTTAATTACGATTCCTCCTTGTCCGCACTCCAGGATCTGTGGTTTGATTCAACTGATTCATGTAAGAATCATAAACCATGGCTAGAGAGTTTAATCAGAGTCCTAACTTTGGACATAATTGTAGTTAGTTTAAAATTGAAAGCAGAAGCTTTCAAGCTCATCCTTCTCACAGCAAAAGGAATGTTGGGAATGCATAAGCCCAGGTTTGTGGTTTGCTCCTGTAACACTAAACCATGGCCTATAGTGGTAGATTATAGTATTTAAGCAATAAACAGAAATACATTTTATTTTCAAACTTGTTGATACTGTAACATAGGTAGGGGAATGAAAATTATGTTTTTGCTAAGTGAAAGGGTGTTACATACGCTTCAGGTTACAGACTCTGCTAACCCAGAAATAGTACCTCGGGTTAAGAACTTTGCTTCAGGATGAGAACAGAAATCGTGCTCCGGCGGTGCGGCGGCAGCAGGAGGCCCCATTAGCTAAAGTGGTGCTTCAGGTTAAGAACAGTTTCAGGTTAAGAACGGACCTCCGGAACGAATTAAGTACTTAACCCAAGGTACCACTATACTGTGCCACTTCTATAACATCTAGCACTCAAAAATTCATTGCGCTCTGGTATGTTATGTCCTCTTCAAACTGACAGAAGCATTAGGCGAATGTGGGACACTTAATTACAATTCGTCTATCTGTGGTCAGAGTGAGAATCAACAGAGTAGAAGAACAAATATAAAAAGAGCATGTAAACTGTGATTCAACAACAGGTGGCAAAATCCCCTTTTTGTTTATTATTTATTTAAACAATTTATATACTGCTTAACTATAACCACCTCTAAGCACTGTACAAGAAATATAATACACAAAAATGAATTTTTTGATGGAACTATAAAATTGGTCGGAACTATAAAAATACTTCAATTAAAATGTCTTCAGTAGTTCAACAGGGAAGGGGGCTGTCTGACCTCAGCTGGAAAGGAGTTCCATAAAATTGAGCCCACAAAGAAGTGGGAAGGTAAGGAACTCTTTTTGGCTTGATACACACTCCCCTTGGGGAAAGGGAGGGAACAAACTGTATGTGTCACCAATGCCAGCATGCAAGATCATAGGACTGCTTTCATGATAGTCA
Source organism: Podarcis pityusensis (assembly GCF_964106645.2). Classification (NCBI taxonomy): domain Eukaryota; kingdom Metazoa; phylum Chordata; class Lepidosauria; order Squamata; family Lacertidae; genus Podarcis; species Podarcis pityusensis. The sequence continues at coordinate 75,660,206 of NC_138029.1, read as the reverse complement.
ATTATTAAAAAGGCATTTATTTGGTCTAAGAACTGCCTTAAACAAGGAGAAAATAAAGCTTGCAGCTACACAACAACACATAGTCTGATTACATGTGATTGTGCTTTTCATTGATGTCTCATTTCATAAGCTCTGGACACTCTTGCTAGGGGCAACCAATTTAACAAGTAAATGCTTTTTTCCTTTGAAATTTGAAAAATTGCTTTAAACCTAAATCAGACAGATGCAAAAATAATATGGGTTTCAATAGAAGAAACGTTTTTTTAAATAGAAAAGATAGCTTCATTCTTGGAAAAGATTTCACTATCCTGAAGGTTGACTGCGAAAGATTATTTGATGCTCTCAGAATGAAAACAGAAACCATGATTCCTATTCAGCAGTAGAATGAATTGGAACTGCCAATATTCTAAACTTTGCCCGGATAGGGTCAGCTAATGGAGTTAAGTACTTTAAAATACATGGAAAAGAGCAGACTCTTCAAGAGGGGAAGAAGAAGAGGAGTTTGGATTTGATATCCCGCCTTTCACTCCCTTTAAGGAGTCTCAAAGCGGCTAACATTCTCCTTTCCCTTCCTCCCCCACAACAAACACTCTGTGAGGGGAGTGGGGCTGAGAGACTTCAAAGAAGTGTGACTGACCCAAGGTCACCCAGCAGCTGCATGTGGAGGAGCTGAGACGCGAACCCGGTTCCCCAGATTATGAGACTACCGCTCTGAACCACTACACCACACGGGAGAGCTGCAAATATGGGAACTCTGTCTACAAAAGACAAGAGTATAAATCATGGAGTACAACTGATGACAGATTATATATCTATGTATAGTAAGAAATACTATTAATACAATTATTTTGAAAAACCGTATCTCACTGAATTTTAATAATTTATTATTATGTGTCTTTAAAAGTATTAGAAATTTTGTTTCCCTTCTTGATTCTTCAAGGTATCTAGCAGCTAATGTGAAAACAATCCTAACTTAGCTGCACATTACTGATCAAAGATATACATAGAAAATCTGGAAGGTCACAGTCCAAAATGCCTAAAAATGCAACATAAATCAACATTTTACATTTGTAATGGTATCAGCAGTACCAAAGACGTGATAACACAGCTGCAAGGTGAAAATAAAAAATGACAACTGGCACCCGGCACCCTTCCCCCTAACTCTCACTCACACACAACCCAAATGTGATGTGGCCTAGGGTCTTCCATACCCATGTCATCCCTTTCCCTGTGTGGAGACTATGCACAACTTCAGTTCCCAACATCTGGTGTGTGCACATGAGGAGCACACACAAGTTGTGTGCTGGGACCACATGGATTAAATATGCAAAATGAATGCGTCTAACACCCAACCCATCCCCCAACAAAGTGAAGCAAGCTAGATACAGCAGGAAAGGGGAAAACCTCTTTGCCCCGCCTCCACGATACCACTGGTGGTTGGCTGTCAACAGAAGACAACCTCTGGCAGAGTCCCCAACCTCTGGCAGAAAAAAACCTCCCTTATAATCTACCCTCTAGCAGAGGCATACCTAGGGTCCCTTGTGCTCTTGAGCTGTATCCCCCGCCCCCATCAAATCTGAGCAGCAGGTGAGGTTGCCTGGGCAGGAGGAACATGTCTCCTTGGGGCTGAATGGGGCAGCTGCACTGTTTTCTGCCTGGTAGCTGCTCTGAGGACCCTTTCCGTCCCCTCCTGCACCTGTAGCAGCAACAACCTTTCCTGAGATCCCATCAGCTGGCAAGGCAGGACCTGGCACTCCAAGTATAACAGGAGGATTCTGCCTGATGGGTGAATTTTGTGCACCTAGCAAGGGCAAATGTCGCCAACCCCTAGGTACACCTCTACCCCACAGAAGCACAGATTTGGAAGTGGGGTAGGAACGACTTTATTAGTGTACCAGACTTTTAGTAGGCGAGCTGAAGAAAATTCTGTTATAGGTGTGATGCTGAAAATATCACATTCACTAGGATTTGGTAATCATTCACATTGTCTCAATGTTTTGGTCTCACATATAAAAACAAGGAAGTGGGTCAAAGAAAGGTGCTTTCTGTATCGACTTTAACAAGACAATGAGTGAGAAGGAAAGAAAACTGAACATAAACCTTTATAAATGCATTTTATTTAATTGAAACCTACTAACAGAAGCAGCAAATTGCATTTGCAAGAATACTTATAATCACCAAATCATTTAGTAGGGCAACACAAATGGAGTCGTGTCTGACCCGATTGCCGGTATAATTTCATCTTCATTTTCTCACAATGATAAAAATGAAAGGGCAGCTACTTGGCAGTCTATCTATTCTACAGCATTATATCTGGTGCTACTGACGGGACAATTAGACTCAGTTCATGTTCCTCTGCTGAAACAACCATATTCCAACTGAGGTACTGTTTTTATACATCACGCCTTTCTCCACTCAGCCCCAGTATACCTACATCCCTAACACATCCATGTGCTAAAGATCCCACAATAATGCTATCTTGTTGAAGTCACCATCAACATAAGAGATTTTCTCCTAAACCCCTAGGACCAAGCACACTGCTTATTTGCATAGATAAATACAAAGGTTAGGGGGCACAAGTGTCAACATAGGCAGGGAGGGGAACCCAATCATAGAACTGTAGTGTTGGAAGGGACCCAGGGATCATTTAGTCCAACCCCCTGCAATGCAGGATCAACCTTGGCGTTATCAGCACCACGCTCTAAGCAATCTAGGCTGACAAACCAAAGGGGGGGCCCTTTAGCTGATTCCTTTAAGATGTACAACTTGCTTTTCTCTAAGGCAGGAAACACCACCAATCCTTATAGAGCACTTGCACTTTCCCAAGAATATTAGAAGATAAGACAGGCCCTACTCACAGATTTCACAGTGTGATGAGGCGGCGGGATACAAATGGGGGGGGGGGCTATGCCCTCGGTTCCTCCCTCCTTGGAAGTCGGGGCATCCCCCCAACCCCGAGGCGCTTCTTGTCCTTCAGCCGGTCCTGCCAACAACACACCCACACCGGTCCCCAAGCCACCCTCCTCCACAAGCATCCTCAGATGCCGAGAACCGGTTTATTTTTAATGTTCTAAATTTCTCTCTTCAAGCCGCCCCCCCCCCGCTCCACTGACTCCCCTTCACGTGCGAGAGGTCTGAAGGGCCTCCTCCCGGCTTCAGAGAGAGCCTCTCTCTCTGCCCCCCCCGCCTGCCCGGGCCTGCCCGCCCCCTCCCAGTACACTCACTTGCCCTCCTGGCAGTCGTAGAGCACGATGGAGTCGTCGTCGCTGCTGGAGATGACGGTCTCGCCGTTGGGGCTGAAGTCGAAGCAGTTGATCTTGTCCGAGTTCTCGCGGAACACTTTGGCCACGCGGAAGCTCCGCAGCACGTTGTCCGTCAGCTTCATGCCGCCGCCGGCGGGAGAGGAGGAGGAGGGAGGGAGCCGGCGGGGCCTGCGCGCCGAAGAGGGCGCGGGGAAAGCGGGAAGCGCCTGCCTGGCGGCGGAGGGAGAGGAGGAAGCCGCGGGGAGGGGCGGAGAAGCTGGTCGACGGCGCCCTCAGGCGGGCTCGAGTCAAGCTGCGGGCGGCAGGAGGAGGCGGCGGCGGCGGCAGTTGCAGCAGCGGCGGAGGCTACTCATTGTGTCCGCCATTTTGCGGCTTCAGGGGGCCCTGCGAGGAGGGAGGGAGGGAGGAGAGGAGGGGAGCCCGCCGCGCGGAATTGTGGGGCAGCGGAGGGAAGCAAGGCGGAAGGCGGCGACCCTTAAAGGCGCAGGTGCGCCGGCGGCAAAGGGGGAGAGCAGTGGCTCATGGGATACAAGCGAGTCTCTCTGAGAGGCGGCTTGAGGGGGGGGGGAGCGGCAGCGGTGCATTGTGGGAGTCGGCGTTCCAGCAGCGTTGGATGCGAAGAGGCGGGCTCGTTCGTGCGCGGCCTCTTTCCAGGCGCTCAGTTCCAATCGCGTGATAGAACGGTCGAGCGGGAACGTTCTCCTCTGTGGGCAGCCAGCCAATCCCTGTTGAGTGTAGAGCCCCGCTCACCTTGCGATGGGGAGGTTCAGGATGCCTTCAGGTATAGCCAAGTCTCGCGAGTCCCGCCTTCTTAACCCGGGAAACGGGGAGCGGCGGGAGACGAGGACGAGCTCGCGCTGTTAATTTTAGCAGGTTTTCGTCATGCATCCTTGCTGCACCCTCATTGTACACCGCTGAGAGGCTATGGCATATAAATTAGAAAAATAAAAATAAGCGAGGAAGGGGGGCTGCCCCACCAGTTGCAGTGTCGGTAGAAGAATCAGGTTCTGGCAGTGCCCCTCCCCCCCGCCACCGTGCACACTTTAATCTGGGCCTTGCCAGTAATTGCCTTGCTAGTAATCAAGAACTGGGATCGGGCGGTAGAAGATTCTCCACACACAGCCGCCAGGCAGGGAGGGAGACGCTTTGCAAAAGAAAATAACCCCAGGCGTGCTACGCTGCATGTATGAAGGCTGACCTGTCTAGGATCAGACTGGAAATGGGAGAGGCGGTTCCTCCATGTTTCTGATTCCCCCCCCCCCGGCCTTCACAACTCTAGATCAGACAAGTGTCTCCAAAATCATAGTTCGTTTTTTGTCTGTGTTTGGAGGCTCACATCCAGTTATGAAGTCATATCCTTATGCCAGTGTGCCTGCCTCCAGCACAGTCACACAGAAGGCCTGTTTTGGGAGGCTGCACAGATTATAATTAGAAAGGGTTCTCACTCAGTGGCAAAGCTTATGCTGTTTCCCAGTTAAGTCCCTGTAGAATGGTGAAGGTCTTCTGTTGGAAAGCCTAAAGAGCAAGTGCCATTTAGTTTAAGTGACAGGTCAGCAACCTTTTTCAGCCGTGGGCCAGTCCACCGTCCCTCAGACCATGTGGTGGGCCGGACTATATTTTTTTTGGGGGGGGGAATGGACAAATTCCTATGCCCCACAAATAACCCAGAGATGCATTATAAATAAAAGCACACATTCTAGTCATGTAAAAACACCAGGCAAGCCCCACAAATAACCCAGATATGCATTTTAAATAAAAGGACACATTTTACTCATGTAAAAACACGCTGATTCCCAGACTGTACGTGGGCCGGATTGAGAAGGCGATTGGGCCGCATCCAGCCCACGGGCCTTAGGGTCCCTACCCCTGGTTTAAGCCATGGGTCACCAACCCGTTGTGGACCAAGCGGCACATTTTGCTAGAGTGCTGTGAGTGCCAGTCACTGAGCTACAGCCCTTCCTCAAAGATCAAAGGTAATGGATATCTTGGAATTCTTGGCTATTTCTCTATAAAATGAGGGGTGTGGCTTGGGAGTGTGTGTTCCCTGTAGAGAGTCTCAAGGGCTAGATCAGAAAGGCTGGCATTTGGCCCCTGGGCCTGAGCGTTCCCTGTTTCTGGCAAATGTAATGCTGAGCTAGATGTAGCCCTGGTCTGACTTCCTGTAAGGCAGCTTCCTTTGTTTCTGCTAACATTCCTCCTGCTGTATATCCCACACTTGACAGGTTGGACATGTTTAATGCACAATGTTCCCTGCCCAGTATGTCCCTCTGAGAGAAAGCAAGCTGCAATCCAGGTGATTGAATACAAAAGGAGTAGTGCTGTGGGAGGGATGGCGAGCTCAAGTGGAGTCATAACGGGGACTGAATCTTGCGGCTACCAATGGTGCAATTGTTCTTGGTGGTTTCTTAGGGTGTGCTTTCATAGGATGACACTGGCTGATCAGTTGCGACTTTGAACGTGAGAGATTTTGCCTTTGTGCAGAGCACTGAACTAGATTGACTTCCAAGTCTTTGTACATCTCTGCAATTTTCAAGGCTACTTCATATGTCGTTTTTGAAATAAAGATGCATTTCCAAGTATGTGCCCTCTGCACATGTGAATGGTTGCATTAGTGTCTTCGTGTGTGCCCTTCCACGATACGTTTGGAAGGTGGCAAGACGAGAATGAGCCTTTTTTGCAGTTGCTCCCCACTTGTGGTGCTTTCATTGCATTTTTTGAGGTGCCAGGCAAAAACATTTCTCTTCTCCCAGGCCTTTGGCTAATTAAACATTCTGCAGCCTTTTAAACTGGGTGAAGGAGATTGCTTTTTGATTGTTTGTTATTATGGTATGTGTTTTTGTGTTTTTATATTGCAAACTGCCCTGTGATCCTTGGATGAAGGGTGGTAGAGAAATTAATATAATAATAAAAAATGATAGTGTATTTTTGTCTTGAGCGTATGCATTGTTGCTCCCTCTAATAAAGAACTCAGTGTGTTGAGTGCCACTGGAAATGGCACCAAAATGCGGGACACTAAGAAACAAGAAGGTACTGGCATGCTTGGAGGAACCCTGGGTTTGCCAAAGTAAAAAAATAAAAGATAAGATAAAACCTGGGATTCTGGATTGTCCTGCTTGGAGAGATTGGGTGGGATTCAACTAAGTTGTTGCATGCAAGGAGTTAGCTCTGCTCCCTTACTGGAATTTCGCCCCTCTCCCTGCTCTGGAGAGTTGGGGGAACCCCCAGAAAAGGTTTAGGGGGCGTGCAGGGGAGGAGAGAGGGGAAAGTCCCATTGCGTGAGCAGACCTCATTCTGCACACACATGCCCAACTTAGTACTGCATTGCATTCCTCCCATTGACTGGCTGAACAGGACCACTTCTGTTAATACATGCGGATAAATTACAACACTTTACTGCACACTTCTCTGTGAGCTGTGACCATTTGGTCCTGTTTACATCATGGCTGCTTACTTAGGCTGATTGACTGCTGTCAGGTGGGATTGTTAGTTGCTAGCATGCATATTCTGATAGCTCCATCCTGCTTGGAGATATTTTGGGTAAAGTATTCTTCTTTGGACAGAAGTGATTCAGTCTTTGTTAGTCACACCAAGGCTTGTGTAGGGATGATTGGCAAGGAAAGAAAAAGTTCCCATGTATAATTAAATGAACAGACGATACTGTGTCAATGAGGGGATAATTTTCTTAATCAAAATGCTTTCCAAAGACCCTAATAGTCACATTTAAGGAAGTAAATGAGAAAATTCTTTGTTGGCAAGTAAAATAAAGTGCTTCACCCCAAACTGAATTAAAAATAGTGACAGTTCCATCTGATAGGTTCTTCTCTTCCCTGTCCTTGTTGTGTGACTCTGTGTGTTCCATCTCTGCAGGCACTTTTATCCCAGCCTCACTCAGAATACAGAAAGCTTCTCCATGCTTGAAACAAGAGTATGGTGAGATAGGGGTGGGTGGCAGGGTTGAGCTCTCCTCACCCATACAGTATATGAAAAATTGACACCTATGTACTGCCTGAGCAATTGAAACTCACTTTTTTCTTACCCCTTAGATATTACTGACACAAAAGCGTAAATTTGGGGCTGCTCCCATATTATCTTGCTTTGCTCTCAGTTCCTTGCTGAGGGATATTTTCTGTTTACAGTATGTCAGGTGCTTTGTTTTTAATCTTCCTCCTGGTTAACTGAAGTAAAAATGGTGATGAATTATTGAACGTGATTTCCATTAATCTGTCAAAACAAAACCAAAAATTAAGCCTAGGGGCACTTTAGCAAATGTATATTTTTGTTAATCTTTAAGGTGCCTCGGGATGACTCGGTTGATTTTGTAGAAGCAGGCTTCGTAGCATGTTGAGACGCATGTGAAAAGCACAGTTTGCCTTGTGCAAGTTTAATCTTTTCATAATGAAATGTTGGCAAAGCCTTTCTCACAGATTGTACTTTGGCAGACCGATCCTCTATACATCTACTCAAAAGCAAGTTCCATTGAGTTAACCAAGACTTATTCCCAGCTGCATAGATGCAGGTTGCAACCTAAATAATCTTAATGAGAAGTCTTATATTTTGTTTTGCTGCACAAATGGTAACTCAAGGTAAATCCTCTGAAAGCACAATAAGGGGGTGTTACGGCCACTAATTTGATCAGCTCTTTTCTCTAGGAAGAGAGAGTTCAACAAGATGTACATATAAGGGAAGTAAAAGCGCCCATGCTAGAATGATGGTTTTAGCTCCTTGGTAAGGGAGACAGCCGTTTCATCCCTTTCACTTAGGCAGTAACTCTGCTTCCATATTCTGGTTCTGTAGGAACCAGGTGACTCTAACCAGTGTTCAAAGCTCCCATTGTTCTAGGTGCATTTTGCGACAGGGTATTTCATTAGCGCAAGCAGTTTCTGAGCTCTGGGCACAGTACTGTGCTTAAGATTTCAGATTAAGACTGCAGAGTGGAAGGAAAGGAGGACCTTTTCCTGCCTCCCCACTTTCAGGTACTCTGAAGACTGGAGAAGAGACCCTCTTAAGAATATTAGGGGGGTGGGCAGGAGAAGGACTAGACCATGGGTAGGCAAACTAAGACCTGGGGGCCAGATCCGGCCCAATCATCTTCTAAATCTGGCCCGCGGACTGTCCAGGAATCAGCATGTTTTTACATGAGTAGACTGTGTCCTTTTATTTAAAACGCATTTCTGGGTTATTTGTGGGGCCTACCTGGTGTTTTTACATGAGTACAATGTGTGGCTTTTATTGAAATGCATCTCTGGGTTATTTGTGGGGCGTAGGAATTCGTTCATTTTCCCCAAAAAATATAGTCCCGCCCCCCACAAGGTCTGAGGGACAGAAGATCGGCCCCCTGCTGAAAAAGTTTGCTGACCCCTGGACTAGACAGTGTGAAAAATGAACATAGTATTTTAGCTGCAGTTCATTCATTTTCAGCTTTGTATTCTTGTTATAAAAAAGTACACCTAGGCATTCTGTTGTTGCGCCCATAACCTAGGTTTATATCTCAGTTCATATCTCAGTTTCTAACACTGGCTCTAACTTCATACAGCAGTGTTTCCCATCTGGCTACGTGGGAAATGATGACCCAGAATATTGTCTTTGTCACCCCAAATTCTAACTTGCCACTTTTCATTCCCCATAACCTCAGGAACATTGCCACGGTACGCAATGCTGGCATGGCATTTCCTGTGTTTCCCTCGTAATAGCAGAAATAACATCCATGAAAATCTTTCCGTAAAAGAAAAAACAAAACAGAAATAAGATATTTCTGGGTGTGAGAAGTTTACCGAACACTTTTTCAGTTTCCTTGAGCTCTGTGTTTATATGCTTGGGGGAGGTAACTTTCTGGAAAAGGGGCATGAGCGCAGGTATTTGAGTCAGAAGAGGTGAAGGATCTCGGGTGAAGGAGCAGGCCAAGATCTGAATTCTGGGCAAGCAGGCAAGTTGGGTAGGAGTGTAGAGGGGTAAAAAAATGGGCTTTGGGATTGTCAAGACTGGGATAGCTGAGAAGTGGCTTGCAGAGAAGAGTGGATCACTCTCCTTGGGCTTAGGAGAGTGACAGCCTTGGAGCAATGTCAGCAGCTCCTGGAATCTCAGGTTGCAGCTTTGGTACAGAAGGTTGCATATCGGTTACATCCTTTGCTGGTCCCGATGCCCTGCGAGTGAACCTGTAATTAAGTCCGCCCAGCTATGCTGATTACATTACCTCACATTAATTCTGCAGACTTCCTTGCTTTTCATCACCAGGTGGCAGTTTTCAGGGGCCTGTAATTTTTCAGAGGTTTATATTTAGGGTCCATTGTAACATCTTACATTGTGGTATGTACATGGTTGTAAACCTACACCTAAAAAAAGGTAATGTGATCAATATGTGTACTACGACATTACCACAGCTTCAAGTGGCAACCAATACATAAAAAGCAGCCATCATAGATGGGGCTGTCACCTCACTTAAACTCCTCAGGGAAGCCAGATCGTGTTCTGAGGCAAGAGTCTCTGAGAGAGATGTTGTCTGATCAGATACCCTGTCAATGCACCCTCAGCTTTGCCTTGAAAAGGTACAAATAGCCAATTGTATGAAGATCACCATTTAGGAGTCTAAAGCAGTCTCCGAATGGGCCCCAAACTACTAATATATAGTGCAGGGTGGAGAAACCTCTGATTCTCCAGATGTTGGTGAACTACATTAGCATGGCCTAATGGTTGGCCATGCTGTCTGGGGATGATCGTAGTTGGGAGAGCCAACAACCAACTGGAGGGCTACCGGTTTGCCTACCCTGATTTAAGGCTATTGCCCTTGAGTCATAGGACAGGTTCCTTATTTGTATGTGACTTGTCAGTTGGGGCTCAGAACTTAGCATGCCTAAATGCATTTTGCACCGAAATGGCAATAGCTGAGAGCCAAACATAATTCTGGGGCAGCCCTTCCCAGCCTGCTGCCTTCCAGCGTCATCCTTGGCCACTGGGCATGCTGGGTGGGGATGATGGGAATTCTTGTCCAAAACATCTGGAGGGTACCAGGTTGAGAGAAGTTTTTCTAGGACATCTCATGATAAAGACAATTCTCCAACCAGCACTGGTGGCCCAGAAACTGATTTTGGAGATACTGTTGACTAATCCGTGTTCATTATTGAATGTTGTGTTTCTTTCTGGTGATTTAATGGATATTATATAGATATTTTGGAAGTGCCATGGTCTGATCACTACGCTCTGAAAGCCAAGATTGACTTCCCGCTCCTCCCCGGCTCGGGTGGCGAACCTATTTGGGCTCGTCCGCGAAAACTGATGGATCCTGATAGATTCCGACAAGCCTTGCGGAACCCTGCTCCTCCTGGCGACTCATTAGATGACATTGTTGAGGACTGGAATAACCGGCTCTTGGCAGCCATTGATGAGATCGCGCCTAAGCGCCCTCTGCGACCCCGTCGAAACCGGGCCCCTTGGTTTACTGAGGAGCTCCGGAAAATGAAGCAGGATCTCAGACGGCTAGAGCGAGTATGGCGACGGACTCGTGACGGAGCCTCAAGAACATCTTATAGGATGCTTATGAAAGCCTATGAGATGGCTATGAAAGCTGCTAAGAAATCTTACTTTGCAGCTTCCATTGCATCCGCTAGCTCTCGCCCGGCACAACTTTTTAGAATAATTAGGTCAATAACGTCCTTAGGAGGACAACCAAATTTAAGCACAAATTCGACCCACAGCTGTGAGGCATTCACGAGCCTCCCTTCCAATTTAGATACAATGACTGAACTGGAGGCCCCTCGACTGACTTCAGTGTTGGACCATTTCGATCGGATACTCCCTACTGATGTGGATAGATTCCTCCAAGTTGGTAGGCCCACCACCTGCCTCCTTGATCTGGAGTGTCCAGATGTTGTGCGGACCCCCCTGGTTGAAATTATCAATTTGTCCCTTGACACGGGGACATTCCCAGGGGAACTGAAGGAAGCAGTGGTGTGTCCACTCTTAAAGAAAACTTCATTAGATCCCTTAGACCTATCCAATTACCGCCCAGTTTCAAATCTTCCATACCTGGGTAAGGTAATTGAGAGAGCGGTTGCTGAACAGCTTGGTAGGTTTCTGGAGGAAACATCGGCATTAGATCCATTTCAGTCCGGTTTCCGTTCTGGTTTTGGGACGGAGACGGCTCTGGTTGCCCTAACAGATGATCTCCGTAGACAACTGGATTGAGGCGGGTCAGGACTGCTGATCCTGACATGGGCAGATCTGACATGGTCGATCATGATCTTCTGGACCACCGCCTCGCAGACGTGGGGATACAGGGCATAGCCCGTAACTGGTTGTGCTCTTTTATCTCTGGTCGGGGACAGAGGGTGGCACTAGGGAGGGAAATGTCGTCGCGCCACTCCTTGGTGTGTGGAGTGCCGCAGGGCGCAATTCTCTCCCCGATGCTTTTTAACATCTTTATGCGCCCCCTTGCCCAGATTATCCGGAGCTTTGGGCTGGGCTGTCACCAATATGCTGATGACACTCAACTCTGTCTGCTGATGGATGGCCACACCGACTCGGCCCCAAACACACTGACCAGATGCTTGGAAGCTGTGGCTGGATGGTTTCGTGGGAGCCGATTGAAACTAAATCCTTCGAAGACAGAGGTCCTATGGCTAGGTCGGGATGGCATGGGGATGAGGGACCAACTCCCTTCTCTTGCCATTGCCTTCCGTTAAGAGTTTGGGTGTAATCCTTGACGCCTCCCTTTCCATGGAGGCGCAAGTTACAGCAACAGCCAAGGCGACATTTTTCCACCTTCGCCGCATCAAGCAGTTGGTCCCTTACCTTTCCCGCCCCGACCTGGCCACAGTGATCCATGCGACGGTCATCTCCAGGCTTGACTACTGTAATTCACTCTACGCGGGGCTGCCCTTGAAGCTGTCCCAGAAACTCCAGCGGGTACAGAATGCTGCAGCGAGGCTCCTCACGGATTCTCTGCCATGGGAGCATATTCACCCAGTGCTTTTCAAGTTGCACTGGCTCCCGGTGGAGTACAGGGTCAGATTTAAGGTGCTGCTTTTGACCTTTAAAGCCCTTCACGGCCTAGGACCCTCGTACCTACGGGACCGCATCTCCTGGTATGCCCCACGGAGAGCCTCAAGGTCCATAAATAACAACACCCTAGTGGTCCCAGGCCCTAAGGAAGTTAGATTGGCTTCAACCAGAGCCAGGGCCTTTTCAACTCTGGCTCCGGCCTGGTGGAACGCTCTGCCTCATGAGACCAGGGCCCTGCAGGATCTGATTTCTTTCCGCAGGGCCTGTAAGACAGAGTTGTTCCACCTGGCCTTTGGCTTGGAGCCAATTTGATTCCCTCCCTCCCTCTCTTTCTTTTTTCTTTTCCTTCTCCTCCTGCGATGAGGCTATATTTTAATATTTTAATGTTCCATTATTTTAATGTTGTATTTTATTTTTGTTTTTAAGTTGTAATCATTCATCTTGTTTTTATTATTGCTTGTAAGCCGCTCTGAGCCCGGCCTTGGCTGGGGAGGGCGGGGTATAAATAAAAAAAATATTATTATTATTATTATTATTATTATATAATTCCAGGTACAGTGAATCATTTCGGTTAATATATGCTTGTACGTCGATTTGTAATTAACTTGAACACCTCTTTACACCTCCTCCAGTGGATTTAATAAGGAAGTAGGAACTATCTCCAGTCTTGTATAGTGGAGCTCAAGCCATAGTCAGAAGCAACATTCAGAAGAACGTATCAAAATGATTTATTCAAATTAATATGCAGATTAGGACCATTATTCATTAATGGCAGCTTATGAAGTTTTCATTTAAAGGAGATTAATCTAAGCCCTTCACAATCCCCAAGCAATCCTGTCACGGAAGAAGCAATTCTCAGCAGATCTCCGCCAAGATTAATGAGGGCTTCTGGACTACGTTCCAAATAGAGGCTTCAAAGTTGGAAATGAAGGAACAGGAAAACAAGGAAACTTTGTTTGCAGCCTGGCCTGGCTGGGGCTGTTGCCAAAAAGTCAAACCTTTCTTCAAGGCAACTTAAATTCAGTTTTGCCATGGCTCCTTTTCTTGCTCATGAGGGAATAGCAGTAGCAGACGCAAGCAAAGGGGCGGCGGCTGTGAAAGTGCCATTCACTTCCCCGCAGGAAAACGTCAGTGGGGCTGTGAGTTGTGCTCATTTTCGGTCTGCTAGCAAATGAGGGTTTTCCATATTTATAGCCTGGTTTTCCTTTTGCAGACCAAAGCAGCTGACTAAATACCACAAATGTACACTCTGATAACAGTAGATTTAAACAGCTAATACAGAGTTTGGAGCAAAATTATCACAAGGCTAAGCTGATGCACTGGGACTTCCATGACATTTGCCCCTTGATACTTTTGTCTCACCTGTTCGTCCTTTCCCTTCCCTTCCCTTCCCTTCCCTTCCCTTCCCTTCTTCTGTGGTCTTTTCCACTGTTGCAAGTTGGTTTGCAAAAACTCCTCAGGACAGAGTCCAGTTGTTTTCAGCTAACTTTTATTTGGAGTAGACCCATTGCATTTAATGGCCATGGCTCATTTAGGTCTCTTGATTTCAATGAGCTGCTCTGAGTAAAAATGGTTGAATACAGGCACGCGCCTCTCTACTGACATTACTTAGTAAAAGGCCTTGTGGGTTGCTTTTTGGAAATGAAGCAGGCCGGTTCCTTCAGCACCTTGAGAGGTTTGCATCTTGTCTTCTGCTTGTTCTGGAAGAGATGCTCCCACCTCTTTCCTCCCCCAGCAGATTGCTAAAGCTCCCTGGTCTTCTGTGTCACTTGCTCTGTGTCACCCAAAGCAGTGCCTTCAGGATGCTGCTGGAATACACATCATCCCTCCGCGCTGGTGGAAATTGACTGAGTCCAGCTATGCATATCTGGAGGCTATCACATTTGCTAGCCTTGAGTCTAAAAGATATAAAAGGTCTAAACCAGAGGTGGGGATCGGCAGGGTCCTTCCTTCCCCCATCCACTGTGGAACAACACCCACCTCTCAGTCATGTGACAACAGGTGACAGCTTGAAAAGGGGCTTGCCTTTGAGGTCCCTTTGGAAATGGACTTCAGAGTGAGGTCTCGCTGCCTGTCAGCTGGTGGATGCTAAGACACATTGCCTTTGAAGTCTCTTTGCAAAACAGTTTGTGTTGAAATTGCTTTCAGGCGGACTTCAAAGACCATGCATTTCACTTCCAAGCAACTGGTGGGAGCTGAGAAACTGAACCATACAGGGCTTTATAGCTCTAAACCTATAAAGCCTTGTATGACCTTGTGTGGCAGTTTTCCATACCTTGGGAATACACAGCTAGTTGGTGCACTTGGCAGCACTGGTTGAACACAAACCTCCCAACTCGTGCAAGAAATTGAATTTCTAAACAGTCTTCAAGGGCAGTGCACGTGAAGCACGTTGTACTTGTCCGTCCTGGAGGTTACAAAGGGACACGTGACATAGACAAGATCCTCTGTATCTAGGAGAGGGCTCAGTTGACATATCAGATGGAATCTCTTGTTGCCAAACCGGCAACCTGAGATTCCAGGAGGTATACCGGGTCAGGAAGCACGGCCACACGCAAGCCCAGTCAGTAAACGGTATCGTCCCCTTCCTATCTGAAGCATTTTTGCCTCCTCAGAGTACTGAGAATCCCACACCAAAATAGTAATTGCCTTGTCTCAATTTAGTCACCATCCATTCAACCCTGACCTCCAGACGTTGGTTTTAAGAACTGTCACTGATGCTTCTAGATTGCTTGATGACAGAATTGGGTGTCATCAGTCTATGGATGATATCTCAGTGCTTTTGCCCTGTACACAAGGTACCTGGAGTGCAGGTTGGAGGCTGCTATTTTTAAAAATCGGATGCACTTACGAACTTCTTTTTTGGGTTGGGGCGGAATCTAGTTTTTGGAATTTATTGCCAGACTATGTTGGGTGAGGAAAATCTGGAGTGCTTTTCTTGCCTTTGGAGGCTTCTGCTGCTTAGCAGCTTGTAGGGCCTGTCTTTTTGCCACCTGTTCAACCTCTTCATTTACGGATGGATACTACAAAAGAAACACAAAACTATTGTTCCCTCCTGACAAGGAAACTACAACTCAGGCAAGGGGAGGAGGTGGAGTACGGTTCATCTGCTTCTGTAAGGCACCCTTTAGTGTAGGGCATGGGTAGGCAAACTAAGGCCCGGGGGCCAGATGCGGCCCAATTGCCTTCTAAATCCGGCCCGCGGATGTTCCGGGAATCAGCGTGTTTTTACATGAGTAGAATGTGCCCTTTTATTTAAAATGCATCTCTGGGTTATTTGTGGGGCCTTCCTGGTGTTTTCACATGAGTAGAATGTGTGCTTTTATTTAAAATGCATCTCTGGGTTATTTGTGGGACATAGGAATTTATTCATTTCTCCCCCAAAAATATAATCTGGCCCCCCCACAAGGTCTGAGGCACAGTGGACGGGTCCCCTGCTGAAAAAGTTTGCTGACCCCTGCTGTAGGGGCAAGCAACCTGCCACCCTCCTGATGTTGGACTCCCAATGGAAGCGGATTTCGGGCAGTGCAACTGGTTCCACCACACTGGGCGCTGAGCATTGGGGGCGCTTCAGGGCATTGCAACTATGATGAGTAGAACGAGAGGCGGAGAGAGAGGGACATGAAATTTTGGCCTAGCACAGGGCTCCACTTAAATTTGAAAGACCAAAATCTGCCCATGCTCCCAGTCCAGTCAGCCTCGGCTGGCATGGCCAATGCTCAAGAACGGTGGGAGTTGTAGTCCATTAATATTTGGAGGGCCACAGTTTCCTCACCCCTGCCTCAGTGTAGGAAGACTCTATTGTTCTATCACCATGATTCTTGGCTTCTGGACCCTGCTGAGTTACCTCCTGCCCCAGCATTATGTTACTGTAGAGTAGTTGTGGTTACAGATAAAAACTGGGTGAGGACATTGAAGTTCCTTGTTTTTTTCCTCATTCTCCAATGTCTGAGCTCCCTGGCTAGCTCGACCCTTTCCATTCCTTAGCTAGTCACTGCAGCTTCTTACTTTGCAACCCTAACATCACAGAGCACTGGCTTCGTAGCCTTCCAGTCTACCCCACTCTGCTTTTGGTGTGGGAGAAGGCAGTTTGGTATACTGTCCTTTTCTAAATATACCATTCTGCTTAACTTGCCTCATCTAGTTTGTCTAGTTACCTAATGGAAGGCAAATGACTTTCAAGCAAGCCCTGCTGCGTAAATTATTAACTTCCTCACTTGATCCATCAAATTGGCTAGGCGAGAAGACCTCTGGACTTTCCCAGGGGGTAGTGAGTAGGTTTTTCAGTTGTGGAGGCTGAGGCCAAGAGTACATGCAGAGCTTCTGTGAAATGGGTAAGTTAGGAGTGGAGAGAAACCCACCACCTGTCCTCTTTCCCACCCCCTGATTTCATAGTGCGGCTCAAAATATTAATTTTCCCTGTCCCTTGTTGCAGGACAACTGCAGCTGGTTAACAACTTGGGTCATGGCCTCTCTCTTTAAGGGTTGGCCTGTTGTTGGCAGAGCTTGCTGGCGCTCCACCTCTTGCTTCACCCGTGAGGCAGCTTCCCCCAACATGGCCCTCCAGGAGCATGGGCTTCATTTATTCCGCAGCGCTGTTGCCAGAGTCCTGCCTGGGCCTATGCTGAAAAGGGCCCTGGTCTTGGAGCCAGGCGAATGTCCAAGGCTTGTGTTGCACGGTCGGCCTTTTGAACTGAGGAGGAACTTGTATCTGGTCGGCTTTGGGAAGGCTGTTCTGGGCATGGCAGCTGCAGCAGAGGACATCCTTGGAGACTACCTCTTCCGGGGAGTAATTAGTGTTCCTCAAGGCATCCAAGAAACTCTGCAGAACACAGGAAGGAGGTATTGGTTTGTTAAGGGCATTTCTAGTCCACGTTTTGTTTAAAATAATAGCAATCCTAGAGTGGGGTGTGAGGAAGCAGGGCCTGTTGGAGGGTGATTTAAATACACAACCAGGCCTGGGGGAGCAGCCTCAAGGTCCCCCTTACTGACTTGACATGACTTCTTCCTCACTCTTGTTGTGTACTGAACAATCTGGTCTTCACTTTTCTGTCAGAAGTATCTGTCATCTAAACCCAGGCCCAGAGGCTTTTTAAAACAGTAGACAGTAAAGGAATGTCCCTGTTACAAACAACAGTCCGTGCTACCATTTTGGTTGTGCACTGTAGATCCTTTAGAGAGAAATTTTCCAGACTTTTTTCTTACTGTAGACTAACCACTTTAAACTCCTACCTAGTTTTGCTGTTAAAGGGCTGTTGTTGTTGTTTTGGGATGTGTTACAGTTTTGCTACTTAGGGCTTCCGAGAGTACTGTATTTCCTAGGGAAAGAGATCTGTGATAGATCCAAGATCTGTGATAGATCCAAGACAGCAGCCACATTTAGCTGAAATGCTGTGGAATCATTTGCCCCTGCAGAATGGATTGTTATGCCTGAATAGCAGCCTCTCCAGCTTCACAACCCCATTAATGCAAGCACTTTGGGCTGCACAACAGAAGTCCCCCCTTTCCCTATGTGCCCCCTAAATCTAGAGAGTTGGAGAACCCCCAGGACATATTTAGGGGGTGCTCAAAAGGAGAGGGGGGGGGAATTTTGATTGAGTGTTTAAAAATGCTTGCGCTAGCAGACCTATTTAGGTGGATACTGCCCTCTGTTGCTTTTTTGTCACATGTGCATGCACATCTTAAGTCTGGCAGTGATGATGTTTGTCCTGCTTTTGATCACCCTGGTTGGTGGTTCAGCTGGAATCAGGCTGTAATTTCATTCATTAGGACCTCCTAGCTCTTGAGGGTATGACACTGTCAGACCTCAGAGCCGAGCAACTGTCAGCCTACTGGGCAATGGATCTATTAAAATGATGGCATCTCACAGTCATTCAGAAGGAACTGCCCTGTAGCTCTTCGTTTGCTGGGGTTTTCAATGGTAGGCCGAGCATGTGCCAGAAGAGAACCTGTTCATCTTTTGTTAACCCCTACAGGGCAATGTTGCTGAAGCCCCAGAGCCGCATCCAAGTTATGGAAGGAGCTAAGCACAACCTTCCTGACAGAGCAGCTCTGAAGGCAGCCAACGCTATCCGGGATTTGGCCGGGGGCCTGACAGCTGGGGACCTTCTCCTGGTGCTGATTTCAGGTAATGCCTTGGGATTCCAGGACCAGGACTCGGGTTTTGCAGAGAGAGCCTGTCCTCCATTAGCTTCCTTACTGTTCTTTCCCCCTTTTCTGATCTGATTTATGTATTTTTTTTCTCCTCCCACTTGTGAAGGGAAGAAGCCACTGCACAAGCTTACCTAACAAACTAGGTCAATTTGTCTGTGCAAAGAAAGCAGAACTGGAGCGTAAAGTGGCTCAGAGTTGTTCCCCAGTGTGACTCCCACGCTGCTGGCAGCTTCGTAGCTTGTGTGTTCAAATGTGCTCTTCTAGAAGCAGGATAATTGCATTTTCCTCTCCTCTATCTGCTTGCTTTGGAAACAGTGTCACTGTTGACCCAGGTAGTCCTGTCTGCCATCTGTCTCTGTTTCTCCATCTCAAGGAAAGCTGCATTTTGGGAATCCTGATGGTGCCTGCTGGAGTGGACGGAAGCGTAATGTGGAATGCTAACATTTAGTTTTAAGTTCTCTGCATCAATAAATTACTCTGCTGAAATAGATTTTGCAGTGTGATCTTCATCAGTTGTTCTCTTTCTTTCAGTCTTCCTGCCTCACCTTTCTTGTTAAGTAGTTTGAGATCTGTGGGTCTCACTTGGCGATTAATCTCTGCGTTAGATCTCTGTTCTTGCACTGATGTTTCCTGGCTCTCTCAAAGCACCACTCTTGCCTCTGTTTCTCACAACACTCGCATGCACTTTGAGGTGGCAAGGTACGCTTTCTCCAGGAGATGGCAGCCCTGAACCAGAAAACGCAAAAGCAATGCTCTTCTAAAGTGCTGTGGAATTGGCAGGGGGCACAGAGCCTACATAGAGCAGGGTTAAAGAAAGTTGTCTGGAAGCTGCTCTGAACGAGTTAAGAAGAAAATGAAATATTCTGTATATTTATTTGCATTTGGTGTGCTGTCATGAAACTTGCCTTTTGACAAGGAGCTTAGGTGATATCAGAACAGGAAGACACTAGCTTTTTCATATTATATGGATTGTTGTATTGTTGCATGCTGAGTGTGGTGCAGTGGGTCAGTGGGTCTGGCTGTTAACCAGGTTGGTGGTTTGAGCCCAAACAGGGATGGCTGTGGGGAGGATTCCTGCATTTCAGGGGGTTGGAGTAGATGACCCTCGGGGTCCCTTTCAACTCTGCAGTTCTGTGATTCACTCACATATTGTGTTACTGCCCTGTAGATGGAAGCTGGCCTAAGAAGTTGTGCTTGGCACTTCAGTCGTATCTTGAATGACACTGGTTTCCTAGGTCGGTTTCATACAAGGTTCAGACTTGGTTTTGGCACTGAAACTGCCTTGGTTGCCTGTAGGTTCCCCTACATTCGGGAGGGAGGCGGGGGGAGTGTGTCCATGTCGACTCCTTGATTTCCTGACAGTTTTTGATTCCATTAACTATGGCTTCCTTAGTGTCTCTGAGTTGGAAGCCAGGGGAGCGGCTTGGATGGCCAGCTTCAGGAATTGGTGCTTGGGGGATATTTTTCAGACCCATGAAGCCTCCGATGTGAGTTTTACATGGTTTGCTTTTATCCCCCCATGCTGTTGTCCCCATGCTGATGACATGCAATTCTGCTCCCCACCCCCCCGGTAGGTGTGGCAGTGGATGTGCTGGTCTTGGTAATGGACTCGATGAGAGCCAGCAAACCGAAGCTCAATCCAGATAAGTCTGTTGGTGGACACTTCCTCTGTCTCGATGAGTGGAATGCATCCACTTGTTTATGAGGTTACATTTCCCTTAAAGGAACAGATGTGCAGCCCTGAGTTATTTTTGGATCCAGCACTGTCATTGGAGGGACAATTGGCCTTAGTGGTGTGCAGCGTCTTCTGCTAGCTGTGACACTATGTGAGTGAGAGTAGCCTGGCTTATGCTGTGTATGCTCTGACAACCTCCAGGTTCAACTACTGCAGTGTATTGTACACAGAGCTGCCTTTGAAGATGGTTCAGAAGCTACAGCTAGTGCAGAATGCAGCAGCGAAATTGGTAACTAGGAGGGCATGAGCATATTGCACTGATTCTGTCTCAACTGCACTGACTGCCAGGTGGTTGTTGTTTTTTCTGGGTGCAATTCAAAGAGCTAGTTTTGACCTTTAAAATCTTATATGGCTCAGAAGAACTGCTATACCTGCTTTCCCCGTATGAACGTTTTCAGAGTGTAGACCTACGCCTACTGTGTCTGCCACTGTTATGGATGCCAAATTTGTGGTAATGCAAAACTGGTACAGAAATGGATGAGCAGGGGCAAAAGAAGGATAGAACAAGAAGCAATTTATCTGTGCATCATTCAGAATGCATTTCAGCTAAATTTGTATAGCTGTACATACTTGATACAGTACTAGTGCAGTAAGTTATTTATTTTAAGCACTGATGTCTGCTATATGCTATTACATTGGTACCTCTGGTTATGAACCTAATTCATTCCGGAGGGCCATTCTTAAGCTGAAACTGTTCTTATCCGGAAGTGCGCTTTTGCTAATGGGGCCTCCCGCTGCGCGCGTGCCTCCGGCGCATGATTTCCGTTCGCATCCTTTGGCAAAGTTTGCAACCAGGAGCAGCTACTTCTGGGTTAGCAGAGCTCATAACCTGAAGGGTTCGTAACTAGAAGCGTTCGTAACCAGAGGTACCACTGTATTGAAGATTAGGGCAGGTAAAAAATCAGCAATATAAAAAGTAGTAAAGCACAGATAGCCACACAACGCAAACATAAAATCCAGTATTTCCTTAACACAGAAAAGTATGAATACACTAGGTCAGAGATTTGTGGGCTTGCAGGAGGAAGAACTTCCAGTTCTGGGAGGCACCAACTAAGAATACTGGCCTGGACGCCTGATAATATTTTAATATGTGCAGGTTCGACCAGAGCAATTGTTAGGGAACTTAGTGGGGAGAATGTGGTCTCCAAAATATTCTCACTGCTCATGTGCAGAAACATCCACTGATTCTTACCATGGAAAATACATGCATTTTATACATATGTACATACATACATTTATACATACAAATACATACAAATGTTCCCATGACCATCCCTCAGTGTTTCCATAATCAACTCAACAGGGAGCTAAATACTTCATTATCCACTGTGGGTCCCTGGCAGCTGGGTCCCTCCATTTCACAGTGTACAAGCAATCTGCCATGCTTGGGAGAGAGGATTCTACCATCCAAAAATGGATCTACCTGAATGAAAGTGTTGTATGATGGGAATCTCCTTGCCCTTTGGCTACCTTTTTATTGGCAAGAGTTCTAGACCCTCAAAGCCTACTGTAGCCAGCTCTGTGTTTTTGGAAGCTGGTTCAAAAACTCCCATTTAAGAGAACACTCCCTCCTCTGGCTACTCTTGACTGGATTGCTGGTGACTGAAGAAATGTCATGCCTACTTAGTTGTTTCTCTGGTTTGTCATATTTGCCAGATGTTGTGTCTCAAATCTCAGAGCATTTATCATTTAATGGTAGCTTTTTGAGCTGCCTCCGGTACAAGATTGCCCTCTACTCTTTTCACAATCCTCTTGATCATATCTCTCTGTGGTTGTCCTGTTAGTTGTGATCGCACATCCGTCACGCGGGCTGCAAATACGTCTGGTGCTTGAGCTATTTTTCTTTCCTCCCTTTCCCATCCCCTTGTGTCACTTGCCACAAGCTTTTATCTGCAGTTCACTTCATTTCTCTATTTTGCATAGCCTGGTGCTGTTTTTTAAGCACTCTTCGCTATGAACGAGGTCAATAAAACAACAAAGATTGCTCTGCGATGCGATAGTGTTACTTTTGCTCGTTCTCTCCTGGCAAACTGCTTCCTTCTGTAAATCAGGGGTGGCAAATTCAAACAGATTACAGGGCAAAGCTCTCTACCCTCCGTCAGGTTCCCAGGAGCCATAACCATCCACTGAAAAGTCCCCTACTCTAATGCACGGGGAGTAGCAGGTCTGCTGATTAACTTCTAAAAATACTGCCTGCCGTCTAGCACCAGTTTCCTTCCCACTCCGTCTTGCATAACAAAATCTCTTTGCAAGCACTGCCCCCAGTTGGAATTCCTTAAACCAGACTTCAGCACCCAGCAACCCTTTTCTAAGACCCACCCCCCTGCCTAAATATCCTTGTTGTCACTCGACTCCTTTTCCGCAAATTTCTCTGTGGGCCACTGCTGCCTATTCCGCACCCTTGCTTCTCAGCTGCAAATGCCAGCAAGCTGTCCGTTCTGCACTCCGTTCTGCTTCATGCGTGTGCACTCTCCTGTACACGTCACCCTCCCTGACATCTGGGCTGCTAATTTAAAGGGAATAGTGGAAGAGGCTGATGCAAAGCGCATGTGGTAACAGCCACTTGCCCTGGCAGGAGTGTTGCTCCCTAGCCCCAGAGTCTTGGATGAATAATTTGTGTGGAGTGTGGTAGGGATGCCGCAGGCCACGCTGAAGACCACAAGAAGTCTAATAAAGCCCCCAGGCCTTACGTTTGACAACCTTGTCTGGGATCCTTCTTCTTTTCTCAAGTCTTTCCTGAACTACGTTTGGTCTGGCTTGAAAGAGAAGCAAGGGGCAAGAATAAGATGCAACCACACCTACGTAGAGCAGGGCCCCCTCCTATCAACTGGGACATGGAGAAAATGGTATCTGGTGCGGCTTGCTTGCTTGCTAGCATTTATATCCTACCTTTCCTCCAGGAAGCTGAGGGGAACAGACTTCATTCTTCCCCACTCGCATTTATCCTCACAACAGGTTAGGGTGAGGGAGTGACTAGCCCAAGTCCCCCCATTGAGCTTAATAGCTGAGCTGGCCTCCTCCATCCTCGTCTGATCATATGGAGCTGGTGGTACTGAAGAATTGCCAGCGGATGGTGGTGCTTGGCTGCCTTGGTTTGCCTCATGGTTGGCTAACTTTTGGCCTTCCAGATGTTGCTCGGGGTTGGAGTCCAACAACATCTGGAGGGCCACCGTTTATTTCCACCTGACTTACAGAGACAGAAATGGAAAGGTGGCAGCACAGGAAATGAGCCCTGCTCGTGGCTACAAAGGAAGTCAGAGATGTGGACACTCCCGCCATCCTTTTTACCAATATGTTTGTGCAAATGTTCTCGCCGCTTGTTTAGCAAACCAGTTCCCTCAAAGACGGTCAGTTCAGCTTCTTTAAAACAGCTTTGCATCTCCTCCCACACAAAAAAAACACCCAAATCCAAAGACAAAAGTTCTCTTTTAGAATGCTTTTGCTGACTTCTATTCATCACTAAAACATGCCTCATCATCTCTGGGACCTAGGACACCCCAAATCCTTTTGCCTTCCAGCTGTCTTCCTCAGTCTTTCCCCCCCTCCTGCCACATATTTTGGCTGAGTGACAGGAGATGGTGGCCTATGCATTGGAAAGTCCTCTACAGATTCCAGGTCAGCAGTGGCTTAAGCTATCCAAAGAGGCCTCTAAGAATATGTGGAAAAGGCTCATCTTTTTTCTGGTGGTGTTACAAATGTTAGATTTCTTTCCATCACACTTTTGAATGAAGGTTCCCGTTTGTCTCATTGGAAGACTCCTCTTCACAGTGACCTGTATCATCCATCACCTTTTTTGTCTTCTCTTTTTGATCCTTGACTTCTTCTCTCATTCCAGCCTCCCCCCCCACCTTTGTTATACCAGTGTTGCTGTATCTCCCTCCTTTTTCTTTTCCCATTCACTTTCAGCCTCTGCCTCCTTGTTCCTTATCCCTGAAAGCAGCAATTTTGTTTCTCATTCACTTTCTCATCTTTTCTTTCCTGTTTCTACCCCGCTGCGCACTCCTGTTCCCCCCAGACAATCTTTCTGCAGATTCCTGTCAATCACCACTCACCATAGCGATCCCTCTGTCCTTCAGACTATATTGCTACCGCCATCATTTCCCAAACCCTTTCCTTTCTTACACATTACAAAACTGATTGTCTTGACGTTCATATTTAAACACCTTCCTTTGATATCAGCTGAAGGACAAAGAGCCTGTCCAGTCTTTTACAGTTTCTCCATTAGTTGCTGGAGTTACTTATGCTATGATTTTACAGGTTCAGAACTGTACTGAGTCGTTGATGAAACAGTGATGTGATGTATGTTCGAGAAGGAGGACTAATGCATTCAGGAGTCTTTATGCGAATCTCTGCTTCAGCCACTTGGTAAAAAGCACTCCCAGTTGTCATTCCAATAAGCTATGCGAGCAGCTGAAAAAGAATTAGGAAAAAAATATGCTTCCAGTGCAAGGGAAAGGGGAAAGCTGCCTGCAAAATGTCTCCCATTGCTCTCTTTCTGATACAGGACTGCTCTGTGTGTGGTCATGAGAAGGAGCCCCGCTGTGTAAAGATGTACTGACTGTGAAGTTCTCCTGAATTTTAGGAGGAGGGTCGGCACTTTTACCTGCGCCCATCCCACCAGTCACCCTGGAAGAGAAGGAAACCATCACCAGGTTACTTGCTTCAAAGGGAGCTACCATTCACGAGCTGAACACCATCCGAAAGGCCCTCTCCTTGTTGAAAGGTGGGGGGTTGGCACGGGCTGCCTATCCTGCCCAGGTGGGTATGAGATGCTGTCTGACTTTGCCCAGCAACTCTGTGAACATTTAGAAAGGAGCATCTTTTGTAACTCTAGGTCAGATGTGGGTGGCATGGATAGACTTGAAGTGCAGAAGGAGTGGGCAAGTTGTTTGTTTGCTGTTTATGTTGCTGTTTTGCCCTCCTTGACATCAGTGAGCATAAACTTGGTCAGCTCAGTTTCAGTGAAGCTGAAGAGAAGATGGCAGGTAGTCAGAAAGCATCTGAGGAATGGTGGGCTACTGACCAACATCTGTCTGCTTAGCACTCATGAGAGATCTGCTTCCGGATTGCGCTCAAGACTGTGGACAGTGAAGTGGTAAACCCCAAATAACACGCCCAGAATGAACTATGTAATCACACACACAAATTGAAGAGGAAGTCTTTTTAAAATATGTCTGCTTTTCTTTTCTTCTATTTTCCCCTTTCCCTTTGTGCAGGAGTGAGGCTGAGCTTGGAAAGGAAGGAGGATGGTGGGGAAATGGAAAGGCAACAGGGTATTTAAAAGCCACTAAAGTAGGACAAGCTAACGTGGTGCCTTTCAGACGTTGCTGGACTCCCAACTTCCAATCAGTTGAAGTCCTCATGCCCTAAGGTCAGGGGTGATGGGAGATGTAGTCCAGCAGCAATTGGAGGGTACCATGTTGTCTCCCAATCCCTAAAAAATGTGCCCCTCTAGAAATTAGTAGAAGCCCAACCTTGGTGAAACCTTTTTTTTTTAAAGCTCTGAAGCCATTACCAGAGGATTCTTCCATATTTTTTTACACTGCCTTTGCCTAACCATGAGAGCTCTCAAGTTTCATTTTTAAATGAATGAATGCAAAAGAAGCAATAGATTAGGGTCTCTTTATTGAACAGACCACTTTAGCAGGATAATGGAATTCTGTGCTTAAAATCCCAAAGTATCCAATCAAAATCCCAATTTATACAGCAGTTGTGGATTATGCGAATTAATTAGGTATATGCCTAGTTCTTAATTCACATTTCACACAATTTGCACATAGTTGGTTGGGGGTAAGAGGCAGGGAGGGTAGAATACTTTTAATATTTAACAACTCCAGAAGTCTTATACATTAATATATGTTTTTTTAATCATGGACTGGGAAGGGTCAGCTGTTTCTCAAAGAAAAGCGAAGGGCAGAAATCAATTCTGTCTGAGTGGTGGGAAAGAGATTGCTACTCTTGGAGTCATTTTCAAATGCAGTTGCTCACCAGTGGCACGGCTGATGCATTCAGTGCAGTGTTTAAAGACATGGCTGGATCATTCACTTCTATTTTTTGCGGAAGACATGCAGGATAAATGAATGTGAATGATTGTAGACATTGGTTTTAATAGGATGAACCCTGATCAAGAGTCTTTCTACATACCGAGAAGCCCTTCTCCTCCTCATCTAGCTTTCTCGCTGCCTCCTTTCCCCCCTCACCCTCTGCTGCTGTGATGCCTGCTTCTGCAGGACTCACTGCCACTGCTGGTACTTGCACAGCCTATGCCTTGATACCAACACTGTTAAACACTTCCTCCTACAGCAGCAACAGTGGGATTCAAAAGGCATTGCCTTTGGGTCCAGCTCCCCTGGAGAGTAAAGTCCTGGGGGGCAAGCAGTCCTGCAGGAGCAGCATGTTAGCCAAGGGTGATGATAAAGAAGAAGCTTGTCCCACTCCATAGTGACTGCTGGACTGGAGCAGCAGCTGCTGGCAGTATCTGTCTTCCACCTGGGCCAGGAGGAGGAGAAAGAGGCTGTTGGCTGCTCCTTGGTCAGTAAGGATGCTTGATGATAACGTAGCTCCAGCCATTTGCTTCCCCTCGCCTCCCTCCCTTGGTGCAGCTGCAGTGGTAAGCGGAGAAAGGCAGCCAGCTTATGGCAGTGCCTCCAACTTCCTGGGAGGGATGGGGACAGGGCAGCCCATCTGAAACAGTGCTGTGGCCTCCAGGTTGAGAAATGCCAAATTAATCTATTACGTTCATCTGCGCACAGCTCTCAAGTATACTTTGTATTTAGGCAATGCGCACGTGCTGCAGCAGGCGTCATCTCGGAAGCATTCCCTCTAAAGGGAGAAATGCCTTGTTTCAAAGACGGTGCTTGCTATCTGCGGTTTTTATAAATACGCATGAATCTATTTAAACATTGCAGCCCTAATCCTCAGCATAAATCCTATGGAGTTCAGCAGGGTTGGCTTTCTGCGTTGTTTGGTTAGCATTGCAGGCTCTTTGACTTACAGCTGAATCTATAAAGTGCCTGCTTTGAAACCAGTTGCTCCCGAAGTGTTATGAGGGGATGGGAAGCCCCCTCTGTGGGCTGTTTCACCCTGTGCAAGTCATCGCACGATCTTGCAGTCCCCGTGTGATCAGCATGCATGGAGGATCACACCCTCCTCCTTCTCCTCTTGCAGTTAAGACTCAAATTCAGAGCAGGCACAGTGGAATGTTAATGAGCCATTCCTGCCCTTCTTGCTTCTAGGTATTGAGCCTCATCCTCTCTGATGTCATTGGGGATCCTTTGGACATTATTGCAAGCGGCCCCACTGTTGCCAGTTCCCACAGCACCCAGGACTGTTTTCACATATTGACCAGATATAATATGCTGGACACCTTGCCACAGTCGGTGCAGACCGTGCTGTCTGGCTCTGCCACGGGGCATAACACTCCCAAAGACTATTCCCACGTCTTCAACGTTGTCATTGGCTCAAACAGGTTAGCTTTGGAGGAAGCCCGGTGCCAGGCAGAGGAGCTGGGTTACTTAACCCTGGTTCTGAGTGACGCGGTGTGTGGGGAGGTCAGCACAGTGGCTCGTCTCTACAGCCTGTTGATTCAGCTCATTTGCCTGAGCACTGTGAGAGGTGCCCGGACCGACCTTTTGAAAGACAAGGTGGAAGCAGCACTCTCTGGCCTGGAAGCCCAGCTGGCGATCCCAGGCTTGAACTGTACACACGCTTTGAAAGCTTTGCAAGAATCCCAAGCAGGAAGACCTGTTTGCCTTCTGGCTGGGGGAGAAACCACCGTGCAGCTTCGAGGAAGTGGGAAGGGGGGACGGAACCAAGAGCTGGCTCTGCGAGTGGCTTTGGAGCTGCACAGAGCCAAGTCCACAGAGGCCGGCAGCTTTCTGGAGAAATACGAAGTCATGTTCCTGAGTGGCGGAACTGACGGGCAAGATGGGCCGACAGAGGCTGCCGGGGCCTTCAGCAGCCAGGAGCTGGTGTGTGAGGCTGAGCAGGAAGGCTTCAACGTGGAAACTTTTCTGAGCAATAATGATTCATACACATTCTTCACCGAGTTCCAAAGAGGGCGCCACCTTTTGATGACGGGCCTGACAGGCACAAATGTCATGGACGTTCATGCTATTTTAATCAGAGCTAAAGGTGGTTAGCGATGCACCAGACGTTCAGATTCTTCTTACTACAAAGGAAGAGCTATGGGCAAGTCTAGGCTGCATGAAACAGGGAGCCTTCCTGCCCAGACTGTCAATGTCAGATTCCAAAGGTTGCAATTAGACACATGGTAGATGTTTCCAAGGCAAAAGATAATCATAATCCTGGATATTAAGGTTGCATTAGCACCTCCTGGTTTAAGACTACTATCGTAATTTTTTTTCCTGATAGGATTTTTTTAAAGTATCTTTTAATTGATTTTTTAAAAGAGGATAAGTGCTTTAATTGGATAAATGCACTCTGTGTGGAGCGTCCCTTGCATTTGATCCAGAAGCTACAGTTAGTGAAGGACACTGCAGCACAGTTGCTGGCAGTAGTGAGACCTTGCCATAGGATTCTGCAGATACTCCACACTCCCATCCCAGCCACCACGGAAGGGTCTGCTGCTGTTTCTCTTCTGCCACCAGTGCTCTGATGGAGAGGCGAAAAAAGGGAGCATTCTGGGACTGGGGTTGGGAAAGGCTTTGGAGCTGCCCTCCCATTCCCCTGAACACTCCCAGAACAGGAGAAAAAAATACACCAGCCTTATAGTACTTCCATTAGGAACACTCCCCACTCCAAAAAAGATGGACTGAAAGAAGAGGGGAGCAGAAAAAGGATCACTGTATCAGATCTGTCTTCTGTTTCCTATATGTACTATAGATTCCACATCTGTTTAAGTCTGCTGTAGGCTAAACATCCTACCAAGACACCACCTACTAAGTGATACCTTCTTTTTTTTTACAGGAAAACTGCCTTTCATGCTCCCTTGCTCACAGTGATCCATTTCTAATGCACTGCCCATTATAAAATAAAATATATTTGCCAGTTAACTCATATGGTTATGAAGTTCTTTCTACAAAAGGGATTACCTCTGACTTTTTGTCTTCACATTTTGCATGACAACTGAGCAACTCGTGACTATAGACACAAGCCTTTTGAAAGTGAAGAAGAAAGCATTTCAATTTAGTGATGTTGATATATTATAACTTCTTAATTTCATGCATTTGGCCCTGAATTTGTTGTATTTACCATCACTAAAGCAAAATCGGTGTCATGAGGTGGGACACATTCTCCTGTGTTCCTTTATTTTGTAGTATGCTTGGCTTTGTTTTGCATTTCCCAAATAAGCATTTTTCTTAGGATTCCCTGCATGGGAGTGTCAGTAGGTTAGCCTACTGTGTTAAGTTTCCCCAGCCTGGATCTGACAGTCAGAAGTTTCCACAGCCCAGCCTCTGGGTCCTTGACAAGAGCTTGGAACTGAGAATCTAATTGACCAGATTCAGGGAGCATATGCATTTTAGCTATTGATCTTGGAGCCATTACTAACATTGAAGTGGGAGAGTGTCATCACCTGTTATGGGAAGAATGGCATGATGAATAGTCCAGATGTAGCAGCACAAATGTAACCTGACCCTGTGACCTTTTGCTCACCCTTTTGAGATGGCATTTTCTTCCTGGTTGATATTTCATGGCGGAATGCACTGTGCTACATGAATGCTGCAAGCTCTCCCATGTATTGTTTCGCATGCTGGCCAGAAAAAACAATGCAGCCTCAAGTTTGTGACCTTTTTAACAGTATAAAGTCAGAAGTCACTGTCACTCTGATTAACTCCTCTAATCCCACAGAACAAAAGCAAGAAAGCCTGCAGAGGCAACCGTCCTGATCCCAATTTGCTGCGCTGCAAAATGCAGGCCATTATTCGAGTGTCGCCAGCCAAGCTTGCGTGTCCACTTGAACAAAACAATGAACAAAACCAGTCTTTCATCATATTTTGTCACATAATGGGGGTTATGTGAATGGGTCATTGTCATAGACCTGGATTTTGCTCCTGTGTGATCCCTTTCCCCAGCATGGTTGATAAATTAGTACTGCAACCCATTCCTCAGCATATTTACTTGGAAGCAAGACCCAAAATGATCCTAGTGTCACTTAGTCTACACATGAAAATGCTGAGGATCATTGTCTTAGTTACTCCAACTTTACTACTCATTCTAAAACACTTCCAAATCATTGTTTGCTACCACCTGTTGAAATCTATATCTGCCACCTCTGATAAAAAAAGACTTTTGGCTTTCTGAGCATGGTTAGGTTGTTAAAACCCAGCTGCATGGGTGGTGTTCATGAAAATATTTCCACAAAGCTGTGCAAATGTCTGAAAGGTACTCCCCACACACTATATTATATCTTCCCACTCAGTTCTTGGGTGACTTAGTCTGACAAAATCCAGCCAGTTTAGAAAAGGATACATTTAAACAAGGTTGATAATTGTTTACAATATGTAAAACAGCAGGGTAAAAACATTGGTTTCTTGCTAAGGTAGCATTAAATAAGGGAGCATGATCAGGTTTATTTTATACCGGAGGTTAGTAATCCCACCCCAGCCAGATGTTCAGCTTGCATTTCAGCATGGACATCTGTGTGTGGCAGAGTCAGCTTAAGAAGGCTTGTAGGCAGAAAAGCTTTACCATTATGGAAGGGTGCTCCAACACGTGGCCCAAGGGCTGCATGCATCCCTCAAGGCCGTTTTTGTGGGCCCCCCCCTTGCAACCTTGGACAGCACTGCCCCACAGCCCTTGCACTGCCTTCCCAAAGCCAGGTAAGGAGGCGCTAGGATAGGGTCCTAGAGTCTTCCCTTCTTCCCAAAGCTAGTTAGCGCTATCCCAACTTTGGGAAGGAGGTGGGAGGGCTCTAGGACCCTGTCAGAGCCTCAAGCCTCCTTCCCAAAGCTCAGCTCCTTGCTTAAATGGCTTTGGGAAGGCAGCATGAGCGCTGTGGGGGCATCAATTTTTGGTCTTGCTGCCCCCTGCCCCCTGCACCGCACAACAAAGCAGTGTGTGGCTTGTGGGTTCTATATCGAACTACTCTTGTGGCCCAGTTGGCATTAAAAGTTAGGCCACCCTGCATTATGGGAATACTTACAGGGAGGAAGTTCTTTGCATCAAAGGCATGCAGATAGGTATCTCAAGTGGAGGCTGCTTCTGTGGTTTAGCGCATGAAAGGACAAGATGTAAGACTGAATCCCAACAGGATTTAGAGTGCCCTTGTAAGAGTGGGGAAGCATCCCAAGAGGTTGTGTATCACATGAATTCCATATGGACAGAATACGGGGAGAAAAACTTCAAACTTGATTTCTTCAAAGAAATCCCCATAGCTTGGAGATCACAGTAAAAAAGGAAGCTGCTTGGTTTTAACGTTGAGGTTTACAATCAAGTGGCACATTTAGCTAGATTATGAGAATGGCTCACGACGCATGTAGCCAGAGCAATCCTTCTGGCATGTGGGACAGGGTGCGTGATCCTTGCAGGTTGTGAGCCTGGGAGAGCTCAGAGTATTCCTAATGGATATGTGTTAACCTGGTTTATTTGGAACATTTTGAAGTACCAAGGGCAAATGTGTTTTTCCTTCTTGGTACTAGTATATTTAGCTACAGAGAAAGCATAGCACATCTGAACGATTTAGCATCATGCAGGTGTCTAATGGCAAATAAAATGTGAGCTTTTTGCTAAGAAATAATTGTGATTGCGCAGCTTGTGTTTTTGGGGAAGGAAAAAAAATTAAGGGTTTTTTGTTGAAATCACTCCGAAGCATTTAAGCTTACCAAAATCTGCCTCCCTGAAAAAGGAGGGTCTGAGCCGACTGATTATCTGGCCTCGCCATGCTTTCTGCATCTCCCACAGCAGCGGCCCCAGAAAAGAAACAATTTCTTTTATATCGGCAGAGTTCTTCATTAATCCTTGAAGATGCTGCTTGCTCTCGTTCTCAGACAGGTTCACAAAGCTTTTGCAGCATTCACTTCTCTAGGGTAATCCCTGAGCTGTTAAGTCTGCATAGATTTCACTAGCAACATCCCTCTGCTGCTGCTGTTGTTGTCTTTTTCTTCTTTTTAATGGAACGTTTCAGTGATGATTAAAATAAATTCCTCTTGTTAAAGGGAAAAGGCGCATTAAACAACGGTTAGATGAAAGGAGGCTGCTTTTTGAAGCACACTTCACATCAGTGTTCAGTTGGTTCCTTTTTCTCCCTGGATACTTTTTATCTTCCAGCTTCCTTTTCTTTAATGAGGCAACGGCAGGAATGGGGGAAGTTGGTCAAGGACAACGAGGCTGCAAGAACACTTTCACTTTTCCAATGTACACGCGCTCTCTCTCTCTCTCTCTCTGTGTGTGTGTGTGTGTGTGTGTGTGATGTGTGCATGGCACTTAACACTCACTGGAAGGCCATGCAAAATACAGACAATAAAGCAAACATCTCTTAGAACTTGATAGCTACAGTCGTCCCATAACAACCACCAGCGGGGTTTTTTTCCTTTGGGGCAGTGGGTGAAAGAGGGAAAGAGCAGGCTTCTGAACACACGCTGTACCTAATACCATCACATGCCAAAACATATTTTGTGAGGGATGGTCAGGTCTATGTAAGCAACAGCGACGAAAATATTTTAATACACTATCAAACATTTAAAATCATGTACCCAAGCAGTCAGCACCACCGAGCTTCCAGGAGTATTAATCCAGGAGGGAGGTGTTGTTGAGGCCTTCATTTGCCTCCAGTGTAACAGGGACTAACAGCACTTTTATATAGCTCCTGCAAAGAGGAAATTAACATCAAGAATGGCCATTGCTTCAGGATGCCTCTTGGGAAGTGATTCACTAACAGACATGTAGATGCCCCAGTAAAAGAGAGAATGTGTGTGTATATACGTAACACAGAGATTAGAAGAATGCCCACCGTTCATTTGTGCTTGTGGCCATGTGAATGAAGCAGGTCATGTTGCCTACTTTAGCTATCATAAGAGTATTATCATAAGAGCCCTCCTGTGGCTCAGTGGGTCAATGCATCTGGCTGTTAACCAGAAGGTTGGTGGTTTGAGCCTACCCAGGGACAGCTATGAGCAGAATTCCTGCATTGTAGGGTGTTGGACTAAATGACCCTTGGCAGTGTTCGAAACTCCCATGGTGCATTTTGCGACAGGGAATTTCATTAGCAAGAGCAGTTTCTGAGCTCTGGGCACAGTACTTCACCTAAGATTTCAGAATAAAACTGCAGAGTAGAAGGAAAGGAGGACCTTTTTCTGCCTCCCCACTTCCAGCTACTCTCTGAAGACTGGAGAAGTGGCCCTCTTATGAATATTAGGGGGTGGGCAGGAGAAGGACTAGACAGTGTGAAAAATGAACATAGTATTTTAGCTGCAGTTCATTCATTTTCATCTTTGTATTCTTGTTATAAAAAAAGTACACCTAGACATTCCATTGTTGCGCCCATAAGCTACGTTTAAGGTGCCATTTAACCCCTAGCCTTCATATCTCAGTTTCTAACACTGCCCTTGGGGTCCCTTCCAACTCTAGAATTCTATGATTTGTTCCAAACCAGCCCAGCAAGGGAGGAGATAAGTATATCCCAAGGAAAGGATTCCTCAACTGGCCCATGAACAGCTGGTGATCCAGGAGTTTCATGCGGGTAGCCCACGGTGTGTCCAAAAATACAAGTAAAAACCACGCAGCATCTAGCACAGCACAGTACTATTTCTACAATGGAGAAAAAACACCATTAAGTTCTCTACCAATACAATTTTCAAGTGGACTGGGAGAGCAGTTTGGGAACCTACAATTATTGAAGGGAAAAGACAAATAGGTAACAGGCTGAACTTTGCTTCTGGCTTCCTGAAGAAGCCAGCATTTTCTCCATTCTGGTATGATGGAGTCCTCCATACCTGTGTGACACTCTCCTCTCACTATGATGCAAATAGTTTTTGATAAGTTTTGTCAAGCTTCAAAAATCTGCAAAACTGCTTTGACCAGAGCACAATAATGGCTCTCTCTCTCTCTTCTATCACCTTCACCCATTTGAAAAACCATTGTCAGACTCCAGCCAAAATCTTTCACACTGCTAAGTAAGTCCCAGGAGCGGAAGACACCTCGTTGGCCCTTGCTAAAGCTGACTTTGTGGGCATGGAAGAATATTAGAAGCGTATCTTTAGCTTTTATGGCCAGAATGTAAGATAGTGGTGGATGAGAAGTGTGGGTCGCATGTAACATCTGAAGGCAGACCTATACTGGGAGATTTTAATTGTTTCAGGGGGGTTTTGTGTTTTAATATTTTGTTGGAAGCCACCCAGAATGGCTGGGGCAACCAGTCAGATGGGCGGTATATAAATAATAAAAGTATTACAGTCATACCTCGGGTTACGAACGCTGCGGGTTGCGTGTTTCCAGGTTGCGGACTGTGCCGAACCCAGAAGTACTGGAACGGGTTACTTCCGGGTTTTCGCGCTCGTGCATGCGCAGAAACACAAAATGACATCATGCACAGGCGCGCATCGTGCATGCTTACAGACACAGTGCTTCAGGCTGCGAACGCTGTGGGTTGTGAACCTGCTTCCCGCACGGATCATGTTCACAAACCGAGGTTATGACTGTATTACAGCATAGAGAGTTGTAGCTTACATTCTGAAACGGTTCTCAGTGTGGCTGGATGGCTGGCATCGTATCTAGGCCTAAAAAAAAAGCAAAGCAAGGAGTGGCTTGAATGGGGATGCCAACCAGGCACACATTCAGCCCCAGGAAGTATGTAGTCAGACAGAAAAGAGGATGAGCAATGTAACAGCTGGCAAAGCACTTCCTGAGGGCTGAGCTCATTTTTGTAATAGCAACACTTGTGGCCAAACAAGTGCTAATGGTTGGGATAAGTAGCAACCTTATTAACTATGGAAGCTTTTGGAACTGAATTAAAAATCTTGGCTTCTAGCCTTACCATTGCTTGGGCCTCTTAGGAGACATTAATATCCCTGCTCCACGGCATTCCTATTACCGCTTCATTAAGGATCAGATAATGATAAGTATGGATAGTTTATTCTGCGCAGAGGCTGATTAATGGTTAATATTTCACACGGTGCTTAATGGGACCTGCTTTTATGAAGTGAGCAGAAAAGGTTCTCCTATAATCTCTTCAGCAAACTGAGCAATTCTACCCATTTGCACCAACGTGACAGATTTAACACATGCTTTAAAAAAAGCCCCAAATGCCCCTTGAGAAACTTGGAGGAAGATTATATAATCCTGACGAGGAATCAAAGTCTGTGCACCTCTTCCCTAGTTCTGTAATGCTACCTAAACCTGCATGGAGGCTGAGGCTATCAGACTGCAGCGCGGGCACAATAATTTGTCAGCAGCCTCTCTCTCTCTCTCTCTCTCTCTCTCTCTCTCTCTCTCTCTCGCACACACACAGAATCAGCCCTGCAGTAAGACATGCTATGTGAAGTTTTAGAAAGAAGAGGGGGCTCTATGACCTTAAAACTTCAACTAGAGAGCAACTTAACCTGCCTTACAACAAAGGCATGTAGCAAAGACACCAGCAAGAATGTGAAAGTTTTAACCATTTCTCCTCAGCCTCACACATACCCCTAAATATGTTGCCTCTCATCCTTTCTTCATGTGTAATACCAGAGTGTGCTTGTCTTCTGGTGGTGATGGAGGAATACTTCAGAAAACTGCTTAGAAGCAGGGGCTTGAATATACTGCTCCAGGCACGCTTTCTGTAGTTAAAAAGCCAGGCTTCTTAAGGTGCACCTGTGCAGATGGCCAGGTATGAGAGAATCTGACTAGAGAAGGCTCTCTTCCGAAAAGCTAACAGACAAGGCAGAAGGTTTACTATTCCCACCAGCCCTGGACAATTATCTCGGGGTAAGACAGCCAGTTTATTATTGGCCCCAAATGACAGGCCAAGAAGAAAATTACCCCGAGAGAGAGAGAAATAAGCATAAAAGGGATGTGACAATTCTTCCTTTGAGGGGCTGCTTCTCAATCAAACTGAACTGAGTTTGCACAATAATAATTTCAGATTTCCCCTTTTTATTTTAAGAATTGCTGCAGTAGAAGTTGCAGAACCCTAAAGCATCTTTATATACATAGTACATCTTGTGACAAAATAGGTGCCCTTCAAAGTGGCTGGAGAACATGTTGCTGTATATTAGGATTCCATTCACACACCCACACACCCCACATCACGGTTCATCACGTTTTTGCCCTGCCATTCAGTTTTGGAAGACAGCCCTTTATCAGAGCATGGGCAGGTGAAAATATTCTTCCCTCAGAGCCAGCCCATTCATGAGGCGGGGTGAAGTAGCTGCCTCAGGTGGCGGAAACACAGGTGGCGCCCCTGCGAGTGCCCTGAAACACCACTGCTGGAGAAGCAATCCAGGTAACAGAGGCTTCAATGGGGGCAGAGTAGTGCAGCACTCCACCACCTAGCTTTGCCATCAGGCAGGGAAGGGATAATTGCCAAGGGCTTCTTCATACCCTTGCCAAATCTCTTCCCACCCCCAGAAGAAACTCTTGCAAAACCTCCCCCACCATAGCAGGGGCAGCAGCAGGGCGTTTCGCCTCAGGCACCAAAATATCTTAGGCCGCCCCGTCCTCCCTGCCTCCATTCCCTCCATAGTCTTTAGGGTTCTTACTAAAGGCAAATACTGCAGCCATTCTTATGCACTTAAATAGTGGAATGCTACATGTTTGCATGCATACATAATCCAACACACACACCCCACAGCGGAAAGCAGGTCATCACTGCATATAATCATGCCCATCACTTCTAAATTGTTATCTGAAGGAGTAGGAGAATAAGTCACTGCTTGTACTTGGGCCTAGCACCACTCTTGCCCGGGCAGCATGCAAAGGGAAGCAGCTACAGCAACATCAGAGGAGGAGGAGGAGGAATGGTCACTAGTGAATGGCTGCCTATGAGAGCTGTCTCCTCTTTATGAATGACACTGAGCTGTTCCAACAGGCTTTGACTTGAACAAGGTGAGCAGCCTCTGTTGCAAACCCCCAGCGTACTGCACGGCTTCAATCCCTATATGAAATTAGCAATATAATCACATAGGAATAAAAAGCCATAGAAGACAGTGGGGCAAATGATGCATCCGGTAAGAAGATGAGCCTCTGAGAAGAAATAACCATTGTCTGAACCCTTCCTTGCTGCCCTTTTCTCTTCCCAACACGAAGGTTGTAGCTACATAGATTTCACCATACATTTCTCAATGGAGCTGACCAAAAAGGCTGTATTGGAAGTTGCCAAGTCAGTCACCATGGAGAATCCCTGGGCCAAAAGTGCTGCGGGGTAACACAACCTCTTGAGTTGTGAAAGGAGAATTTGATGTAAGAAAGGATATTCGGCTAGATGGTAGAAATAAAGAGAAGACCCCTAAAAGGTAGCAAAAATTAAAGAAACAGCGGAACAGCTTTGCTGTCCTGTGACATCCCTTTCTGGATTCTATAGGAACCTTAAAGAAGGGCTTTCTCCAAAGAATCCAAGCAGACCTCTGCTTAATGTGCACCCTGGAATTGCATCATGGAGTCACATTTTGGAGTCTTGTTACCCAGCATTCCAGAAGCCTCAAGCGCAGACATTTTAACTTGATGCGGCCAAAATCATTTGGGGCTGTCTTGACGCACCATCCATTGGCATCTCTGAAAAGGAAACAAAAAGGTCGTTATTTTGGTCTAGATAGTTTAAATACTTCATATTAAAAATACCAAAAATATTTCAGATTAATAATTTCATATATAAAAAATTACTTTCCTAAGAGAGTGTTATAGCACAATCCTAACCGTGTCTATTCAAAAGTAAGTGCTATTGAATTCAGTGGGGCTTGCTCCCAGAGCAGATAAAATACTAGAATTGTAGGATTGGAAGGGATTCCCAGAGTCATCTACTCCAACCCCCTGCAATGCAGGAATCACAGCTAGAATTCCTGACAGACAGACATCCAACCTCTGTTCAAAAACCTCAGATGAAGGAGAGTCCACCTTCTGAGGTAGCCCATTCCACTATAAAACAGTTATTACAGTGAGAAAGTTCTTCCCAATGCTTAGTCAGAATCCCTTTTATTGTAATTTTAATCCATTGGTTTAGGTCTGACCCCTTGGAGTGGCAGAAAACAAGCATCCTTCATCTTCTATGTGACAGCACTTCAGATATTTGAAAATAGCTATCATATCACCTCTCAGTTTTCTCTTCTCCAGGCTAAGCATACCTGACTCCCTCATAAGGCTTGGTTTCCAGACCCTGAGAGTCTGAGGACTATAGCAGGGAGGGTAATAAGGTGAACTCCTGTTGTGTGAACAGAAACCTGTTGCACCCCCAAACAGGTTCTCCCTCACCTTGACTTTGGAAAGTTCACTGTGGCTGAATACAGTAGATAGTGTCTCTAAAACAAAGAAAGCGACTTTTAAGGTTCCTAACATCTAATAGCTTGCTGCTGCGGTGACATTAGCACAGATCTTGCATTGGTTTCTTGAGTATGTATTAATATACAGTGGTACCTCGGGTTACATACGCTTCAGGTTACATATGCTTCAGGTTACAGACTCCGCTAACCCAGAAATAGTGCTTCAGGTTAAGAACTTTGCTTCAGGATGAGAACAGAAATCGTGCTCCGGCGGCGCGGCAGCAGCAGGAGGCCCCATTAGCTAAAGTGGTGCTTCAGGTTAAGAACAGTTTCAGGTTAAGAACGGACCTCCAGAACAAATTAAGTTCTTAACCTGAGGTACCACTGTAATGGTTTGTGTCCTTGTTGTTGCAGGATGTGGTATTTGCTGTATTTTCCTAGGTATAAACTGCAGCTGCTCTCCCTTGTCCAATAATTAAAAAAGAAAAGTGAAACTGATTAGACCTGAGGATTTGTTCTGTGAAATACATGCAAAAGGGGAGCAGGCTCAGGCCCCACCTCTTCATCTCATTCAGCAAGGGATTATATTAACTAAATTAGCAAAACAACTCCTTACATTACAACTGAATCTAGATATTAGTTGGCTTAAAAAGGTTTTTAAAAATTAAACACTTACCAGTATTCCCACAGCCAGCAAAGCTAGAGTTACTTGCAAAATCTCTATCCACTATTCTGCTCCCACATATATGTGCATTTCCCATAAGTATTGTTGTATATGGCTCCTGAGTGAATTTTACATGGTATTGATCCATGAGAAACAATTCCCTGAAAATAAAAGAAGAAGAAAAACACACACAAAAGACTGCGGTTCAGCTCCATTTTTACATGTTTTTATTTGAGCCCTCCTATCACTTGACTATACAAGTCTCATGCTGATTGTAGCCTAGAGTGGCAATTTTCTCAGCTTTATATAAAATGAGAGACAAAAACAACCAAGGAATGTCCTGTCTGCCCTTCAGAGATATTCCAGAAGGACATTAAAGCAAACAAATTTGTATTCATTCTTGCAAAACCTTACCATCTCAAAAATAATTGAATACCAGAAATGTGGGATTTGCCAGCAATCTCAGACACCCAAACCCAGACCAATATGCCATTTTTTCTTTAGACCCGAAAAGGCAATACCAGTGCTATTTTTCTAGAAAAAGAGGTGCCAGAACTCATCAAGAACACCTCTTAGAATGGCAATCGTACCCACCTGGGAGGTGCTGGAACTGAGTTCCAGCATGTTCTGCCTGGGGGGTGGGGAGCCCGGGGCCATACCCTTGTCAGCAGTCTTGCAAATTAAGCCCACAAACATTTTAAGACAATTTTTTACTAGCTTCATTGACCATCACTTAGCCCATGATCACCTTTAAAAAAGAAAGAACCTATGTGTTTTGGTTCCCTCCTTTTCACCTGGTAATGGTTCTTATTTTCTACAGACAAACACATAAGAAGCTCTTTACAAGGCTCCTCTTATCAGTAAGGTTTCTTTCGGTACATTTAAAAATTAAATTGGTGCATGTAAGGAACTATTGGGGAGAGATTCTTTCCCCTGTTGTGCAAGCTGACAATACCTGGCAGCCATATTTTAATGTTATGGCCCATCCACTGCTGGCCTGAGACCTTTTCCCATCCGAAAATGTTGAAAACACAAACACAAAACCTCAAGACGGGACCTTTTCTCTTTCTTTTTAAAAATGGCATGCAGAGATAGAGGAGGGATGCAGGAAAATGGCACCTGCCTCTGAATCTTGCTGCCCAAAGGGGGACTGCTTTGTGTGGCTTGATAAGGCTAACCGGAGAGCTGCCCCCTTATGACAAGAGCTGAGGTAGGGGAAGAAATGTGCTTGAGCAAATCCCTGACAGGCAGAAGAAGCTTCCCATGCCCCACCTTGCACAGTAGTGGAAATCTACAGAAAGAGAGCATCCCTGCTCATCCCTCTGCTATCTACTCACTATGACAGGGTGAAAATGAGAGACCAATTTCCAATCACGCTAGCAGAGCGAGCTGCTCCAGCAAGCTGTCAGCACCTGGTACACACTCGTATCAGACTAAATCCCCTGGCAGCCCATTAGGAGCTGCTCTAGGCTGGCTGCAGGATATCTTGACAGGAAGCCAGACAACAGAGTGAACAAACACAGATATTCTGTTAAGAAGGTGTGTGTGGGAGGAATGAAATCTGGGATCTATTACTCTGTTAGAGTCCGTTTGATGTCTACTTATGGGGCTGCCTATTTTCAGGAGCAGAGCAGGGGGGAGACTCCCATGTGAGCGTACATGTTTGCACATGCACCCATATGCACATGTACACACAGTCTTTAACAAATACACACACACACACACACACACACACACACAAATATGCCTTCATTCTTCCCTTTTTGAGCTTGGGCCTCCCATTAATTAAGGGAAAGCAGGTCATTTTCTCTCCATTTACTCAGAGGGGCCTACAGGAAACACTTGCTGGCCCCATTGGAAGAACACTGAGCTCTACAGCAGCCATTGCAGGATTCCGCTTTGTTGAGTTAACAAAGATCGGTGGCTTTGGGTGAATAACTCAGCTTGGTTGGTACAGGCTAGTTTTGTGCCATCTCCAACCCCGTTTCATCTTCCTGATAAAGAATGCAAACGTTTACAGGCATTTCTTGCTCCTTGTACTGGCTTTTACGACCGCTCCTCTTTCCCCACAGACAGTGCTACACCTTACCACAGCTGTGAGAAGAAATGCCATTGTTACACCAGTGTTTTCCTCAGGAAACATGTCAAGTGTGGAAGTAATGTCTGAATACATACATGTTAAAGGCACACATATACACACCTGGGGAACATTATCTGCAATACATCACAGCAGTTATGATGTGCAAAGCTGTCCTATGATCTACACTTCCTCTGATGTTACTGGCATACATAACAAGCTCAAAGCTTAGCACAGATGTATTTTAGTACTGAGCCTAATAATGAGAGGCACTGTGGTTGCTAAGCTAACCTTGAAAAGTAGTGTGTGGGGTTGTGTGTGGGAAGACGGTGCTATCCTCACAACTTCCAGTCAGGTTGGTTAGGCTGAGAGACAGTGATTGGCCCAAGGTCACCCAGTGAGCTTCATGGCTGAGTGGGGTTTTGAACCCTGGTCTCCCAAGTCCTAGTCCAACACTCAAACCTATACATCAATAGTGGCTCTGTGTTTGATGTTAAACTAAAAGGTGTTTAATGTTAAACCAGAATCAAATACAGAGAATTCTGAAGTAGAATAATGGGACTGCAGATAGGGATACCATTTTTGAATACTCACCTGTGTAAAAACAAGCACATACACACAAGTCTCAGTAAGCTGAAAATCAGCAGAGCAAGAAGAGAGCATCTGAATCTTGTTTCTTTACATGCAGGCATTAAAAAAGCATGAGGGAGCATTCAAAAATGGCACCCCCTTCCTGCAGCCCGAAGCAGTCTGATGTACCACCTCAGAACTCTAGCTCGTCATTCTTCTGCCTGTGTAGACTGAGCCTTCGTCTCTTCTAAAGAGGGTCATTTTGATAGATACTGTCAAAACAAATTTGATGGATTTTGTGCTTCCAAAGGGAAGAAGCTGAAATAAACAGGCCCTTTTTTTCCAGCATGGTGGGGGACACACAACAATAGCACAATTTTAAGAACCTGCTGTTAAAAGAAGTAAGGTTGCAGCTGCAAATGCAAGGCATAAGTGTTTTTTAATGACATCTGTTTTCTGTGATAAACAGCAACAAAATATGCTACCATTCCACTCTGTATACAAAGCATGTTCCAGGCAGTTTTCGTATTCATTTCCCAGTGATGTGTGACCTCCACAAGAATACATATACTGAATGAAACGTCCTCAGGCAAAAAAATAAAATAAAAGGCAGCCTCCTCCCTCAGTAGGATATATAAAAAATATGGCCCTTGAACCCTGGGGCAGGGGCATCTCTTGAGAGTTCCCAGTGGTGCTGTGTCCAGCTTCTCTTCTGTTCTCAGCAAAATGTTTTGTCTTGTAGCATCTGGGTCTTAAGAGAATTCCCCCCTCCTCAGATTCCATCCATGCCAATCGCCGGCACATTTGGACTACACAACAAGCGTTACACACCTTAGCTAGAATTATTCTCTCCGCAATATGAAAGAGATAGTCACCTTAAATGGGGTAAATAACAGCAATAGCAGCAATAAACATTTGTGTCGCATTTTCAAGTGTTCAGACCACTTCACATGCATTATATAGCCATAGTCCTTACAACAATCTTGTAAGGCAGGTCAAATATTATCCTCCATATTGCAGATTTTCCTGTGTGCGTGCACATTCTCACGTGTCTGTGCGTTTGTGTGTTAAGGACTGAGTCCGCGGGAGAGGCTTGCCTAATAGACTACTTAATGAGCTCATGGCAGAAGTGAGAGTCGACTTGGGGACTCTCTTAGAGCTGCTACACTGCACAATCTTCCAGTTCTTTCCAAGCATCTGGCAGGGCAGGAGGGAAGGTACAGAACCGTCAGGTATTTGTTGATGCTTCATAAACCGCAAAACAATTTGCTACACTGCCCCTGCATGGACAACAGAGAGGTTACAAAGTTGGCTGCTGGCAGATGGCTGTTATGACCCTGATACACACAAGGAACAGAGCTTGCAAGGAGAAAAGTGTCATATTGGCGCAGTGGCTTTTTCTGGCTATAACTGCATTCAAGAGTTTGTTTAGATGTGATAGGTCTCTTAACACACTGGCTTGCCACCCAGGGAATCTGAAGACAGTGAAATTCAGTGGATTTGCTGCTGTCCAGGCAACCTGTTGCTTTGATGCCTCTGGACATGTTTGCCTTGGCCCCGATTCAATCCACTCTTGAATGGGGAGGGGGGTACTTTGAGAAGTGTGTATGGGGGGGGCAGTTCTCTGGAACCCTGCTTCTCTCTGCAGAGCAATAAGACAGAGAAAAATAACTGTTTCAAAAGGGAGGAGGAGGGAGAACCTTGCCAAACCTCTCTTTGAAGAGAAGCTTTCAGACCAAGCAGCACCCATTTCAAAGATACTTCAAAGGCACAGGAATTCAGGCAAAGGCAGAAGTCATATGTAGATCATCAGTCTAAGATGCAAGATCTACAGGAGCCTGAGGGTGGAATAAGACATCACCAAAAAACATAGTGGTGGTGCCAAAAACATTAATCACACAGTCTGGTTTCTTCTTTTCCCTCTGTAATATATAGTAATGTGACTTCTCATCCCATGGTTGCCAGTGATTTAGTGTGGGACAAAAGATTTATCATGCCTTTCATTATTACACATTGTAGGGAAGAGAAGGGAGGATTCCAGGCAACCGTGGTGCTGCCTAATGTTTTGTTTTGGAGAACATCTATAATTGTTTCACTGGTGAATTCTGGCTTTCAATAAAGAATTCAGCCTCTGAGGAGAACAGCAGCAGCAGCAGCAGCTATGAACTGCCTCACAGGAGGCAACCTGTGACCTTTGGTCTAATTTCAAAAGGAAGTGATCAGTTCATACCTCTGACAAGGGCAATCTGGCTCTCCCCTGCAGCCTGCTAAGTGGGGAGTGACAGTAAGAGCTGGAGATAGAGAAAAAAGGGGGCTGCCCTGCCCAAATGTT
The DNA here is from genome assembly GCF_964106645.2 of Podarcis pityusensis. Taxonomy (NCBI): domain Eukaryota; kingdom Metazoa; phylum Chordata; class Lepidosauria; order Squamata; family Lacertidae; genus Podarcis; species Podarcis pityusensis. Next base: position 75,616,071 of record NC_138029.1, on the reverse strand, counting down.
GGCCCTGACCCCACCTACTGCTGACTTTGGCCGGCCCACCACTTGTCTAGGGCCATATACACACAGATTACCCCAAAGGGAATGTCAGAAAACAGTTGCCCATCTCTGGATTATCTAAGGCAGGTATTTGCTGACATGAATTAATGGGTCAAGAGACCCATATACAGCCCCTCTCCCCAAGGTTATTGCTCCTCAAAAGAGGATCATTCCTTGACTCTACACACTCTTGTTACCCACCAGCTGTTCAATTTCTATCCATGCCTCAAATTGCTTTTAAAAATAAATATTCTGTCCCCACCAAAAACAAACTGTTTAGGCTTGATAACAGAGAAAATGAGCTGAGCTCGGTCCCTGCTCCTGCCAACCTAGCAGTTCAAAAGCATGTCAAAGTGCAAGTAGATAGACAGGTACCGCTCCGGCAGGAAGGTAAACAGCGTTTCTGTGCGCTGCTCTGGTTCGCCAGAAGCGGCTTAGTCATGCTGGCCACATGACCCGGAAACTGTCTGTGGACAAACGCTGGCTCCCTCGGCCTATAGAGCGAGATGAGCGCCACAACCCCAGAGTCGTCCACGACTTGACCTAACGGCCAGGGGTCCCTTTACCTTTATTCATTCCAAACCTTGGAGTTTGTAAAGTGTGGTTCCAGAAGTTTAGGGTCCTCCCTCCCTTATTTAAAGAATATAAAACATCCTGAATAGAAGCGGCTGCCAGTAAAAAGCTGCCCTCATACACAGAGTCAGAAGAAAGAGAGTGAGCTCTGTCACTGTTGCCTGCTCAGCATTCAGCTTTCGTCTGCGCTTGACTTTAGTTCCATGTGTGTTGTTATGCACCAGGAAAAGGCACGGACAACTCTACATAATAATGCACCTGCTGATTAAGTGCGCTGCATACCAATAAGCACAGATGTGGCCTTGTGACACTGAACACTCATTTGTGACAGAGTGCTGCCGCATCAACAATTAGGTCAAGCTAAAACACGTTCACACAAGTTTGTAGTAGTTTGTATGAACAGGGTTTCACCTCAGAAAAAGCAAAACCAAAACTGGCCATCAAATGATATAAAAGCAACAGATCTTCCCAGGTGCAGGTTGTGGGTCAGGCCATCAATATTGCACCTCAGGCATAAAATAAAAACTTTAAAATGCAAAACGTTCAAGCAGGTCCACTGAGACTAGTCTCGTTGAGAAACAGTGGAAGCTACACAAACAGGAGTTTAGAGAAGGCTTTTGTGCATTGTTCACATGTCAAGCAGGCAAACAGCTTAAACAAACATTGGAATAATATTGAAGCTATCATGCTTGAATGTACCAAATAACAAATACCAGCTAGCCAATATTATATTGCAACACTGTTAATTTGTGAGATGTTTGGATAAGGGAAGAAATATGCAGTCCAAACCTATACGTTTTTGCACAGAAGTCAGTCCTACTAAATTCAACATAATTGACTCCCAGAGAAATGTGCAGCCAAAGTTCTCTTATGTAGTGTCTTTTGAACAATAAAGAATATGCAGCTGTGAGAGTCAGCCCTGGCCAGCATGTGCTGGATGGGGCCGGTGGCTCTTTTCCAAAACATCTGAAGGGAACCAGCTTGACAAAGGATGGCACAGAAAGTACAGTGAATTCACAGGTGAAAGATTCGGCAGTGGATCTGGAGCCCCTGGGAGGGGCAGTGAATCTACCCAATGCTTCTTTTACCACTGCTTCTTCCTCCTCTGTCCATCAAGCCTCTCTCATTGCTCAAGGAAGAGAAGCGGCTGATAGAAAGGCACTCAAACCTGTCGGCTGCTGCTGCTGCTTCCTCTTCCTCCTCTGCATGCATGGCCTGCCCCCATTGTTTTGCCTTTTATTACAGCAGCCCAGCAAGCTGCAGTGTCTGGTTCACATCATATAAGCACTTGTTTGGGATTCTAAATGAACAAGACCTCTCCCTTCCACACACTGGAGTCCGTAGGTATAGGAGGGGGAAATCCATTCTCTCTCTCTCTCTCTCCCCCCCCCCCCCGCCTTTCCTTCCCCTCCACGTTTCAAAGAACAACATGGTGGAGAGATCCGTACCCCTCCTGCACTTTTTGGAAACAGGAACCTTTGTCACGAAGGAACAATTTAAATGGCAAGTTCAAAAATTAAGCACCTTGGAGTATTGCTTGCTTATAATATGTGCATTCTATGTGTGTGTTTAATTGTTTCTCCTTGTGCCCTGGTTCTGATGGAAACGCTTCCTGTCTCACATGCTGCTATTAGTTCTGGAGGAAGGATCTTACTGGTGAAAACAGAAGCTTCCTTTCAATCTTTCAAATGATCACTTTTACAAAAAAAAATTCACACATATACATCACATTTAACAACACGTGTGATTTGGCTCAGAGTCCTCATTTATTCACATCAGAATAATGTGAATAATGGACTGGGCATTCATGTAATGGATGTGATTCCACCATTATTCTTAGGGTCTTGTCTGAATGGGAAGAGCACACGAATCTTACATTCCTTTGTTGCTCGATTTTCAACAGATCCACGTTTTTAGCATTGCGCTTTCCAGTTTTGTTTGGAGCATCAATTGTGCCATATTTTTCGAATAGCCAGGCTTGATAATCTTGTGAACCATTAGAACTAATTGCCGCATTAATTACTTTCAGTCTGAGATGTTACTGGGGGGGGTGGGGCAGGGCGGGAGAACAAGTCAGGCTGCTGTAATAAGGGAGCAGGGGGTTGATTAAAAGGAAAAAAATAGGTTCGAACAGGGAAGGGAGATTAGCTCTTTAAAAAGCAAAACATTATTAGTGTGTGATGCTGTTGCATTAATCCCTAAGAGGTGGATGCCTTTGAGTGGTATAGGCAGCAGTTTGAACAAGGAGTCAGTGAACCTTTTGAAAATGCATGTTATGATTTTGCTGGGTGAAAAGTATTATATAAATGTATGATTAGTGTTATTAACCACAGTTAGGTACAAGAGTAGGTATTAGCAATAATTGCACCTCTGCAGGTTTAAGAGACCTATGTGACATTTGCTCCACACTTTCAAGCTGTTTCCTGGTGCTGTTCAGTTTCTGAGAGCAAAATTATAGGAAACATATCAGAAGGCATGTGAGAGAGAAGTGATGTTTTCTGTGCCAGGTGCCAGAACACCAGAAAGCAAGGAGTGAAATCTTTCATTGAGCAAATCTTGCAAAATGGTTCCCCCATAAGGAAAAGTACTTCCTACAGCTGTCATGGAATGGAGAGGTCAAGGATCAATATTAGTGTGGTGGCAGCATGGGGACAATACAGGACAAAAATACCTCATGACTTTCTCTATACCAGAGATTTTCAACCTTTTTGAGTCCACTCCCTTGACCAACTACATTCTTTCCTGTGGGTCTCAGGAGCCCAGTTATACCACCCCTTGTCTGCAGAAATGGCAGCATCTCCCCCCTCCCCCCCTTTTTTAACACCTTCCCTTGTCAAGTGTTCCCTCAGCCTCCCCTCCTCTCTCCTGCTGCTGCTGTCCCTGCTCTTTTCTTTTTAAAAAAATATTATTATTATTTTTAAAAACCCTGTAAGTTTTATAGACGGTCCTTCAGCAAACCTTGAAGGGTGGTTACAAATACAAGTTAAATAATATAATATAATATAATATAATATAATATAATATAATATAATAATAATCCCATTGAAGTCAGTGAGGCTTCTTTAATAAAAATAGTAAATATCTCTTTCTGAATTCCTCCGAAGGTTCTGCCTCATCTTGAATGCAGGATGGAAAAGAGATTGAATCCTTACTTTTCTACCTGCAGAGCTCTGAAATAATGTCACTGAGAGTCACAGTCAGGGTGGAGGTGAACCATGAAGTTCTGAAGAGTCTGATGGAAGAAGCCCTGAGAAGGGGAGTCTTGGGTGAAAAAGGAAATGAAGAGTGAGAAGAATCTCCAATTTTTTTCCACACTGTGAAAAGTCAGCCCACCAAGCCTGCAAAGCATAAGGAGGATACAGTATTTGTACCACTACAGCTGGAAGAGATAAGCATGCAGGAATAATACATGGGTGAGCCAGGATCACCAACCCCATGTTAAAACATCAGGCACCTCAGCTGAGACCAGAGTTACAGCACAGTGTATATATTTCTTAGTACATCACATTAAAGCACCTAGGAAGATAGTAAAAACATCTTAGCAATGCAGCTGCAAAGACTGAACAACCAGTTACAGGACTGATTTGAGGAAAAATTGCCTGCAGCAATGGTTGTCTCTTACTGAAACAGCCAGAGAAAAAATATGAGGACACTAATTTGGAGCCAGTGCTGTGAAAGCACACCACTAAAAATGTGTTAAAATGGCTTGGAATTTCATGGAGTTTAGTTTCTAATGGATTTGAATGTAACTGCAAAAATAAATAAATCAGCTTTGGATTTTTGGAAGGGAAAACTGCTATAGGTTATGGGTGCTGCACAGAATGACCATTCACGCAGATGGGAGAAGAAAGCAGGGGTTGGTGTGATTGCAGGGGACAAGGAATTTTTGTGGCCACCATCTCCCATCATATCTGAAAATGCCTTATATCCAAAGGTTTGCTCAATCTGAAACCGTTCCTAGGAAGAGGCGTGTATATTCTATTTTACAATCTTAGGTTTTGTGTTTCCATGAAGCAAGGGACCATCAAAGAATACAGGTTAATGTCCAGAGTCTGGCCTCACCACTGAAAACGTGGTCATTTTGAAAATACAAGTAAGCTCTGTTTCCTATGAAGCTACACATAGCTAAAATAGATTTGCCTAAGTGCTTTCTCACTATAAATATTAAACACTGAAGCTGCGGAAAATCCTTACTCATGGTGCCGATGATATAAGAACACCCGCTTGGGTACCCAAAGTTACTTCTCAGCAATGCAAGGAACTTAAATTTGAGTTCAAAGAATATGCTATGTTCTGACTTTAGATTTTAAGACACAATTTTCATCAAGCATTTGCTTTCTTGCTGTGTGCATTGGTTTTGGTTTTAGCAGTCTGGTTGTGGTGATGGAGCAGCAGTTGTGGGATTACAGCACATAAGGAATAACTGTGTTAACCCTACACCCCCACCCCAATGTCTAGGGTTGCCATATGTACGGATTTTCCTGGACATATCCAGAATACTGCAGTCAGCAGCAGTGTCCGGGCAGAAATTGGAGAAATGTCCCAGAAAATCTGGACGTATAGCAACAACTTTGGCTTAATAACTTTTCTGTCCGGATTTCACTGTTTGAAATATGGCAACCCTACCAATGTCATATACAGGTAGCAGCCATTTTAGTTGTGTCCAACTGATGTGCGATTGCTGACATGCATGTCCTTTGGGGCATAATGGGAACCAGGCATAATGGGGTGTGGTGTGCTTGTGTGCACTCTGACAACGCATGCGGGGCCTGGGAACAGAACCCATGTGTGAAATGGTTGCAGCCTTCATAGAAGTTTTAACTGGAGCCATTGGCTCTGATCCAGCAAAGGTAAGAAGGAAGTGTGGGTGGTGCTGTGGTCTAAACCACTGAGCCTAGGGCTTGCCAATTGGAAGGTCGGCGGTTCAAATCCCCGTGACAGGGTGCGCTCCCGTTGCTCTGTCCCAGCTCCTGCCAACCTAGCAGTTCGAAAGCACATCAAAGTGCAAGTAGATAAATAGGTACCGCTCTGGCGGGAAGGTAAACGGCGTTTCCGTGCACTGCTCTGGTTTTACCAGAAGCGGCTTAGTCATGACCCGGAAAAACTGTCTGTGGACAAATGTCGGTTTCCTTGGCCAGTAAAATGAGATGAGCGCCGCAACCCCAGAGTCATTCGCGACTGCACTTAACTGTCAGGGGTCCTTTACCTTTTAGAAGTTTATATGTGCATTCTATACTGCGATGTTTTCCATTCCTGGGGGTATGTGAAAAGGTTTCAACGGGCACACAGCAGAATTTATATTTTGCTTTATCATAGGGGTAGTTTTTTAGTTACAGAGAACAACTCAAAGCTAAAATAGTATTATTAAGAATACCGCCAAATCATCTTCGTCCAGGAAGGGGTACACTGGCAAGACAAAACTCTCAAAAGGGGTACATGATTATTCTAAGTTTTGGAAAACACTGTTCTACTGAATTGATGAGCATAAAACATACAGGGCTCTTGACCTGGGTCTCTGCATCCAGAATTCTGGGATTGACTGTGCAGCATGATTTTCAGCATTATGGGGAACTAGAAGGGGGACAGGCCCCCTTGATTTCCCCAGTGCCCTTGTCTAACACATTCTGAAATTATCTTAATGAAAAACAAACACCCTTCGAAAACGACTGCTTCAGTGATGGGGGGCATTGGCTGAATGCCCTAATTAGAGCTAAACAAATCTGGGAAAAGCTCCCAACAGACTTACCATTCAAGTTTTTAACAATGAAGTCTGCACTTGAAAAGGGGGAAAGGGGACAGAAAGGTGTCGCAATAAACTCCATAAAACTATTACGGGTTTTTTCACATATCACTTAATTTTCATTGCTGAGACACCAAGAGCCAGTGATCATAGCTTGGCTGTGATATGCCTAAAAGGCTCAGGAGATGAGCAAGAGCACTACTCTTGAGATCTTTAGAAGCCACATCCAAAATTCTCTTGTCAGTGCCCTGGAAAACAAATCTATACAACACAACATGTACAGCTTGACTCTGTTTCTACATAGATTGTTCAAAGCAAAACTGACAGAATAACTCATGAAAAGGTCACAGAGTGGGCACGGCTATTGACAGCAGTACATGAAGCACAGGAGACAAGATGGACATATTTAGGACATCTTTTATGAACGCCCAATAATAGCCTACCTAAACTAGATTTTTTTTCCTGGGGAGAAAAGACATTTTTTTCTTCAAGAGTGGGAACTGCTGCTTAAAAACAAACAAAACACCCTTTGGACAAAGGTCTTGCTGCCTGCGGTGCTCTTACTCATAAACTTATTTGGACTACGGCGAAGAACAGGATAGCACAAATAAGCTAAAATGCACAGTTTGTAAGAAGAAGCAAATTATTAAAACATTTGAATGTAAAGGACCATGAAACGTGATATACAGGTGATGATGTTCAGTGATGTCCAGTCCCTGCTTTGTGAAGCCAACAGGTTCTCTTTTCCCTTTATAGTTTTTCCTACCATACACAGTGATTTTTGCAGCTGCCACGAGACAAAATCCAAATGGAACTGAAGAATTAAGTCCAAAACATGGTAGACTTCAGTGCTATTACAATCTATAAGACTAAAGGGCAAGTTCCTCATTGATGAGCCAGTTCAGTCAACCTACTTGCAAGTGAATACCTTTGTAAGGGGCTGAAAAAGTCAAATTACTAACTTGCAGCCTTGCTCTGCATGACAAATGATGGTGATGATGATAATGACAACAACAAATGAGCTATTACTTTATCTGAATAAAGCTTTCAAAGGTAGGGTAGTCAAGTCCAATGAGGAGCAGAAGCTCTTCAGTTTCTCAGCCTGTATGTTTCATTTCCTGATGAATGTATAAAAAGTCTCTCTCTAGTTGCAGGAATTAAAGAAGATCAACAATTGCTTCTGTAGATCAAATGGTAGAGCTTTTTTGGAAGTTCAAGTATTATTCTGGTTTATAGGATTGATTATATTTTAAGTAGGAATGCCAATTTAATTTTTCAGTCTAGCTTTATTGACAGTGGCGTATATTAAAATGTATGCTTCGAAGTAGAGCTTTTTTGGAAGGTCAAGTATTATTCTGGTTTATAGGATTGATTATATTTTAAGTAGGAATGCCAACTTAATTTTTCAGTCTAGCTTTATTGACAGTGGTGTATATTAAAATGTATGCTTCGAAGCTGGTAGATTAACATACAAATTTATGAGCACATGAGAATTCTAGCATTTTAAAGAAAATCAAAGTATGAGCACAGCAAGAAAATCCAAATACACTGTGTCGGTCAATGACCACTTACGCTTCTTTTTGTATGTTTCCTATCATCTACATTATATATTTTCATAATACATCAGCTGACATTCAAACAGTGTCATCCCATTGGAGCAATGAGACTTCCCTTAGCCTCTCTGCCCCATTACAGTTCCCCACATGCCCCCACATCTCTTATACAGGATTGGGAAACTCCATGGAGCAGATCTGGGGGGCAGGGAGAGGAAGGGGAAGTACTGTACTGTCACATCTGCTGATGCAACACTGGATATTTCCAGTTATACCTAGGATTTGAAAGTGCAAATGTACATTCACAGAGTTGGACTATTTCACATGCAATTATACATTAAGCATGGAATGCATTTTGTTCTTGGCTGGATTTTCAGATACCAAGCCAGCTGTGGGTTGTTTTATGCTGGTTTACGCTCTTCTAGGCTAAGACCTAAGAATCACCAGGGCATGAGATGGTTTTGGCACTTTTAAGGATTAGATCCAGGACTCAGAGAAGTCGGTGGAAAGACTCACAGCCAAACAACTCAGTATAATTTAGGAAATGATAACGGTGTCCTGAAGGTGCCTGTCTGATGCTGTAGCAAGTGACTTCATTCAGCTGTGTTTGTAGGTTGCTAAGGAATGGCCCACAAACCCCAAGAAATCAGCCTCAAATCCACTTTTGTAAGTAGTCATTTACTGCACCTTGTACAGCTTCACTCCTTTTGGGCTAGAATTTATGTCTTCGGTCCTGCAATTAAGTCTGAACTGTCTCCATAAAGTAATGGGATATACACACTGTACAGACGCTATCACTTTATGGTAGGATAGCTGCTGTCTGTCTCTTGGGAATCAGTGAACAATTTTTGTGTGTGAGTGTAATAGGATTTATTCTTCATCCCCTGAGGGTGAGTCATTGGGGAGTAATTGGATTTATATTGTAGGAATATCCTTGCAGTCTCTTTAGAGGGTATAATAGGATTTAAGCCATGTCTCCTGGTTTCAAGGAATGGGTTCACAGACCAGTGCAACTGACTATCTGTGCCACAGGTCAGAAGTACAGCACACATTTAGATGCCACATAATGGATTAATTAAAAGTTGGACATAATGTTAGCCACCCCAGTTTGATATCAGCTATGGTAGCACCCTTGAAGTCTTTCTGTTCAGTCTATTTTTCCTTAGAGCCTGTGCGCTGGAAGTCAATAGACTGTGAATCATACCTTTAAAGAACTAAAGCATATTTGCCCATGATGTTTTCCCTGCACAGCACTGATCATTCTTTTCCAAAAGTACCAATGCAAGTTATTACCCGTTTGCAGAATTAAATTCAGAAATAGAACTCTTGAAGGGCACTAAAATACACTTGGAGCATTCTTTCTTCTTCACCCAATCACAGCAGCTTAGCCTCTACTCAACAGTAATTTTAATTGCTACTCTTAGTAGAGTTTCTGATTTGCAGTGCAGTGGAGGAGTGAGGACACTTTAGGCACTAAAGACAGTATTAGTGACTGCTAGATAGATTGTGATATGCAATTACAACTGTTCTGGATAGAGAGGGGCAAACTTAAAAGTTATTCCCAATAGAAATTTGATTGCATTTATATACCATTAAGATATGACATCAGTCTGGAGCCTTAAAAAATGTGTGTTTGTTTGTGTGTACATGTGTGAAAGAGAACTGTGCTATAATGCATGTCTTGGATGAAGGCATCTGAAGAACTTGCTTGGAAGCCGCAACCCTACTAGAGGGGAAATTTCTCCATTCAGTGTGGGGCAAGGCCCCTCTGTGTCTCCTTCTGCTGCTGCTCTAAAGAGGTTCACATTTTATTTTTTTTGCAAAATGCGTATTAAAATCACAAAGAGTATGTGAATGCTGAATCAGGTTTCTTGCTTGATCTGATACTCCACATGAAATTCCAGGAGCTAGGCAAGGAATGTATCTGTTCAGTGTGCTAAACAGTGTACTGGGCACTGTTAACAGCAAAAACAACAGCAATAGTCCTACAGACACAGCTGAATGGAGTTACTTTCTGCAGCAAAAATCCGACTCCTTTAGAACTGTTACAGTCTCCAGAAATATAGTGAGTTGTTCCAAGTCTAGCTGTTAAAGTTACTGCAAGTATTTCTATTGATTTCTAAAGACTCTCAATCTAATTTTTGCAAGTTGCCAAGTGTGACTGCTTGCTAGACAATCTCAGCCTGAGCATGATGCTGGAAGCACTCCCTCCAAAAGCCCAGCATGGTATTGTCACCATCAGGAGGGGCACAACTGTTTTCGGTCAGTGCAGTGTTGTGTGGCTGACACATTCTTTGACCTGTAAACGGAGGAAAGAAACTTCCAGGTCACTGCAGATCAGCATCATGTGTGGACGTGGTGTGGCAAAAGTATACTCCTCACTTTAGAACATCTTCTCAACGGTTAACACACTGGATAGAAGGGGGGGGGGGGAGAGAGAGAATTGCTGGTGGCTACAGATTAACATATTGAGTTTTTTGTTTTTGTTCCACTACAGCAGCCTAACAAGGCTACTACTCTGAAATTCATTTCCACTGAAGGAATGAAAAAATGGAAGATGCAACTAGTACGTAGAATAAACATCGGGACTCTGTGGTCTTCCCCAATTTTTGACATTCCTTTCATTACTACATTCAAAAAGGGGGTATATTAAATTTATATAAAAGCAGAGATTGAAAACCAGTTAAAACAAAAATAAACAAAACAAGCACCACCACCAAAGGACTTCCAAAAGAGAGAGGGAAGCGCTGCTCTTTCTCTTCATAATCAATTAACAAGATTCTCCATATCATTACTTGAGAGTCTCTTGACAACACTTCCATGCTGGTGACAAACTTTTACTAATTAAAACCACCCTAACCAATAATCCAGTACATTTAATCAATTTTCTACAAAGTGTGTATATAAATTAATTTTAAAGACAAACATTTGAAATGTCAAATGTAAAGGAAACATGATTACCCAAACCTTTCATTCATCTCACAGGCCAGAAACTTTTAGACTATTATTTCTTGGGTACTCAGCAGGTAATACCGCCAGCAAAACTAAAACCTCCTAACTTCCTGCAATGTTTTTGTGTTTTAATTCTCCTAGTCAGGCTGTCTGGGGAGTTCTGGCTCTCAGTGGAAGCTGAGTGACTTCAATCTTTCTTGTCTTTGAGATTTTTTGGGGGGAGGCTTGCTGCTTGGATTTTGTTTTTAATAACCTGTAATATGAGAAGACTGGCCCTTGGGAATGAAGGGATTACTGTCAAATATCTTTTCCTATTTGCTGGCCTTTTAGAGGCTTTATTCACGTTAAAACCTGGAAAAGCTGGAGGATTAGCTGGGAACTGAAGGAGGGATGTGAATCACTGGTTTGGGATTTTCAAGGACTAGGGCTTTGTAAAAAACCTTTTGTGAAGCAGGGCAGGCCCCAAATATCAACCAACTTCAAATGAATATAATCTGGTGGGGAATGTCTATTGAATTCTAATTAGGTTTTTGAAAATTAACTAGTTGGATGCCCCCTCCCCTTTCAAGTAGGCAATCTTAGCCAGTCTCTATGCAAATGTACAATATTTTTGTTCTGTTGTTCTGGAGAGCTGGGCATCCAGCCAACAAGAGGAAGCCCTGTGTTTTAAGATTTCCTGCTTCTTCTCTAGCAATAATAGACAGCAAAACTTCAGACAGCAAGCAAGGGGAATGTGTGATGGGTCACACAGTTGGCTCACAGTTGGCTATGATTACTCCAAAATTCTCAGCAGCCTTTTGGACAGTGGAACAGAGTTATTCACCATGCTTCCACCAGGGGCAGACTTTGATCATATTTCATAATATGGTGCCCTGTGTGAGGCCAAAATCTGATGCCCCCAAATGGATCTTCTCAATTACGGATCTTCTCAATTTTGCACTCCCTTGGCTCAACGCCCTGTGTAGGGGAACCACCCGCACGGCCCTAAATCTAGCATTTCTTCTACAGTGGACACCAGATGCCCCCTTTGCTGCTAACCTCGGTTCCCAAATCCCCTTCCCCCTGCCAGCTTGCCCATCCCCAAGGCCCCCCCCCAAAGCCTGGGCTGAGCCAACACAGTAGGTATGCATTCTCAGGGCAAAGCCCCGAGCTGAGCTCTACCAAGGGACAGAGGGCCTTTGCTTCTTTCTAGATCTGTCTGAGTTCTTCATTCCTCTCAAAAGTGATAAGTTGTGAGATAGAACATTAAGGAGCTAGTGACTGGATACTCATGCGCAGCATATCTACAACAAGGTTCCCCAGCACTTTGGAACTAATTTCAGAAGGGGGCTACAGGTGGGAGGGAGTACACACCCTGCGGTTAGTAGTGCAGAATGCTGCAGTACGGTTGCTGATGGGACTGAGCATGACAGGTCATGAATCTACCTGCTGCTCAGCATAACCCCAGCTCCAATGAATGTCTTTCTGCCCCATTCATGCCCACAGGGATTGTACTGCCTTGAGCAGCCCCCCACACAAATCTATTCTCTCAATTCCCCCTAGATATGAATAAGGCAGTTGACAGTCAGAGGTCATGGTGAGGCCTTAGGCAACTTCCCTCCTCTTCCTTTCCCTTCCAGGCTAATAGGAACATAGGCACTGGCACCAGGTAGCCAAGGCCAGCCTTCCCAAGCCTAGTGCTCTCTAGGTGTTTGGGACCACAAATGCTATCAGCCCCAACCAGGGCAATGCTAGCTGGGGCTGATGGGACTTGTACTCCAGATCATCCGGAGGGCACCAGGCTAGGGAAGGTTGGCCTATGTTACTCTGTCTGGAAGTGTTTCTCCTCCCTACCATGGGCCCTGCTACAACAAGAAGATTTGACAAGACTACTTGCTCCCTTTAAGCAGCAAGGAACGCAGTAGCCAGAGAGCACTGTGTGCAGATGGTAGCCATGACTTAGAAAGTTCTGCAACAGTGTATTATTCTCCAACGCTATATACACTTACCTGGGACGAAGACCCACTGAACCCAAGGACTTCTGGGTTGGCGCCATCGGTAATGGTGGACTCCCTCTGAGTTTCTGAGGGACCAGCTCCGCGGGATCGGGTCTGACCGCTGCGGCGAAGCGGGGGCCCTTTAAAAATCACAGGCGGGTGAAGCCTGTGAACGTGGGGACTCGGCGGGCACCTTTTGCGACCCCCCAAATTGCGAAGGGACCCTTTTAAGGGCTCTGGAGCGAGACGGGGTGAAAGGCGCGGTGCTGAGAGTCGACTGCTTCTTCCGCGGAGTGAAGCCGCATAGCCATTATCGGAGAGCGCTGACTTTTTCCTGGGACAATTTGACTTTGAAAGCAACTACCCGTGAGTAGGATTAAATTGGATTTAAAGGGGAAAACAAGCTAATTCGGCACCGAAGCGGGAAGGTATAAACAGGAAGTCTGCCTTCCTTTCTTGTAAATAGATCAAAGCAAAGAGACTGTAAGCGACGCTTGAAAAAAGATTTAAATCTCAACATCAGGAAAGCGATCTCCCCTCCGGTTTGCAGGAGAGGAGGGGGGAAAGGTTTGAACTGTATTTATCTGCAAAAAAAGGGGAGAAGGAAGCTAAAATCCACCGCCTAAAACCTGGGAACGGACTGCCCTGAGATAAGGAATGCCGCTCTGTGGAAAGTCTATCGGTAAGCAGAGGACTTTTGACAGCTAACTCTGCAAAAGAGATACAGTGTTTCTGAACTTCTCCTGGCTTTAAAGTAACTGATTAAGTGCAACTGAAACTGTTGTTTTTATGTGAACTGGGGGACTTATAAGGATTATTTTCCTTTTTTAAAGTTGCAAGTTTTGGCTGTTACTGTGTCCCCCTAGAGGAGGCTTTACATTGTTACAATAACAACTGGGCTAGAGGAATTTTCCATTTAAAAACAAATTCCAGCCGTGGGATCGACCTTGGACTCTCATGGGAGTGTTATGGCAGATAGAAGAGGAAAGTTAGAGTTGACGCAGGAAAAAACTACTAGGTCTGGCAGACTCTATCGGACAGATACTGCGTTGCAGCGAAGGGCTTCAACATCTGGTCCTTCTGGACCATCTGGAACACCAGGGGCTGCACCTCTGCAAGTTAAACCAAAAGTTATGTCATCCGAAGACGTTTTGGCTCAGGCACTTGGAAAAATTAATGAATCTCTGGAAAATTTAGCTAAACAAGTAGCTGAAACAAATAAACAAGTAGCCCAAGCATCAGTTAAAATTGACCAGAATACTACAAGCATTAATAACTTGGGACAGAAGGTGAATACCAACACAGAGTCTATTGAAAAATTACTACAGGAATCTGCTTCGACCCGAAAGACAGCTGAAGAAGTAAAAGATATAGCAACTGCTACTCAAGAGAAGATACCACCGATATATAAGCAACTTGAGGACCACGGTTTGACGTTGTCTATGATTGAATTGAAGGAGAAACAAAGAAATTTAAGAATCAGGGCTGTACCAGAACGTGAGAAAGATAATTTGGCTGATTTTCTTACGCAGGAATTTGCAGATTTCTGGCAACAGGATTTGGGGAAGGAAGAATTTAAGATAGTGAGTGCATTTAGACTTGGAAGAGGAGGAAGGAGGAACAAGGTGAGAGACTGCTTGATTACCCTTCGAACAAAAGAGGAGAGAGACAAAATCTTGAATCTGCATTACCAAAAAACTTTAGAAATTTACGACTCAAGTGTGGAGATATTCAAGGACATTCCAAAACACCTTTTGGACTTAAGGCTCAACTACGGAGATCTGGTTGCCCTGTTGAGAAGAAATAGAATCATCTTTAGGTGGGAATTCCCTCAAGGCCTGTCCTTTAAATATAAAGGAAGAAAGATAAAAATAAGATCAGTCAATGACAAAGATAGGTTTCTGAAGGATCACGGAGAAGATCTACAGAAAGAAGTGGAATCCGGAGAAGAGCCAAAAGCACTGGAAAAAGGAATACTAGATATAGCAAACTTATCTTTTGGATTGCATGGTCCAGAGAAAGTGACACCACTGATAGAACAAGAACAGACACTTGGCGCGGTTGGAGGTAAAGCGAAGTAACCCCATCATGGCTCTGCAACTGTTAAGCTGGAATTGTAATGGTCTAAATTCCCCTCGGAAGAGAAAAAGTGTTTTTCATTTACTAAAAAAGGAACAATTGGACTTGATTTGTCTACAAGAAACACATGTAACAAGGTTACACAGGAAACTACTGATTAACAAGAGATTGGGACAGGAGTTTATTTCATCTGACAAAGTTAAAAAAAGAGGAGTTGTGATTTATGCAAAGGAGAGACTATTACCGAAATTTATTTTTAAAGACGACCAAGAAAGATTTCTGGCAATTGAAATTCAAGTTCAAGGAGAGAAATTTTTGATAGTAGGAATTTATGCACCGAATGAGGGGAAATCTGAATTCTTTAAAAAGTTGCATGAGACCTTAATGGACTATTTGGACTATAATCTGATTTTGATGGGGGATATGAATGGAGTAGTATCTACAAACATGGATAAGGCACAAAGACAGGTAGTTACCAAGGATGGTAGACTACCGAAAACATTCTTCGAGATGACAGATAATTTGGACTTAGTTGATACTTGGAGAACAAAGAACCACTTGGGAAGAGAGGGAACCTTCTTTTCTGAAGCCAAGATGACATGGACTAGAATTGACCAAATATGGGTAACTAGAGGAATGGCACCAAAGATAAAGAAAGTGGAAATCTGCCCAAAAACCTGCTCCAACCATAAAGCTGTAAGGATGGAGTTGAAACTAATATCAACTGTTGAAAGAGAGGTTTCAGAATGAGACAGGATTGAATGTGGTAAAGAAAGTGAAATACTTGGGGATTAATATGACAGCCAAAAACGGGAATTTATTTAAAGATAATTACGAAAAATGTTGGACGGAAGTGAAAAAAGATTTAGAAATTTGGTCAAGTTTGAAACTCTCGTTGCTGGGCCGTATTGCTGTGATAAAGATGAATGTATTGCCTAGAATGTTGTTTTTGTTTCAGACATTACAAATTATAGATAAGATGGACTGTTTCAAGAAGTGGCAGAGAGATATTTCTAGATTTGTCTGGCAGGGCAAGAAGCCCAGAATAAAATTTAAGATATTAACTGACGCCAAGGAAAGAGGTGGATTTGCCCTGCCAGACCTTAAACTTTATTATGAATCAGCAGCTTTTTGCTGGCTGAAAGAATGGCTACTTCTTGAAAACACAGACATTTTGGATTTAGAAGGTTTTAACAATGTATTTGGATGGCATGCATATTTATGGTATGATAAGGTCAAAGCACACAAAGCATTCAAAAATCATATTGTTAGGAAAGCATTGTTTAATGTCTGGATAAGATACAAAGACTTATTGGAAAATAAAACCCCAAGGTGGCTGTCACCAATGGAAGCAAAAGCTCTGAAAAGGCTCAATATGGAGGCCAAATGGCCGACATATTGGGAAATTTTGGAGCAAGAAGGAGATAAATTGAGATTGCAGAGTTTTGAAAAATTAAAAAATAAAGTGAGAGATTGGCTCCACTACTATCAGATAATGGAGGCATATAATTTGGATAAGAAAATAGGCTTCCAAGAGGAAAAGTCAAAATTAGAAACAGAATTGTTAGAACCCAAAACTAAAAATTTGTCAAGAATGTATAACTTGCTGTTGAAATGGAATACTCAGCATGAAACGGTGAAATCTGCTATGATTAAATGGGCACAAGATGTTGGCCATAATATTATGTTTGCTGACTGGGAACAGTTATGGACCACAGGTATGAAGTTTACGGCATGTAATGCCTTAAGAGAGAATATTATGAAAATGATATACAGGTGGTACATGACCCCAGTCAAGCTTGCAAAAATTTATCATTTGCCCGATAATAAATGTTGGAAATGTAAAGAAACTGAAGGTACATTCTTTCACCTTTGGTGGACGTGCCCAAAGATTAAGGCTTTCTGGGAAATGATATATAATGAACTGAAAAAGGTATTTAAATATACCTTTCTGAAGAAACCAGAGGCCTTTCTCTTGGGCATTGTCGGCCAACTGGTGCCAAAGAAGGACAGAACCTTTTTCATGTATGCTACAACAGCAGCAAGAATACTTATCGCAAAGTATTGGAAGACACAAGATCTACCCACTTTGGAGGAATGGCAAATGAAGGTGATTGACTACATGGAACTGGCGGAAATGACTGGCAGAATCCGAGACCAGGGAGAAGAGTCGGTGAAAGAAGACTGGAAGAAATTTAAGGACTATTTACAGAAATATTGCAAAATTAAGGAACTTTAGAAGGATGTTGGATAGAAACTAAGAGGTTTTTAGCTGTAATGCTTTAAGAGACATGGGGGAAAAAAGGTTAACAATTGGGTAAAAGATTAATGGTAAGGATTTGCTGAACCAACAAATTGAATTGGAATACAAAGAAGGGAGGTATGAGGAGGTCCGGGGAAATAAGAGTAAGGAAGATAGGTTATGGAACATTATTGTGTTTTTAACTGTTTTATTTTGTATGTTTTTTTTTCTTATTTTTTACTGTTTTTGTTATATCTTAAAACTTTATACTTTTTCTCTATTCTGTACTTTCATGTATCTTTAATAAATATCTTTTTAAAAAAAATGAAACTAATATCAACTGGCTCCTTCAGATGGAGGATGAATGACAGAGATGAAGAAGTGTATAAAAAGGCCCAAAAAACCTTGAGAGACTATTTTGAAATAAATATGAACACTAATGTAGAAAAAAGAGTAATCTGGGATGCAAGCAAAGCTGTCATGAGAGGGTTTCTGATACAACAGAATGCAATAAAGAAGAGAAGTCAAAATGAGAAGAAAGACAAAATTTTGGGGAAAATAAAAGAAAGTGAAAAGAAATTGAGAGCAAAACCAAAGTCGCAGGAGATTTTGAGAGAAATAAAGTTATATCAAGTACAATATATGGAAATGATGAACCAGGAAATAGAATGGAAAATCAAACAAATGAGACAAAAAACATTTGAATCTGCTAACAAATGTGGGAAATTGCTGGCCTGGCAAATGAAAAAAAGACAAAAATTAAACACTATCACAAATTTAGAAGTGGAAGGAAAGAATATACACAACCCAACTGAGATTAGAAACTGTTTCCAGAGGTATTTTAAACAACTATATACACAAGGGCCACAGAAAGAAATGGACATAGACCGATTTCTGAAGACAAATGGATTACAAAAAAATCTCCCAAGAAAGTAAACTAATGTTGAACTATAAAATATCTGAACAGGAAGTAGAAGGTGCCATTCAAAACATGCAATTAGGCAAATCTCCAGGACCGGATGGGCTGACTTTTAGATATTATAGATCTTTGAAAGAGTGGTTATTACAACCTTTAAAGGAAGTCTGCAATGAAATATTGGAAGGGAAAAGGGCACCAGAGTCGTGGAAAGAGGCGTACATTACACTTATACCGAAGACAGAGACTGAAAAGACTCAGCTTAAGAACTACCGCCCCATATCGTTACTTAATGTGGATTACAAAATTTTTGCAGACATTTTGGCCAAGAGATTGAAAAAAGTATTGATGGAAGAGATTTATAAAGACCAAGCGGGCTTTCTCCCGGGAAGACACTTGTCCGATAATTTGAGGAATATAATTGATATTTTGGAAAAACTAGAAGTGAACATAAATACTAAAGCAGTTTTGATATTTGTGGACGCAGAGAAAGCTTTTGATAATATCTCTTGGAGTTTTATGAAGAAGAACCTACAGGGGATGGGGGTAGGCCAAGGTTTTGAAAACGGTATAAGTGCAATTTATTCAGAACAAAAGGCTAAACTAATAGTAAATAATGTGGTGATGGAAGAATTTAGGATAGAAAAAGGGACAAGACAAGGTTGCCCAATTTCCCCATTGCTTTTTATATCGGTCCTGGAGGTTCTGCTGAATATGATTAGAAAGGACCGGTTGGTTAAAGGTATACAGGTCGGAGCCAAACAGTACAAATTGAGAGCATTTGCAGATGACTTAGTATTGACGTTACAGGAGCCAGAATCTAGTACTAAAAGAGTTTTAGAACTGATTCAAGAATTTGGTCAAGTTGCAGGATTTAAATTGAATAAGTTAAAGACTAAGGTTTTAGAGAAAAATTTAACACCAATGGAGAGAGAGAGGTTTCAGAATGAGACAGGTTTAACAGTGGTTAAGAAAGTTAAATACTTGGGGATTAACATGACTGCAAAAAATGGGAATTTATTTAAAGACAACTATGAAAAATGCTGGGCTGAAGTGAAAAAAGATTTAGAAATTTGGTCAAATTTGAAGCTTTCACTGCTGGGCCGTATTGCTGCGGTAAAAATGAATGTATTGCCTAGAATGTTGTTTTTGTTTCAAACATTGCAAATTGTGGACAAAATGGAGTGTTTCAAGAGGTGGCAGAGAGATATTTCTAGATTTGTCTGGCAGCGCAAGAAGCCTAGAATAAAATTTAAAATATTAACAGATGCAAAGGAAAGAGGTGGATTTGCCCTGCCAGACTTTAAACTTTACTATGAATCAGCAGCTTTTTGCTGGTTGAAAGAATGGTTGCTTCTTGAAAACACTGACATTTTGGATCTAGAAAGTTTTAACAATGTATTTGGATGGCATGCATATCTGTGGTATGATAAGGTCAAAGCACATAAAGCATTTAAAAACCATATTGTCAGGAAAGCATTGTTTAATGTCTGGATAAGATATAAGGACTTGTAAAATTAATGAATGTTAGAATGATGTTGGATAGAAATTAAGTGGTTTCCAGCTGTAATGCTTTAAGGGAATATGAAAAATGGGTTGTTAATAGGTAAAAATCTAACGTTACTATTTTAAGACCAAAGATTAGGATAAATAAATAGGGTAAGGATTTGCTGAACCAACAAATTGAACTGGAATACAAAAAAGGGAGGTATGAGGAGGTCCAGGAAACAAGCTAAGGAAAAATAAGTAATGGAAAAATTGAGTGGTTTTTAATCATTTTTATTTTGTATTTTCTTTTTCTTTTTCTTTTTTATATTGTAACTTTGTATCTTTTTTTCTTTTTCATTTTTATATTGTAATTTTCTGAAAATCTTAATAAATATCTTATAAAAAAAAAAAAGAAGACCCACTGAACCCAATGGGCTTACATCTGAGCAGAAAGGCATGTATACGATCGTGCAGTTAAGTCACTCTTTAGTCAGGGCTTATCCACACTGACCTTTTGCCCTGCTCTTATAGTGTGGCAAGAGGTCCGTGATTTAAAACTCTGTGTCTGAGCATTGTTTTTGTTTTTGTTTCGCTTTGTTTGCCTTTTGCCCCAAGCTTTCCGTTCGAAAACTCACTCTTTTAAGCTGAATCGGAGCAAATGTCAATTCAGGTTTTTCCATGGATTGCTGCTTGCACTGATTCAGCTTTAAAGAGCAGGTTTTTGCAGAGAAAGCTCCAGAGTAAAAAGAAAGAAGAAAATGGGGGGGGGGGCACTTGCATACAGTGCTTTAAATGGCAGACCGTGCCTGGAAACAGTGGGTGAAAGGTGAGTGTGGTTAAACCCATAGTGAGTTTCTCACAGTACTTTAAATGAGTTACATTTAAAACAAACAAAATGTGACCTAATGTGAATAGGCACTATAAATAGCTAAGACATGAAGGATAAAGGGCTTCTGGTTACAAATTCCAAACTAGTCTAATTTTGAGGTTCAATCCAGCGAAGTAAATAATGAAAATATGCCATTGGAAATCAGTGAACTGAAGTGCAACTATGTTTGGCTGGACTGATCCCCTTGTTTTCTGAAAATACTGCAATTGTCAGAGAGCAGCTATACAGAAATCCGACTTGAATGGGGGTAGGTGGAGGATTTTGAGATTTAATTGTGATTCATTGTGTTAATTTCTGTTGTGGCTTTCTATTTTAAAAAATCCCTCCTTCCTTTACCATGCAAGCATTGATGTCAGCCACATTTACAGCAATTATTCAACTCTTAAGTCACATAAAGAAGCTTGGCTGGTGAACTAGGACATTACAGAATCTAAGAACAGTCAGCATTTTTGTCCCTTTCCCCCTTCATCCCAACTCTAAATAGTACCTCTCCTTTTCAGATTGAAAAGCTTTGATTCCTGACAACCAGCAGAAAGCAAATCACAGGTTTTTAAATACCTTATAAATTCCTTTTATCTCCGAATCTTGTATATACTGCTGTTGATTCACAAATTCCAATTAGTAACTTGTTTGTATTGCAACTAATGGTAGCAACAGAAAAACTAAATACATAATACATCACAAAACTAAATCACTAAACCAGGACAAAATTAATATTTTATCAACTCAGATGATTAGAGTGGGATGCAATTTAGCAGTTACAAACAGTGCACAAGATACAGTGAACAAGGAAGGACATGCAAGAAAATACAAACTTCCATACCAACTAAACATTGGAGCAAAGCAGAATAGGGTTTTTGGCACCATGTGAAGAAAAAAAACAGTATTTTGATGAAAGAATGAAGGTAGGATGTAAGAGCAATGGGAAGGAAGCAAAATACCAACATTTGGGGCAATGAATCCTCCTCCAAGTTTGGAGAGGCATATTCTAATATCACTTTTTCTTGCACATCTATTTCTTCTTATTTCCTTAATGATCTACATGTCCTCTTATCTAATATTGCAGTTTGTGGGGTCAGCTCTCTAATATCACAAGTTCAGCATCCAATTTCTCCTTTCATCTGCTACTTCCATCTAAACATGCAACAACTAATGTCTGCTTGGATTTATGTGCTCCTCAGACGTACTGGAAA
Organism: Podarcis pityusensis; assembly: GCF_964106645.2. Lineage (NCBI taxonomy): Eukaryota > Metazoa > Chordata > Lepidosauria > Squamata > Lacertidae > Podarcis > Podarcis pityusensis. The sequence goes on along the minus strand of NC_138029.1, from coordinate 75,594,434 downwards.
AAAATCTTGCTGATGTAGTGCTATTTATCAGAAACAGTTCTCCTTTCTTAATTTGACTGTGTTTATTCTGTTTCTTTAATTGCTACAGATCAGGCAACAGAACAACAAACTCTGATGTCCTCTCATTCCACATACATTGACCGTGATTCTGGATTGCTTGTTTTCCTACTGAAGCAGCATCTTTCTTTTTCTGAAAACAAAATTAATTTCTGTACAACAAAGTTTTGAAATGAATAATTCTGAGTGTGATAGGACAGCACCCTCCCTTTTCATGCTTGGTTCCAAAATGAGGAAATGGACTGGGCTGGAGAGAGTCCCTACAGGCAGAACAGAACCTTGAGCTATGCAGCAAAATCCTCCTTTTTAGAAATAAAAGTTAAGCAAATGGGTTAAATCTTTTGCTGCCATATTCAGCATTGGAAGAAATATGAATAGCTACAGATTAATACTGTGGTGCTGAGCTAATTTATTATGTACCAGTCAGATGAGAAGAAATCCATAATTCTGGGCATTTGCTATTCAGTACAATGTTGGGTGTGTTTGGGCAGTTTTGAGTTAAGAATCCAGTAGCCACTTTCACTAACCATAGCATTAGCAAAAGCTGACTTCTGCCACTGGCTTAAATTATGCAAATTGCATATATTTGCACATTTTGCATAATTGCTTCTGTTAGATGTGAAGAATGCAAATAGTTTTCGCTGAGTGTGTAAGCCCTCTCTCATGACCACTGGAAATACTGCAGAGATCCTGCAGTATGTTTTGAGATTTCACAAAACATTTTCAAGATCACCTTTGAAGTCTTAAGGACTAGAAATATGCTTTTTTCAAGATTTTTCTTTCTTTCTCAGGAGACTCTCAGAATGCTGAATTTTGAGTTTAATATCAGCAATGGCATTTGCAGTACATTTGAAGAATCCACACATCTATGACCATGTCCTCAAATGGAGGGATATACCACCATAACACACCAGATGCGCAATGCAATGTTTTGAAAAGCTGTTGCCAGAGTTTTACCTTTCATAGAACAAAAGACTGTATGGATTTTTATCCCAAATTTGGACAAAATGTTGTGATTCTTTTTACATCCCGACCCAGATGTTTCACTTTGCATAGGCCGTTAATCTGAGGCTACTGCTGTGCTTACCTTATGGCGACTCAGCTGAGGCTGCAATCCTCTACCTACTTTCCTTGGAGTAAGCCCCATTGTAATGAATGGGACTTACTTGTTAGTAGGCATGTAAAGGACTGCACTTATAGCCTGTAGTCATTCTGCAGTATGGAGCAAATAAACCAGGGGCTCTCCACCTGATCAGGAAATGCAGCTTCATCTTTAACATCCATAGCATATCCAGAATGCATATTGAAACTTGCTTTATTTTTATATTGGCACATAGTTTCTATATTGTATAGAAACAGTTTTTCTGATAATACTTTAACTAGTGAAATGTCTGTGCAGTTTTACAAAAAACCATTTCTAGCTTTTTTGCGCAATGCCCTGGGATATTTTTTAAAAACTTTTTGAAGGGATTTGGCCGACCTCAGTGCAATTAATTAATTAGAACTTGACAGTTAATTAAATAACCCTGGGGATTGCCTCAGAAGGAACCATCCTTCCAAACTCAAGACCTTCTCTAGGCTATGCAAAGTCCCCACTGCACCCTCCTCTTCCCTGAGGCTGTCTTCCGTATATCCCACGAGAGACAGCCATGAGTGGTAAAGCCCAGGAGCATCACTGATATAAGCAGAAAGTTCCTACCTTATTTAATTAAAGACAGTTTGTTTCTCTAATGCTCTTCAGACTGCCAGAGAACTGAGATGTGCTGGCAACCACACACCTTTCCTAATGAAATCAGGGCTGGCTGAATAATGTTTTGAATCCAGGACACCTGTGCAGAGCTGAAGTCTCTTTGTGAAAGCATCTGACAAATGACAGCAACATCCCTGCAATGGCAGACAATTCCCTCCACCTCCTTTTCCCCATCTCCAGTTTATTGATTGCAAATGCAGGCACTAATCACCAAGTTCCATGTAGCTCACTAGGACAATGCCTTTCAAGCTAGCCCTTCAAAACCTGTTCACGGTCTCGAACACTTTTCATAATAATGGGGGCCCTGTCTCCTCAATCATAATGATCTGCATCTCTCACAGCTGTTCAGTCTGCATCTCTTGCACCAGACCGGCACCTTCTGGCTGAGAGGTTCCTACATTTTTATTGCTAAGGTATCACTGCACTGCAGGGCTGGCTTCTCCTAGCAACCACTACATTCATCATGGTAGATTAATGGAAGCCAGCAAAGCTACCTGAGTATATACATACTACACGTGCATCTATGAGAGAGGTAGGTAACTAGTGCAAAAATGTCAACCCCAGGGGACAAACTGCTGATATTTGGGCAAATGCCATGTCCCAAGCCCACATTTGCCAAAAAAGCAGGGCGGGGGGAGAGGTGGCAGGGCACACTTAAGGGGAAGGGATCAGCAAGCAAGAAGACTGATTCTTAACCCCTCCTGCATCCAGCAATTCTCCTGTGCAAGTATCTGGGGGTGGTTAAAGCTGCCCTGTGGGATTTGCAGAGAACTATTAGTGGATGGAGGGATGCGGGTGGCGCAGTGGTCTAAACCACTGAGCCTCTTGGGCTTGCTGATCAGAAGGTTGGCTGTTTGAATCCCCGCGACTGGGTGAGCTCCTGTTGCTCGGCCCCAGCTCCTGCCAACCTAGCAGTTCGAAAGCATGCCAAAAAGTGCAAGTAGATAAATAGGTATCGCTCCGGTGGGAAGGTAAACGGCGTTTCCGTGCGCTGCTCTGGTTTCAGTGTTCTGTTGCACGCCAGAAGCGGCTTAGTCATGCTGGCCACATGACCCGGAAAAACTCTGCAGACAAATGCTGACTACCTCAGTCAGTAAAGCGAGATGAGCGCTGCAACCCCAGAGTTGTCTGCAACTGGACTTACTGTAACTGTCAGGGGTCCTTTTCCTTTACCTTTTTATTAGTGGGTGGAGGAAGGTTAAGCACCCATGCCTATCCACTGATGGTTCTTAGCCTCCACAACAGCATTATTGGGATGGGAACAGGATTGAGAACCCCTTATTTCCCTTGTAATGTATAATTTGAACCAGTGACTTTAGATCCCTGAATTTTGACTGCACATGGATCCTCACTCATTATATTAAACAACAAAAGAACCAAGTTTTAAGATTTCAGAGGCTAAACCTAAATACCGTACCATACCATATTTTGTAAAAGTTGTCAAACAATTGTAGCAAGCAGTAAAAAAGCAAGCACATTTTATAATGAAAGCAATGATCTGCAATCTGAGAATTCTCAGTTCTAGTAGCAGATTCAGATTCATCTCAAATTTCTTTCTAATTTATGGCTATGAATTTGGAATGGAAGTGCGCATTGTTACATTTTCAATGAGCAACTCTTGCAGAAAAAGGGAAAACCTCTTGGATGTTCCAGACACTACTCTTGAGTAAGGAATCTTATAGCTGCAGCTGAATATGACAGTAGTCAGTAACACTGCATGGTTACATTATGTGACTTAATTTTAGATGGTTTGCAAATAACAACTCACCATTGTCATCTGCAATGATGATAAAAACAAACACTTGGACTTTCATTATTGACGCTTCCCCCTTAGACATCATCGCTATAGAGTTCACTGTAGCCTAAAAATTAGACTATAAATATAACATGGGGAGCAAGTAGAGAAGACATTGGGAATGAGTGGGAAACAGATTATTCTCTTTTTTTCCCATCCCAAGACCTAATGGAAGTGTCTTCTTCTGTGTACTGCACTTTAAGATGAAAACATCAGAATAGGTTCAGAGGAAGGCAGTGAAGATGGTCTGTGGTATAGAAACAAATCCTCCGAGAAACAATCAAGGGAACTATGTTTGTTTAGCCTGGAGAAGAGAAGAATGAAGGCAAGAATTATAGCACTCTTCAAGTATCTGAAGGGCTATCACATGGCAGAGGGCAAGACTAGGTCTACTAGACTTCACAGGAAAGTAGATTTCAGTGGAATATTAGGAGAAACTTCTTAACAGAATGGATAGTTTGACAATGGAAAAATTACAGAGGGAGGAGGCTCTCCCTTGCTGGAAGTCTTCAAACACAAGCTAGACAGCCATCTACTAGGCTTTCCTAAGCCTGGAATTCCTGTATTTATTTGTTTATGGTGTCCCTAACACCATCCAGTTCTCTGGGCAACATCCCGAAATATTTTTAAAATATAATATCAACAAGAAAATGCAAATAAAATGGCCCAGATCATGCATAATGATAAGTCAAACCATGGTTAGGTGTGAACAAATTAGGACTTGGGGACACAAATCAAAAATTACAGCAGCTTCGCTGCTACCCTGGTCCTGTTGCTGCTGTGCTAACTGAAACTATGTCATGGTTTGGCTTTACATTACATCTGAACCTTGTCCCATTCCAGACAAACCATGAGCTGTAACCAAAGTTTGTTCTTGGCTGACCACTTGTGGTTTGTTTTGAGGTAAAAACCATGAGCCCAGCTTCAGATGAAACCAAACTTTTTTTTAGCATCAGGTAGCATGGTACCAAATTTCTTCAACCTTGGGTCCCGAGATGTTGTTGGACTACAACTCCCATCATCCCTCACCACTGTCTAAACTGGCTGGGGATGATGGGATTGTAGTCCAACAACATCTGGGTACCCAGGGTTCAAGAATTTTGCTGGTACAGGGCATTTAGTTCTGGAATGCCTAGCAATTAGGTGGCAACTACTCAGGGACCCTTTTAAAGCAACCTGAACCAAAATTACCACCAGAAAGAAATATATTGTGGTATGAATGAATTCTGAACCAAATTGCTTGTGTTTAGAATCATGAGAAGGCACTAGGGAGCTTCACAGCCATATGTGGCTTTTGCTACTTGTACAATTTGAAGAGCAGAGATTAAATTGTAATGAAAAGCAGCTCTCTTTGCCAGAAAAAAATTAGAACCTAAATTTGTCTGGGCCCCAGTTCACCACTTGGGTTATTCTGTTTTGTCTTTTAAGACTGCTAATTCTCTGAAACAAGGACTGTCCATACGGGTTTTCAAAGTGTCTTTTACAATAGGGCCATCAGGTGCCATTGTAATATGAGTTGCCATTGGCGGTGTATCAGAATTAATCACTCTCATAACCCTCCTATACTTGCTTCTGCAGTAGACAATGGTGTCCTTCCTACCAAGCTGCTTCAATCTCTTTGTTTCCCTACCCCGACCATGGCTCCCAACCCAGGGAGATGAAAATTGGCTCCTATCTCTTTCTGGCTTTTGGAATAAAAAGAAGTACTAATTAAGAAAATTCATTAGGAAAAGTTAATCATCTCTCTCACTGTCTTGGGTTTAACAAACCTTCCAAGCATGAAAAGGGATTGGGAGCTACTGCAGTCCCCAATTAAACCAGCCCTTCTCTGTTGTCTGTTTGGTAAAGCATGCTTTGCCTTCAGCACCAGGGATAGTGAAACTGAATATTATCTGTTCCGGCCCCTCCTGAAAGCACACATACACTAATTATGCAACTGAAATATTAAAGTGTGAATTTCTGTTATTATTTTTTTAATGTACTTCTCTCTCTCTCTCTCTCTCTCTCTCTCTCTACAGTTACCACAGATAAATAATTGGGTATGTTTCACCCCTCTCCCAGTTTTGGAATTTTGAATCCAAATGTTTAATCAGGGACTGTGAAGTGTGGCTGGAACTCACAAGATGTGTATGAAAAGTGGAGAACTTGTGGTAAGGATGAGGACAACAAGACTGAGATTATGGGACTGGACTGACATCTTGCATATTGATAATTTCAGTTTTTACCATTCAAAATAATAATAATCAAACACCAATGCACACTTACCTGGGAGTAAGAGCCACTGAACTTACTTCTGAACACACATGCATAGGACCGCACTGCAAAAAATCTCATTAACTAGAAAAGGGTTGGGTGGGCTAAGCAGGGTTTACTGTGTTGCTGTGCCTCAGTTCCCTGCAATGCTCTTCTGCACAACTACCAGAATCAGGGGGCAAGTAAATAGAAGCAAATTTGTTTCTTTTGCAGGGCACACAATTCTATTTCTTTTGGCAAAGGAAATACAATCCTGCATGCTCCATACCAGGGGTCAGCAAACTTTTTCAACAGGGGGCCGGCCCACTGTCCCTCAGACCTTGTATGGGGCCAGACTATATTTCTTGGGGGGGAGGGGGGGAATGAACGAATTCCTATGTCCCACAAATAACCCAGAGATGCATTTTAAATAAAAGGACACATTCTACTCATGTAAAAACACGCTGATTCCCGGACTGTCCGCGGGCTGGATTTAGAAGGCGGTTGGGCTGGATTGGGCCCCCGGGCCTTAGTTTGCCTACCCCTGCTCCATACTGTAGATTCCACACCTTGTGAGAGTCTGATGCCTTCCAAAACTGCTCCTTGTCATCAGCAAATTGCCCTGACCACATCAGAGCTAAGAGGATTGACATTCACTCAATAATAGAGGCTACTCAAGTAGTTGCCAGGGGCAACAAGCTTCAAAGGGCGCCTTCAGGAACACACATTCCTTGTGCTTTCTTTGGAGATTTGTGGCAAAAGGCAGAAAAATGGAGTGGAAATTGCATTTGGAGAGTTAAGGAAGACCAGGAAAGAAAACCACTTCACTTGCCCCCTCTGCTAGCTTTCAGCGTTGAGTATTTGAGGTGGCGGTAGGAGTTGACATTTTAAGTCTGCCTCTCTGAGTCTGCTGGTTTTCCTTAACCTCCGCTTTCTCTTTTGAAAACAAGTGAGCTGTTCCACCCTACCCTAACATTCTGCCAAATTTTATGCTTGTTTACTCAGAAGTAATTTCCACTGTGTTCAATAGAGCTTACTCCAGGTAGGCAGAACTAGTATTGTACTTTTAGAGAATGGGCGAGGGAACTTGTGGTATCCTAGAAGTTGCTGGACTTCAAATCCCATCATTCCTGACCACTGGTCATGCTGGCTAGGGCTAATAGGAGTTGGAGTCTAGCAACACCTGGAGGACTGCAGAGTCACCATCCACCCCTACAAATCATTCATTTATTCCATCTATATACCACCTTTATCTTCCAAGGATCTCAAGGTGGTGTCCCCCCCCCCCCAATTTCATCCTCACAACAGCCCTGTGAGGTAGGTTAGGGTAAGAGATGGTGTCTGGCCCAAGGTCACCCAGTGAACTTCATGGCTGGGTGAGGATTCAAACTCTGCTCTCCCAGATCCTAGTCCAGCACTCTAACCATATGGCACACTATTTGGAGGTGTCCTTTTTCCCCCTCCCTGGGAATGGGATGGAACATGACCTGGCTAACATTTAACTTGTACGTTCAACCTGTATTATGAGAGGTATTAGACTAAGGAGTACTGCCTCTTTTAGCGGTAAGAGGGGATTGAGGATGAGGCTGGTGCAGCGACTGATGTGTAACAAAAATACAATGTGGACTGCTCAGTTCTTTAAGGCATGTAAACAATGCTCTGTTGTGCAGTTGTGCAGTGGTGGTGATCTAGGATATAGGAGAACAGTATTTGCATAAGTCAATGTTCTACTGTTCTGCATATAATACGGTTGTGCAAGGGAATTGCAAATTTTCATCTTCCCTTCTTCTATGGTGCCAAGAATACCTTGAGTTGACCTACACCTACCTGGAAAATGCAGGCAACACAATAAATATACCAACATGTTTAAACAACATACTGTATTTTTCCGTCTATAAGACGCCCCCATGTATAAGACGCCCCCTATTTGGGGGGACTCAAATTTAAGAAAATGGGAGGAGATGACACAGAGTTGTTGAGCTTTTTTTGTGGAGGATTGCTAAGCTTTTCTGGGGGGGGGGGGACTGCTGAAAATCGCTCACCAGCACACTTCGCAAAATCCACCTCCTGTCTGTCCCATTGCTAGCAGAAGCTACCAATCGCCCACCCAACTGCCGGAGTGTCAGCCAGTCAACACCACCCATTGATGCAGCAAACAATAACACACACAATAGCCGCTGACAGCCTCAGCAGCAACCAATCAAGTGTCCACCCTATGCACTACCCATGTATAAGACGACCCCCACTTTTTAGCATGGTTTTTTAAAGTATGGTAGTTAAGGAGGCTGTAAAAGAGGCATTGCCAATTAAAAATAAAGTAGAAAAGAGTGCAGATTTAGGCAAATCAGGTAAAAATCTACAAAAAGATAGTCCAGGAAAGAATCTGAAGAACACATTGTTGGAAATATAAATAACAAAAGAAGCAACATTTTTATAATATATCAAAAGCAGGAAGCTGAATAGGGAGGCAGTTGAACTGCTAAATGTCAAAGGTATAAAGAGAGCATTGAAAGAACAGGGAAAAACTGCATATAAATGAAGTGAGTTCTTTGCATCTATTACTGCTGCAAAAGATATTCCCATACCTGAACCATTTATTTTTTTCAGGCAATACATCACATGAACTGTGCCAAACAGAAGTGACAAAAGGAAGATGCTCCAGCCAGGTTCATGTTAACATTTATTTGAGTTCAACACTCTTAGTGCAAACACGAGGAACGCACTCTTAGATGTAATTTAAGAGGAAATTATTTTAGCGTCCACAATGAAGTAAGGCAGAAGTAGTATAAAAACAGCACTTTTTACATTCTCTGAAATATTTACACGTACTTGGTTTTTTTTACTTCAGTTTCTGCTTATTCACTTAGTGATATTAGATTCCCCCCACTCCCACCCCATTAACATAAAATGATGTACAATCATCACTATAAATGTCTTTGAAAATTAATAACTCCTCACTGAGAGACAAATTTGAATGTGGAGTGCCTTTACTAGTAAACAAAGTTCTTCCCAAGCCTTTTCTACTCGGATAGCTTCTATCTGCCACCAGGAAGCAGAGCAGAGTCCAATTTGGAAACATCTCTCATTACAAAACTGAACTCTATCACGTTTGTGAAGAAAGGCAGGAAATGGACTTCTGCACATAAAAGGCATATGATGAACAGTGGGGTATTGAGGCATGCTGTACAAAATAACCGCAACAGAAACACTGATCCTTATAAATTGTATGCCACCCTGGGATCCAGTGAGAGAAAGGGTGGGATATAAATTAAACAACTAAACTAAACACCCCAGGGTACACTGAATACGTGCCCTATGGAACTCATACAGAAACACGTCTGATGCATCTTCTATGGAAGCATTCATGAGAACATAATACTGTAGCTTAGCCTAATGTTTACAAAAGCATGAGGACAGACTCAGCATTTATTGGTAGGAGATGTAGTATGCATATGTACACACACAAATGCAGGTAATTTTGGACATAAAACTGTGTGGCCAGCACCCACAAAGATATGTAGATGTAGTTCAGGCATATAAATTACTACACGTAAAGGGAACAATCACATGTCCCAACTATACCAAAACCATTTCCGCCTCCTGCTCATGTGAATGCCTCCTTTTTTTTCCCTTGAGGAGTTTCTTTAAATGGTAAGTTTTATGTAGAAGGAGGGTAGAAATTAAAGGCTTGTTTTTGGAGTTGTGATTCCATCCTTTTAAGAAGGGCAGAATTAGGCAGCGTATTCAAACTCTTTCCAGATAGCAAGCCGACAGTCTGTTTCAAGGGCTGCAAGCTGAGCAGATACTGGCAACACTGGCCAGCTCTTGGTGTCTGCTTTGACTAGCTCTTTCACACCCAGGATCAACTTGCCAGATCTGTCTCTGTTTATATTTATGGCTTATTCTAAGTCCTGGAGTAAAAACAAGGCAAGTGCTGCTTACGGCAGGGTTCCTTTCTCAAATCTGCGACAAGTTGCCAGGGAAGCATACTTGTGTATTCTCCTGTCAAATGTGGCACAGCTCCCTAGAACATGGAAGCAGAAGAGGAATCTATATCTATTCATTTAGATGTTGTACCATCTGTCCTTCACCTAAGGGTCCCAGAGGGAAAAATACAATGTGAAATTAACAATCTAAAATGTGGGGGTGGGGGGTGGGAACACAACAACATCCATCTCACAACAAAATCAAACCACAGAACGATAAAACCACCAAGAAGCAGGGAAAGCAAAGTACTCTTAGTACCCCTTATGCCTCCCCAAAGGCTTGGACAAAGTGGTGAGTTTTCACCTGCTGCAAAAAGGAAAACAAGGGTGACATGAGACACACCTCAGAGGGGTGGTCCTTCCATAAAAATGAAGCTACCACAGAGAAAGACTGAACACACCATGGAGCCTGGGAATATGCTACTGTACTACTGCAAAGGCCACACAGTTTACTTTCATCCAACTTGTTTCCTTATACACATCTACTGAGAAGCAAGGCCCATTAAGCCCAATGGGGTTTACTCCCAGGTATATAGGATTGCAGCCTAAAATGCCTATTTTAAATCCACATAAAAACTGCTAAAATGCTAAGCCTAAAAGGAGTGATACCCAGAGGGTGGATTTAAGAATATAAGAATTGCCTTGCTGGATCCAGACTAGGAGCATGAGCTCAGTCATGTCTACTCAGAAGTAAATCCTGTTTAATTCAATAAGGCGCCTTCTGAGGTCAATGGAGTTAGCATTGCAGTCTAAAGCTACAATCCTATACCCACTTACTTAGAAGCGATATCACTGATCACAATAAAGTCTAAATATTTCTAGATGTGGGGAAACAATTAATTATGGAGCTATTAGCAGAGGGAAAAGAGAACATGTGTCAAGAGTTCAGGCAAAGAAGTGGGACCATGGACAGCTCCAAGTGGAGCTAAGGGGAAAAGTCAATCTGAACACAGACATTCAATGCAGCAGACTAGCAAATTCATTGCTCCTCCAAAGATACGTGCCAATTGGTGATTTAAATCCGCTTAGCTCCACCCTCATAGGAAATTAGTATCTAAACAGACCATTATTGCTGAAACTTTGGTGGAGACTGGTGTGTAAGTGGCTCCTTCTTGCTCCAAAGGTTCAGAAGTAGTGTCATCAGAGCAATGTCTTGAGGCTATGGAAGCAGAAACAATGCTGGTCCCTGGAGTTCTCCTTACATGGAGATCTGTGGCTAAGTGGAGTCTTTCAGGGTTTATTCTGCATCCAATCTCTCCCCTTCTCAGTGTCCTCAGATATTTATTCTGGTCATAAGGGGTCCAACCCCTGAGCTATGACAGGAGGTCACTAGAGGGAGCCTTTGATTTAATCCTAAAGGATGCCCAGGTTCTGATGCAAGATGAATTGCTGAACTGCTTGAGAACATGAATACTGTGCTATCAAATATATACCGTATTTTTTGCTCTATAAGATACACCAGACCACAAGACGCACCTGGTTGTTGGAGGAGGAAAACAAGAAGAAAAAATATTCTGAATCTCAGAAGCCAGAACAGCAAGAGGGATTGCTGCGCAGTGAAAGCAGCAATCCCTTTTGCTGTTTTGGCTTCTGGAATAGCTGCACAGCCTGCATTCACTCCATAAGACGCACACACATTTCCCCTTACTTTTTAGGAGGGAAAAAGTGAGTCTTATAGAGCAAAAAATACGGTTTATAAGGAAAGTTCATTGCAGTCACAATTATTTCCAGCTGGAAACATCTAAAAATGAGGGAATTAGTTAAAAGCAAGTGAAAGTTAAGGCTTACAAGATAGAGGGTCAAATCTCTTCAAGCATTTGGCAATGTTATAATGCATGATATGACTCAAAACATTTGTGCATCAGAAGAGGATATCTGGGGGCATCAAGAACCCTAATTAATGGAGAGCCTCCCTTAAAACAGCCAGTCTGTCTTAAAGAAACTTCCTTGGATGAAGAGAAAGGAACACAGGTGGCTGATGAAGAACAGCAAGCAGAGAATAGGGAGGGCTCTTACAGTTTTCTCAACATAAGGAACAGATTACCACTTTTATTGAGTTTTTAAATGAATGATCTCAATTCAGGGATGAGCAATGAGGTAGTCAAGTTTGCGAATGGCACCAAGCTATTCAGGATGATCAAATATAAAGTGGAATGTGAAGAACTCCAGAAGGATCACTCTAAAGTAGGTGAATGGGCAACAAAATGGCAAATGAGATTTGAAGCGAGTGGGTATAGTGATATCTATTGGGACAAAACAAATCCTAATTTTTCATATACAGTATTCTGATGGGAGGTGAATTTATTGTTACTCCCCAGGAAAAAGAAGCTGCTTTGGTAATGGAGGGGCACATTAATGGGCGTGTGACAAATTCAGTGTGCAATAGTAGTGAAAAACGGAAGCACAATGTTATGAATTATTAGGAATGGGATTGAAAATAAAGTAGCCAATATCATAGTGCCTCTGTAGAAATCTCTACAGATTTCTGGCGGTTCCCTCATTGCGAGAAGCAAAGCTACAGGGAACCAGGCAGAGGGCCTTCTCGGTAGTGGCGCCCGCCCTGTGGAACACCCTCCCATCAGATGTCAAAGCGATAAATAACTACCTGACATTCAGAAGACATCTTAAGGCTGTTCAGGGAAAAACTGTTCAGGGAAGTTTTTAATCAGTGATATTTTAGTGTGTTTTTGGTTTTCAATGGAAGCCGCCCAGAGTGGCTGGGGAAACCCAGCCAGATGGGCGGGGTACAAATAATAAATTGTTGCTGTTGTTGTTGTTGTTGTTGTTGTTGTTGTTGTTATCTATTGCACAACCACATTCAAACTACTGTGCAGTCCAGTCTCAAAAAGAACTGGAAATGAACTGGAAATGGCACAGAAAAGGGCAACCAGAATGATCAGGGGTTGGAGCAATTTCCTTATGAAGAAAGGCTGAAGCATGGTGGGTTAGCTTTAAAACAATAGCTAAAGGATGCTAGAGATTTGTAATTTTATGCATGATGAGAGAAAGTAGGGAACAGGCTAATGCTGCAGACCTAAATACACTCACTAGTGAATAAGTCCAACTGAACACGGTGGGACTCTTTTTGGAGCAAACATGTAGAAGATTGTACTCAAAAGAAAGTACTTCTCCACACAACGTGTGATTAGCATAGGAAATTTGCTTCCACAAAATGTACTGGCTTAGATGACTTTGGGGGATTGGATAAATCCAATGATAATAGGTAGGCAAATGGAGATTATCCATGATGACCACCTAGAACCTTCATTCTCAGATGCCTTTGAATATCCATTGTTTGAGTGCAAATGATGGGAGGGTTTCTTGCTGGCTATGCGGGGAAACTGTATTCTGAAAATATACTGGGCTTGTTGAAAATTTAGTCTGATCAACACAGTCCAAGGTCCAGTGCTGTGGGAGAAGGAAAGGACAGTATCTATTCATGATTTCCACCCTGTTCATAATTTTCATAAATCTCAATCACAATCCCCCATAGTCAGCCTTGCATTATGAAAACCTCTTTAGAAGACGCAGTTCAGGCTCTGTACATTGGCGAGAGGGGTTGGGATAAACAGGGATACTAGTTGGTTAAAGTTGTGCTAGCCACCACAAACCAGTGACAAGACTCACTGCTTGTTTTGCCAAAGGCTTTCTTTTCATGCCAGCTGCAGTGGCATAGTTGATGTGAAGGAAAACCAGGCGCCAAGCACCATCAATTAGGCTGGCACTCAAGACAGGGCTGGCATAGAACCAGCAGTTCTCTTTCAGGATCAGTGGTGGAAATGGCAGCTGGGAGAATAGGAGAAGAAAAGGAAATGATGATGCTTGAGAGGGAGCTTGCATGCCTATTTTATCTGTGCTTTCCAGGACCCCCTATCTCCTCAAGTCAGGGAACATGCTCTCCCTTGTCAGCCTTGGCCTCACTATTATTGGCCATGCATCATTCCAGAGCATCAATGAAATGCCAAGCTTCAGGGTACTTTTGCAAGCTTGTTTATGTTGCAGCAATAACTAATGAATTAATTATCAAGGTGGAACAGTATGATTTCAACCCAACAGGGAAAGTCGGGTTCTCTATGGGGGGGGGGGGCAGAGAAGACTTTCAAGTAATTGGGGATGGGTGTGCTCTGTAGGTCAGAGAAAAAAGAACAAGTGATAGCCTAAGTACGTGAATATGTGACAAAGCTGAAGATGCTGAAATTCAAGGTTGTGACTACTCCAGAAAGTGAGAGACAGGTGACATGATTTATTTCATGGAGAAAGTGAGATGATACGGTTTACTTAAAATTTTGTCTATTTATATTTATTTACTGTTACAGTTATATTCCCCCTTTGAATGTGAAGTGGCTCTTCACATAAAAGTGTTCTGCATAAAAGCTTAAACTTTATGGAATACAATTAGAAACGTATTTTTTAAACTCATAAAATACACAAGCCGTATCAGTCGCACTAGCCCAACAGTATGAAGCCAATTGAAAATAAACATAAACCACATCCAGATACCACAACAAACCATTGTTCATTGTGATGAGAATGTAGCATGGGAGATGGGGCAGCCTCGTGCTCATCCTTCTGATTCAAGGGAAGGAAGCTATTTTTTAATGTTATAGTTTATACAAACCACAGTTTCCTTTATTGGGGGTAAAAGAGAAAACTGATTTGTTCCAAACCACAAACGAAACCTTTGAACTCTTCTTCTCTAATTCAGAAAGGAGGGAGGCAGGGAGAGGAAGTGCATAAGCCTGAAGCCCGCTCTAGGACATTCTTGTAATGGCAGACCATGGTTTGATGTGACATCTAAATTTGGATGTCTTTGTCCTGTTTCTGGAACGCTGATAGAAAACTGACTTCATGAGTTTCTGCAATGGTTAAGGATCTCCACAATGCGGATGCCACTACTGAGAAAGGCCATGTAGCTAACCCTCTTGATTTCAAAATGTAAGTGCACCTGGAACGAAGCTTCATACATGACCTGTGTGCAGAGAAATGTTTTATCTACAAATACCAGAAGTGAGCTTTTTAAACTACACGTACTGATCAAAATTAAATTAAATTAAATGCTATAGGGAGCAGAACAGAGAGGCAAAGTGGTGAGAGGCAATGGTTGTTTCCTCTGAGCCTTCATGTTTCCTTTCCAATCTGACGACACTGTAGAACGACATGAGCACCACTGCCAACCCAAATCCCTTGCTGCAGACACTTTGCACCACTGCAATCCATAGAAATCAGTGCTTCTAGATCTTTGCAGTGAAGCAAGGCATCATTATTATTTATACAGGACTATAACTAGATTCAGAGCTGTTTAATGGGTGAACTGCGCCAAACCATTATGGCTTGCTGCTGCAGAGAGCTTAGAGACTAGTACAAAGCACATTTTTCAAAGCATATTTTCCTCCCTCTTCCAGCTGGTATGCAAACAATGTAAAATTCTCCAAAGTGGGATGGAGACTAGGTGGAGGACCCTGTGTGAGGAATCAGAGGGCCAGGGAACAGACGAGAGAGAGGGAAAGAGAAAGAGAGAGTACCGGTGCGCTGCTCTAGGGAAATGTGACTTTTGCTAAATGACCACAGAACTCAAAGGATAGCTTATTTCAGGGAAATAAGTCAGCATTTAAGCATGGTTTGTCAGTAATTCACAGGCTGCCTCCCAATACTAGAACTCTTGCACTAAACAGTCAAAGGAGGGGTCATTTGTGAATATGGATAGCTAAAACAGACCAAACAGATAATGCTAAAAAGCGTGACGGGTGGAAGGGAGATCAAGTGGGGAGGTGGCATGACAGATGAATCAATATTTTTCTTTCTGACAATCCATGACCTCCTACTGCAAAAGAATTTAAATGACAATGGGTTGAAAGGCTAAAGGAGGGGGGATGAATCATCATCATAACCTCCAGGGTGATCAATATGCCAAATTGGAAGGATGCTGAGCTGTGGTGGGAGTAGCTTCTGGTATGCCACAAGCCCTCTTGAAAGCTAAACGCTTTTAAATAAAATGGCTGTTGTCTTTTGGTTTTGGCAAAGAGAAACCTAGGTTTTATGTCACATCACACGTGCCCTGTAAATAAAACAAAACCACCTTCCTTTTGTTGCATTTAAAAAGCAAACAAGCAAGAAACAGAGTGATAGGCCAGGTGCCATTCACACAAATAAGCCATGCTGAACAGTACACTGTTGAATTGATACTTAGGAAGCTTGATGAAAATAGGAGAATTGTTGATGTAAGGAAACCTATTAGCCCATCCTGCCAAACAAGCATTGTGCTTTGCAGCCTGCTCTCCACTTCTTTGTCCAGAGTCGTTTAAAAGATCCCCAGCAATGAAGCTGTGATCAACTCCCATGGGAAGCACATGCCACAGACAAATGGATCACATTGTTAAATGTAAGAGCTGGTACTCAGCTGCTATTAAACTGAGTTTCCCATTCAGTAGAACTCCATCAGTCCCCTCCAGCTGAAGATCAAGTCCATTGATCTCAATTTACATCACATAAAGAGCTGCTTTGGAAAGTTTAAACAAAGGTTGCTTGGGAAGGTTTTTGCTCCTATTCCTTTCCCATTCATTTTCATAGAACAAGCGGATGTTTACTTTAACAGGCAGTATTTTCACCACAACAAACATTTCATTTAAATACTACATTCTGATTTCGTGTTAGTTGCAATCCTATATAATTTACTGGGTAAAAAGCTCCACTGAGCACTATAGGAATTACTTATGAATGAGCATGCATAAGATGGTGTTAAATGCCCTATTGAATCCAATGCAACACAAATCACTAACTTGGGCTTTCTTAATTTCAATGGAATTTAACCATAAGTAATTTTAGTTGGAACAGGGCCATGTTTCATTTCTATTGTATAAAAATGCAGTTTAAAGTCCAAATGCATTGTAAATAATCAGACTTGGCATATTTTAAACAATGCATTTTATTTTGTTCTGTGAAACCTTGAGAAACTAATATTGAGATATGATAGCCATCTTCAAATATCTAAAGGGCTGTCACATGGAAGATGGCGCAAGCTTGTTTTCTCCTGCTCTGGAGGGCAAGACTTGAACCAATGGATTCAAGTTACAATAAAGGAGTTTTGGACTAAATATCAGGAAGAACTTTCTGACAGTAGAGCTGCTAAACAGTGGAACATGTCTACCATGAGAGGTGGTAGACTCCTTCCTTGGAGGTTTAAAAGTAGAAGTCGGATGGCCGTCTGTCATGGATGCTTCAGTTGAGATTTCTGAATTGCGGGTCATTGGGCCAAATGACCTTTAGGGTCACTTCCAACCGTACAGTACTATGATTCTGTGACTTCAAGCCCCATTTTTGGGAGGGATCAACTCCACTCAGGAACTCCAATTGGAACTACCAAGTGGAACCAATCCCAGCAGGACTTGCATTTGGTATCAAATTTAAAAGATGCTAAATACAAGCCTTGCTTGCCAAGGAGCAACCAGGAACACATTTTAAATACACATATGATGGCAGATGGGCATAGCTTGGGGAAAACCATGGCCTAGTGTTGACATGAAAACTAGCCCATAGTCCTTCCATACTGTGCATCATTCAAATGCGTAAATAAATTGCACAAAGAAATCTATGTTGTGTTCTGCACCACCTGTTGCAAACTAAGATATGACGCATCTCCATGCACAGATGGTATTCATTTCAAGATCAGCCAAATCTTGGCACTTCATTCTGAGTTAACCTGGGTTTGAATAGTGGGTGTATACATTGCTGCCACAACCTGCTTAGCACTTATTTTTCAGGAACGTGTGCAGCACATTCTGCTGCTTGCAGTAAGCTTGGCAACAAAAACTTAGACTGAAATGGCACCAAAGGGATGATGATGGAGAAAATCCAAAAAAATTACAGGTACAGGTATTTCAAAAGTGAAATCAGGAATGAAGTTAAAATATTCAAAGGAACAGATTTTTACAGAACGCAGAAAGGTGCTTAATGAAAGGGTTAATGTTTTCCTGGTAAGAAACTTGTTTAAAAAAAAAAGTGCCACCCTCAAACATCACGTGGGAAATTTCATTTCTGGAAAAGCCTGAATGCGCCAACCCAGGAGATTATCTGCTACAATTTAGTAACCAGTCCAAGCGCTACATGATTGAGCCTACGCAGACAATTGACCTGAAGCTCCAATATTTGGAACAGCAGCTGCCCTTACCCCCACCCCCAAACTCCCTCAATGACATATCTCTTGAAATCATTGGTCTTGGTCAAAAGGAAACTGAAAACCACTGAACTGTTGACCTTTGCGAAAGCATCTCCGTGAGAAACTTACACCGATCAATTCACGTTTGAGTTCCCAACTTATTCAACGCTCCTGTGGCGACAAAGTTAGCCAAAGCAGGAGGAGGGGGGGTTCACAGTGCAATGGCGGGGCTTGTTGCTGAGCCCTGTCACCATGGCATGCAAGAGGTCACCAGCAGGTTAGTGCCCAAGATAAAAACGTGTTGTCTTCTCTTGTCATATTCACCTCCACTACTTTCCTTTCTGTCACTAATCAGACATCATGTTAAGATGTTTCACAAAACCTTAATTAGAAGAGTTCATTTGAGCAGGTTTGAATAGGAACTCTGTCAAGTGGACTGAGACAAAGTTAGGAAGCTGTAAACACCCAAGTAATGATAAATGGCAGCCTTCTATAGAGCTGAGAGTATGTGTCTATGGGGGAAACCACAGGGATCAGCATTAAGACTGATCTTCCTTAACAGCTTCATTAATGATTCAGAAGAGGAATTAAATAGCACAGCAATAAAGTTCCCAGATGAATGTGGCTCAAGAAGAGTTGGGTACACCGACAACAAAATTCATACAAAAGGGGCCTAGTTTAAAAATGTGTCTGTCTGTGTGTGTGTGTGTGTGTGTGTGTGTGTGTAATACCTTGCTGAGCTTCCACTTGGGAAAATGCAGGCTAAGAACATTGCCACAATATATTACTGGGAGCAAGAGCTTACCAACATTCTGAAAAGGATTAGACATTTATATGCGTAAAAATCCAGAATTTATTAGGCAAAGTGATTTCAGATACATTTAACCTCTTTTATATTAAGGGTTACAAAACGTTCACTTAGGGACAGCCTATGTTTTAATTACCTTATGCATCCCTCTGATGTGTGAGTTGAAGAGTGAAAGAGAGAAGTACCTATTTAGGGCAAAATTCTGTTGGTTTCTACTGCTGTATCTGAGGGAAATAATTTGAAATGCATATACTTGGGAATAAACAGATAACTGCAGTTAGGTGCAAAGCTAGATAGAAGTCGGTTTTTGGTGAATGGTAGCTGCAAAAAACAAAACAAAAGCGATTGCAGTTTGAGTCAATGTACACAGCAACCATTGCTGGAAAGTCTAGTTAGTGTTAAGTGTTTTGAGGTGAGATGTACAAGAGTTTAAAGGTAAAGGTAAAGGGACCCCTGACTGTTAAGTCCAGTCGCGAACAACTCTGGGAGATGCCCAACAACTTGGAAAATGTCACTGCTTATACAGCTGGAAATGTATCTAATTTTTAAATATGATACACCCAAAATTTTACTGAGCTCCATTAGAACCATCCTCCTTTGCGTTTAGCAAATTCTTTTGAAAATGTGATTCATTCTCCAAGTAGCACACGAGTCAATGTGCTGAGATAATGGTTAAAAAAAAACCTGGTGTCAAAATGCCATCACCAGTGCAAGGGGACAGCCAATAACTCTTTCAGCGCCACTGGGACACAGCCCCCAAACAGGTAACTTTTACATTATATTCATTTGGTCTGTCAAATTCTAAGACTATTGCAACAGCCCTGATTCTGTTACCACACACAGTGCTGTGCCAGAGGGGGTGGCCTGGTGCTGACCTAGATTTTTTTATTCTTGTTTTTGGTTGCAAACAGTTCTTGAGGCTTTTGAAATGGAAGTGGGGCAGAGTTTCATAGCTTTGCCCCACTTTCCATGTTTTTAATGTTATTTCAGCTGAAGGGGTGTAATCCTTTTTCTGAAGCACTGCATCTCGAGGCCAATCTTTAAACTCAAATGTATCTCCTTAAGAATTTTATTTTGGGTGGGGAAAACCTGTTAAACTGCCCTATTACAAATGTAGGGGGGAATGTTTAGAAAAGAGCAGATCAAGATGAGAAAGTAGGAAATAATTTCAGAGAACATAATGATTAAAATGCTAACCAAATATAGGGAAGATACTTGAGGGGCATACATGCCATACAGACAAATTACTATAGAGGCTAAAAAGGGGGAAACTATAATATATGGGGTGGTAATAAAAAGAGCTTTCCAACAGTGATATAATTTCTTGAGAAAATGCACAGAAGCGCCATTGCCTGGGACTTGAAACACACAGAGACAGAACGGAGTGTTAACAAAGCTGTACAATAAGCAACTCATCTGGAACAGCTGTAAAGAACCAGAATGACCTAGTGGTGGCTTCCTTCACTTTCTGCTTCCTTTCATTTTATGATCCTGTCACAATCCCAGCTCCTCTCCCAGCTTGGCTCTGTTTCTGTCATGCTGCGTAGCTTTGTATGGCAGGTACGAGATGGCTGCCCCGGGGGGAAGATAATTTTGCTGAACTGTCCATGCTTTAAAACACAAGGCTAGGAGAGCTGGAATGGCTCCAGCCATAAAACCTGAAATACCCAACCAAAGACTTCTCAGGAGAATGCCAGGCAAACGAATGGCTGTCAACATCAAAGTCTGACTCAAACCATCTAGAAGGGCATAGGTGAGGGAAAAGACAGCCTCACTGGGGCAGTTGCTGAGAATATCCTGTGTTGAAGAGGCTCAGGATCTCAGGCCAGCATCCAGGGGCTTTTCAATATATCCTTGATCTGCAGGAAGCCTGATCTCAGCAGATCTGTGATTGCATGAAGCTTCCCCACTTCCCCTTATGCAGCTCAGATGCTTCCACCTGGGTATGTTTCACACATGCAGCAAAATGAAGCGGATGAATCCTGAGGGGGGCAGTGCCGCAAAACAACTGCATTAAGAAGGGCTCTAGCATGTCAGGGGAAAGGGCAATATTTTAGCCTTCTTGCCATAATTCTGTACATAATGTAGGAGTAGAGATACCTCAGTAAGGTTGTACCCACACACGAGGAATAACAAAGTATTCAACTCAGTTTTACTCAGAGAAGATCTACTGAAATTAATAGATTTAATCTGGCCATTTTTATTCATTACAATGGATCTACTGCTCTGAGTAAAACTTAGTTGAATACCATTCGAGGATACCTAATTCTGAGGGCTCAGTAGGCTCCAGGGTGTTGGTTTTTTTGGGGGTGGGGGGAGGTTGACAAGATGCCCTCTGTGCCCTCAAGATGTCCTTCAGCATTGCCACTTGTGTCATTATCAGTTTATTTATATGCCACGTTTTCCACAAGTAAATCTGTGCTCGAAGCAATTCACAGACAAAAACCAAAATCTAAATACAGTAATACAATAACTATACATAATGAGACATAAGATCTCTGCAACAGAACACTCAGAAACATAATAATCAACAACCATCAGTTTGACATATATAAAAAACTCATAGAGCTTACTAATAGGTCAAGTCAAAATAGCCATTAAACAACTCCTAACAGGTGGCAGCAACCATCTCCTGATGGCAACCACAGAGTCTCTCTCCCCTCACACTTGCGGTGGCAGGCGTGCTTCACCCACGCACCCCCGTCAGCTCACTAGCCCAGAGAGTTGGTGGATGAGCAAAAAATAATAATGAGTAGAATACTCCACCACCAACTGATCCTTCTCCTTGGGTAGTAAGAGAGGATAGGCAATCACAGCTGATTTTTTGCTACCATCTCTGGCCAACTCAGCCATCTTCAGCAACTGTGCAAGGATGCTCGCTCCTGATATCAGCTCTGCTAACTTGCTTCTGTGCACAGAAGACAAACAATGGTTGGTTTTTTTCATAGAGAGGGAAAACTGGTAGAGTAGCTAAAGCAAGAAATATCAAGCATGCCACTGCAGCAGGGACAATTAAAAATACCGTATTTTTTGCTCTATAAGACTCACTTTTTCCCTCCTTAAAAGTAAGGGGAAATGTGTGTGCGTCTTACGGAGCGAATGCTGGCTGCGCAGCTATCACAGAAGCCAGAACAGCAAGAGGGATTGCTGCTTTCACTGCGCAGCGATCCCTCTTGCTGTTCTGGCTTCTGAGATTCAGAATAATTTTTTTTCTTGTTTTCCTCCTCCAAAAACTAGGTGTGTCTTGTGGTCTGGTGCGTCTTATGGAGCGAAAAATACAGTGGTTAAATAGAAGGGAGGATGCCTTCATTCATTTATCTGTGATGGCCCAGCTGACTCCAACATACCAGTCAATTCCAGTGTTCAGAGAAAGGCAGGCCCAAACAACAAACTCATTAATAAACCATAATAATGTTTATTGCACCATTATCATCATACCTAAAACACTAGCTCGTATTTCCTTCCTTATAACCACATGAGTTAAAAAGAATATTCAACTTTTTAAAAAACAACTTCAAATGCTCATAAGGCATATTCTTGCCAAGCAATATATAAAGCATGGGTTGCTGGGGAGAGAGATTTAGTAGCTGGACTTCAGATGGTCACATCCTCAAGAGATTAGATGGCTGTTAAAACTACAGGTGTGATAGCAATAGAAATGGCAGTCTTAAGTGAGAATCTGGCAAGGGAGATGCTTATCTTTTGTTTATAGCCAAGATAAGAAATAACAAATGTACTTCTTCATACGGGAAAACTGCCAGCTTCTAGCATTGCAGTCTGGTTCTCACTGTCATGGGAATTAGAAAAGAGAAAAGCCAATTCGATACAGGCCATTGCTCTGCTAGGGTGGGACTGTTCTTCACCGTTACATGTGAGCAGTGCCAGCATCAGAGACCAGCACTGTGTGGCAACTACAAGAAGACCAGCGCCACTGGAAGTGACTACTCACCAATTACAGGAGCCCCAGACATTTGGGCTCTCATGGGTCGGTGCTGCTGTTGTGGTTGCCCTATGCTATGCATGTCACCTCTTCCCCTCACCCTCAGACTCAGAGGGCAGGTTGGACAGGGCAGCTGCTGTCGATGAACAGCTGTAGCTCAATGGTAGGAAATCTGATTTACATGCAGAAGGTCCCAGGTTCAATCTCTGATGTCTCCAGGTTAGGGCTGGGAGAAACCCCATTCTGAAACCCCAGAGAGCTGCTGCCAGTCAGTGTAGACAATACAGAGCTAGATGATCCAAGGGTCTGACTCTCTGCTTCTTACTTAAGGCTGCTTCTTCCTCTATGCTCAGGTGTCCATGAAAGTAGGCAACCTCAGTGGTGGATGCAAGGAACAGCTGCCACAGCCCCACCTGTGTTCTCGCTTGTGCAAAGGTAAAGACTGGCTCTGGTAAGAAAGGCACCAGCTCTTCTAACCACTGCAGAGGTTACACTCTTGTATGCTCTAGCAAGTAAAATATGGCTCCCCCCCCCCCCATCTGCCTTCTTAAGTGATATCCATTCTCCCACCTCACTACAGTGGTACCTCGGGTTAAGAACTTAATTCGTTCCGGAGGTCCGTTCTTTACCTGAAACTGTTCTTAACCTGAAGCATGTGATAGGAATTTTATGGTCTTAGATATATGGTAATGTTCATAACCGCACATACATAGAACAACACAGGAAGGCCAACCTGGAACCATTTTGATTCCTAAACTGACCAAATGTTTTCTCTGCAAGGTCAAACTGGAAAAGTCTCCCCATTGTCTCTTTCCTCACAAATCCTGTCTTAAGGACACATTGAAGATATGAATAGGGTGTGAGCCTGTGACCTGGCCCAGGAAATAAGTATTTTACCACTACAAAAGAATGGCCAGGCTCCCCAGGAAATCCAATCAAGTAACCTGCCAGACAGCAGATAAACAAGGACAAGAGAAAAACAATATTTAAATTTCTGTGATGTAGGTGGGATGTATCTGAGGGGTGGTCTTAGGTTACATCCCTTATCTGATGTATGCATAATGTTTCTGGGGGTGGTCTTGATCTACAGGATGGTAATTTCAAGTCTTTATAAGCCCTTGCACAGCATTTTTGTGGGTCCTCTTCCTCTCCTGCGTGTGAGGGGAGCACCCTGTTGCAACAGATCAATAAAGATCAAGCTTACTAGCTGCTTTGCTTCTCAATATTCTCTGGTTGGCCTCTGTTATTTTCTCCTACCAATAGGGAACCTATGTAAGGACTCTATATGAGCTCTTGGATACCCCATAAGGGAAAAGGGCATATTTTTATTTACAACAAGCACCACTTTAGTTAATGGGGCCTCCCGCTGCCGCTGTTGCACAATTTCTGTTCTCATCCTGAAGCAAAGTTCTTAACCCGAGGTACTATTTCTGGGTTAGCAGAATCTGTAACCTGAAGTGTCTGTAATCCGAGGTACCACTGTACTCTATGACCTCTGCCTTCTTCGTCATAGGTAGGTGAAGCTTTAGGAAATGAAAGCAACTCCACATGCATTAGTACACTTGTAACTTACTTCTTCATGGCCTGATGAAGAAGATAAGGCAATGTTATGAAGCAGAGCAAACAGAAGCTGGAGACACCAGTCAAACAGAACTCCTTATATGCAATGAGTGTATAGTTCTAAGGGCCTTGTTATCTCTCCCAGTGGAGACTATTACTGGGAGAGTGTGGAGCTTCTACTGGAGCATGCATAATGGAAAAACATTCTCTGTCACTTAGTCAATAAGCAGCTGGTCATAAGTACTGTCAGTTCCAGATGCTACGCTACCCTTTACTCAGCACATTCTCCTTGCTTTTCTTGTCTTCCTAAGAGCAACCAGGCAGAATTTCCAACAACCACAAGCACAGGAATGTCCCCCATGCCATACAGACCACCTGTAAGGTTTACAACAGCTGTAACAGTGGCCAAAGAGAATATCCATGTTATTCCACCCTGCTGACCACATGACTCCTTTCCTGAGTATAGAACCAAAAAACCCCTTCCTGAACTACCTAGTAAAGCCGTAGCAGAAACTGCATGGTTATTTGGCTCAGGGTTTCTGTCCATATCCAAACTGGGCACAGAGCTATGCCAGTCCGGAAGTTGACATATTTGAGTCAATGGGGCGGGGGGGGGGTAAGAGAAAGATATATGCTGCTGCTCTCACCTTCCACCCTGGCTGCAGTGAGCTAGCAGGGCACTTGATGTGATGGTTGCTCCATTACACATTCTCCTGCACTTCCACCATAGAAACTGTTCAGCTAATATCTTAATAAGCCAGGAAATGGAAGCCAGAGCCACTGTGTTCTGTGCAAGAACTCTAAAACTATTCAGGTCAGACCATGCTAAGGAGGAAAAACCAATTATTATGCTATGTGTGAAGCAGGCTTACTGCCATTAGCTATGTAAAACTCTGAAAAAGGACCCAGCTACATGGGGATCACAGCCCCTGCCTTCTTTCCATACCATGGTGGTAGAAAGCAGGAAGCAATTAGACAATGCACAGTGATCCATTCACATTGCCACTCCATTTCCTTGTTACAGAAAAGCCACCATGGTAATGAGCACCTTGGCAGCCTCAGGGGATATAATGGGATCAGATTATAAACTTCCATTAGTGCACCTAAGCAACATGGGGTAGGCTTTCAGTAGCACTCAGCATGTTCAATGGGAAGAGGTCACTAGTGGTCTTAAAGAGGACCATAAGCACACTGCCATTCTTTTCTGCTTCTTGAGCTGGTACTTTGGTTTTATCCCCAGAGTGGAAATTTCAGACTCAGCATTTCTAACTTAATATCACTTACATTTAAGTTACAGATAAATCAGTTATCTGTATAAGTTTATGTAATTATATATGAGTTTTTGGTTTATACAACACGCACAATTTAGTTCTTAGGTGCCTTATTTGGAACAGGGTTCCTTATGCATACCTTCCAACATTTCTCTGGTGAAAATAGGGACATCCTACAGAAAAACGGGACATTCTGGGATCAAATCAGAAACCAGGATGGATTCTGTAAATGCAGGTTGGATGTGTGTGCATATATAGGGACATGGAGGGTCTGAGCTTGTCCCTCCTGAGGCCTCCTACCAGCAGTTAACACATACACACACATCCATCCTCCAACTCCCTTTTTGCCCCCCCCTTTTTCTATAGCAAAGTTTTCTTCCTCTATCCCCAATGTGCCTTTGACAGGTGACAACCACTCAGTTAGCTAATCCTAGACACTTTGGCTCTAGCTGTATGTGATGCAGTTCTTCATGTTTTCCTCTTCTGCATTTTTTGATTAAACTATAAGCTTGGACAGGCTGTGTATGGGGTATGTGGTAGTGGTGGTGGGGAGAGAGAAACACTGCCCCAACCTTTCCCCCCATGCAATTTTTCAGCTCAGTATTGCCCTTGCCCCGAGTTGCTTCTTCATCCACAAGAGTCAGAGTTCATATACCATCCTTTGGTCTCAATCACATCGGTTTTCTAACCATGGAAGTCAAACTAGGAACAGATGTTTCTGACCCTGTTGCTGTTTTAGAGGAATGAATATATGCGTTTTGATGCAGTTTGGTTATTGTTTTTAATTAGACTGTATTTTATTATTCTGGGATGAATAACACACAGTGGGGTGCATGGGGTGTTAGGGGAGGGATAGTAGCTCTGGTGGGGGACATGTTATGCTGCTTCTGGGGTAGTTTTCCCACCTTTGGTCCTCACCCTGCCCTCAGCTTTCACCTGTGGCTCCTAGAAGCTGTCAGCATGCCACAGCAGCCACATCCTGGGGAAAAGCTTAGACTGGCCAGCTAAAACAGGTGGGAAGCCCTCAGTGAGTTAGGGACTTCCCCTGCATGCAATGACCAATAGTGAGTCCAATGGTCAAGAAGACGACCAATAGTCCAATGGTCAAGAAGGTAGTATCTTCACATGCTATAGAGGAAGTGAGGGGCAGATGGGGCTCATCAACCTGGGAAGGAAGCCCATCTAGGAGAAGGAAAAAGCTGATCCTAAACCTCTGCTGCCTTGCAGGATATCTTCAGCAGAAGAGAAGGCTAAGAAGTAAACCCTACACAAATCCAGAGTAGAGTCCCTAATGTGGTTGAATGGTGCCTTGTGGGGTCTTGTCATCTGGGCAGCCCAGGCTGGTCCAACAGAGGTCACTTCAACAGCATTAATGCAGCAGTTTGACTTCACTCCTGGAGGCATGCTCCAATGTCCCTTGAGACAGACAGATGCCAACAACAATTTTATAACTGATGTTTTTTAATGTGGTAAACTGTCTTGAATTCCAACTTGAGAGAAAGGTGGGGCATAAATATATAAAAGGAATAAAATAAATAAATACTACACACAGATACTCCTTTATCTACTACCCCAGACATTCATTTGTCGCTGACCATGTTTCCTGTGGACTCAGCCTAAACCTCTCTTCTCACACTTCAAGAAGTGAATTAGACATAGTACAGAAAATTATACAGCAAATCATGTTGATTCGGGAGAATACATGGGAAAGACAAGCCTAAAGGTGATAATGTTTATCTAGATTGGGTCACTCTTCAAAACCTGGACACCACTTTCTTCTGCACTGATATAAAGAGAAGACATAAACAAATCCATTTGATGGTATGAGGGAGGAAGGGAAGAGGGGACGGAAGTAGGAAGGCAAAGAACTTTGAAGATTCTATTACATAGCATCCAGCAGTATACGCCAATTATTCAGAAAATAGCTGCGGATCTAAATTCACAGACGTAACGGTCTACCAACAAGACATTAACTGTAGTGTGTGAACATTCACTGAGGGGGAGACGGTTCTTAGTGGCAGGCCCCACCCCCATTCAACTGAATGCTGCATGAAGTCTACAGCTGTACAACTCTACATATCTGTATACGTATCTCTACGTATCTGAAGAAGTGTGCTTGCACACGAAAGCTCATACCAAGAACTAACTTAGTTGGTCTTAAAGGTGCTACTGGAAGGATTTTTTTTATTTTAACTCTACATGTGTATGGCTCTCTCATTATTGGGACCCTGGAAAACTAGTGTTCCCAATTACAAGGTAAGTATCCCATGGGTGTGTAAAACTGAGTGTGTGCACTTTGTAGACTCTTTGCAGTTCTACAACCTGAATAGAGTTGAAGACTTTGCTCAACAGCTTATCCTGCAGGGCAGCTGAAATGATTTTACACAGCGCAATCCAGGCACCTGATCAGTGTTCTCCATAAACACGGAACAGGCGTGAGCTATTAGGTACAGTTTAATGAACAGAGTTCATTGAATTAACTGTCTGAGCAACAATTTAAAGATGCAGAACACTGGATATTGATTTTTATTAGTATAGTAATTACTTAAAGGCCAGACACTAAGGAACTAGAGCAGAAGGTCTTCAGTTGAATGCTGAGTAAATTGCTTAATGTGGTAAATCACTGATATTTATTGGTATTGAAATATTGATATTATTAGTATTGGATCTTGTTAACTGATCTATTTGGTATTTTTTATGCTCATTCAAAGTTTTGATAAGCTTTAAATGAATTGTAATTGTTAAACTGGAAATGTTACATTTACATACTATGGTTCTTTTATTTATATTGTCTACCCTGTGCAATGCTTTGAGCACAATGCATTGTGGAAAATGCAGTATACAAATAAATTGACTATGCAAGAAGAGCTCTTGTTGTGTTCTTTAGAGGTCAGTTTAAATGTTACTTTACAACCATTTTAATACAGTTGTACCTCGGAAGTCAAACGCCTTGCAAGGCGAACGTTTTGGCTCCCGAATGCCACAAACCTGGAAGTGATTGTTCCGGTTTGCGGACGTTCTTTGGAACCTAAACGTCCATCACAGCTTCCATGGCTTCCGATTGGCTGCAGGAGCTTCTTACAGCCAATCAGAAGCCATGCCTTGATTCCAAAACATTTTGGAAGTCGAATGGACTTCCAGAACGGATTCTGTTTGACTTCCGAGGTACCACTGTATTAAGCATGAGCAGCCTGTTTCCTTTTCCATTCCAGCAGAGTCTGTCAGTTCCTCAGTGCCTTAAAAAACCCACTCCTCCTTCTAGTGCAACAATTTCATCCACACATTAAAATCTGTCAGCTCTGCCTGCCTAGCTGGCCCTGAACATGGAACAGATACAGCATTTCTGATAAAAACTACCTGAGCAGCCTGAATTTCAACATTCTACCCAAATTTTGCTTCAAGGATGGCAGAAAGATGCTTCCCAATGTGAACCATGGGCACTTATTCCTTCCTTGTAGCATCTACCAGGCTATCTTGTCTATATATGATAATCACAACATTTGCATCATGCATTCAGCACCCGCACCACAAAGCTATCTCTCTGTACCAATAATATTTGAAACACCCACACCCTGCCCATCACATCCAGGTACATATATTCAATGCAAGTTCATCAGCCCCCAAAAGGGTCCCTTCAAAGTGTTGCTTCTCTCTTCCTGACACTGTCCTTACACAAAATTTCTTTGTGACCTTGGAGCCATTTGTCTAAAGTGAGATACCTCTACTACTCCCCTGGAGGTCTTGCATCTGTGTGTTCCTTTCAAAAGAAGCTGGAAGAGCTGGAAGTTCTCTTCCTCTGGTGGATAAACTTATCTTTAGACATGTAAAGGCAGACATTAACCGCTATACAGTCTACTCTTCATTATTATATTTCTTTCTCCACTTTGGACTAAGAAGCTTTAGCAACACAAAACCAATTTCAGAGCAACCTAAGATTTCTATGCCATAGGAGAAGTGCTCTTCAAATAAGATATTAAGCACAGGACACTTTTGTCTGACTCTGTGAATGCCCAGCTGGAATATGAGCAAGCTGGTTTTCAAAACAGAATTGGCAACAAAGCTGGCAGCCCCTCTTCAGAGTAAGCAGGTGCCAAAAGTAACAGACTGTTTTGTGGGTCTTTCTTTTCATTGCATATGCCAAGAAGAGGAGTGCACTACGCCCGCTCTTGATGTGACTAGACACAGATTGGGTGGGGAGACCTTCAAATCCATTCTCAAAGCCCCCTTAATCCACAATGCCAGCCTCCAAACTCATTTCTTTCATCTTTCAAAAGAATCCCTACTACTAATGCTGAAGTCTTTGCTCTTTACCATGGTGTTAATTCTTTGCCTCTGCATCGTTTAGCTGTCTTTCAGCATGGAATAATCAGAAATGATTCCAAACCTGCTCACTCCTTGCAAAACTCTTTTTTCAATAACTTCCAGGGAAGGGTGGGGGAAAAGATTATTAAGCCTATTCAGCCCTGTTGTGTTAATATCCCCTGACTAGACATTGTCAATGGAAGATTTAGGCTGAGTCTGCATGGCCAAAATACTATAAATGGAGTTTAAATTAGTTCTGATTAATGCATAATTGACTAATGTGATTGTACATCTCATGTGTGCTGATGCACAGCTGAACCACAAAGTCCACATCTGAAAGCGGTGTTGGAGCTGGTCTTGTTGGTTTCCTGATATACAGTATATCAGGAAAGGGTTTAGCACTGAGCTGACCTGCAAAACGTTGCTGCTGGTTGAGCTATTCCTCCCAGAGCCAAATTGGGGCTCTGGTTCTAGGTGTTTGAGACATGGCTTACTTCTTGAATTTATATACCATCCTATACCCAGAGGTCTCAGGGCGGTTCACATAAATATAGAGATGAGGTGGGTGAATTGTCCACTGGAGGATGCAAGCAAAGAAGCAGACGTGGTGTCACTACAGATGACAACCTGGAAATCCTGATAGATCCCATACTTCTGCTTTACAGGAAGTGGGAAACGATGTAGTTAAAATGGAAATGCTCTCGCGTAGCATAAGAACCAACTGTGCATCTTAGGCAGTGTCTCTAGCAAAGCTGCCCTTTGAAATTGAAGAGAAGCAACTGCACTGTAATAGAATTCCCCTTCAAAGGTCTTTTGATGACTTCTTTTTAAAAAATAAAAATAAATGAATGCACTGTGAATATGAACCTATAAATGCCCTAGGCAGGTTGTTTAAAGGACATTAAATCTCTTGGGGGATGGGGATAGGAGTTCTGCCTGTTTCTTTTGAGCAAAGAGCAGTTTAGTTTCGAGGAGGAAAGAAAAGCATTCATACCTCTCTTTATCCATTCACACCTTTTCTGTGTTGCAAACTCACAGTCAGGCCTACTTTTTTTGGTTCACCATAGTTCACTGAAAGGCCAGAGGAGAGCTCTTTGTCTACCTCACTCAGTCTCAATTACAATTGCAAATAAAACACAATGCACAGCACTACAGATCTTCACAGACTGTGGTTGTGTTCCCAAAACCTCCTACTGGTGAGTAGAACCACATTAAATTTTAAGGCTGTACTCTCAAGTGGTTTGTGGAAGGCAGCCAATAGCTCCTGTGAGACATTTCTCTATAGTCTATATACCAATATGGATAAAAGATGCATGGAGATGCATTTACTGACAGGATGATCTATCAATCTTACCCCCACTCATCACATTTGGGTGGGCAACACTAGCAAAGTATCGTAAGTCACAAAGACACAATTGCATTTATTTATTAAATTTTCTAAATCTATGCAGCCACAAAATCAAACATTTGTTTTATTAAGATGGAGTATGACTGATTCACAGATGGTAAATATATTCTGCTTTTCTGCTGATGTAATCTGCATAATTCAGAGTTGATTCCTGGCCAGCTTTCAGCCAAATGAAAAAAAACAACAAAAAACTATGGCTTTTGAAAAATGAACATCAATTCTAAGTATGTATGTATTTCAATTATAAACTAGTGATGATCGTTTCTGTGTTTTAGGAAATGTTCATACCTAGCGGAGGATGAGAAGAAGCCGCTGATTATAAAACTATAGATATGTTCCTTAAATTACGGATACCTCAATTTATCCTTGTTGAAGTTTTAAGGATTTAATACTGGGAGAGGTTTT
Source organism: Podarcis pityusensis (assembly GCF_964106645.2). Classification (NCBI taxonomy): domain Eukaryota; kingdom Metazoa; phylum Chordata; class Lepidosauria; order Squamata; family Lacertidae; genus Podarcis; species Podarcis pityusensis. The sequence continues at coordinate 75,562,768 of NC_138029.1, read as the reverse complement.
CCACCTAAATTAAATAATATTGACTACAAAGTTGTGACGTTGAGGATGAAGTGCCCCCCTTTCATATTACAAATACACCTTGAAATCCATTAATTCTCTTTCTCCCATACACACAAACACTGTCCTCCATGCCCTGGTTTTAATTTACTGATGAGGACCAGAATTGATTTGGTAGCTTGAAGCTACTTTTCATTTTGTATACCATTTTGGGTGCTCCTATCTGTAGCCAAGCAAATTATACCCAGACTTCAATTCATCATCAGGGCTTGATTAATATACATGGATGTGATTCAAGATCCCTGTCCCTCCTTGGCATTTGGAAGTGATCCCTTTCTAGAACACGGATGGAGAAACTTTTGGGTTCTGTGAACAAGTTCCTTATCAGATTGAGCCATGTGGGCATGACAGGGCATGGAGGTGGTTGTGCCACCCATGTCAATCACCTGATATCACAATGGTGGCTAAGAGCTGAGTGTTTTGAAGTCCCAAAGCTGGGACTTCAAAGTGCACACAAACTTGCAAAGGAATCCTGCACATTGCTTGAAAGCACCAGAGGCTTCAATTTTTCTTCCCATCAGTTTGTTGGAAGTAGAGCCAAAGTTTCCTTTCTGTAAGCATTGCTGTGCAAGTGAGTTTGCCATGGAGAAACTGCTTGTGCAGCTGATCCAGCAGGTTTCAGCTCTACCAGGCTGAAAGTGATCCTGCCTTATTCCAATAAATCAGTAATTTTAACCATCAACCCTGGCCATGGGCCATGCTAGCTGGGGCTGATGGGAATCCGTGTCCAACAACACCTTGAGAGCCACTGGATCCCTGCCGTCCAATAAACCATAGGCTGCATCCCTGGGCATGCAACTCCATCCAACCACCCTAGGCAAATCCAAAGGCAAGCCAACCAGCAAATGTACGAGGCTGCTGCTGCTTCTGAGTTGAGGCTGGGGAGCCCAGCAAGAATGAGAGAACAACTTATGACCAGCTTTTGGGATTTCCCCCCCTATAAGGGAACTCAACTTTTGAACTGTATTTTAATTGAAAAAAATAATTTGCTCAACAGGGGAATAAATACATTCCTTGTTGAAGGGTATGCTAATCTATTGGGAGTATTTGTTAACCACCTAGTTGATTGCTTGCATGTGCAAGCAATCAACTGTAATGTATGCAATTTTAATACATAACTGCAAGTAGTCCTCCAAGCTGCCTCAATGTACTCCTCCAAATTAGTATCTAAGCTAGTGCAGGAACTTGGAAAACTATTCACTTTCTTTCCCTGAAGTGGTTCTCTGATTAAATCTGACCAAACTTTGACAGAATCAGCAATTGTCTTTGTCAGTATGCTTGGCTGTGAGTGTGTCCCGTTTCTAATGAGGGAACTTTGCAGGCTGTGAATGTGAGCAGTCTGCCAATCTAAGACCATGCCAGTTTTCAAAGAACAGATAATAGCAATGGTATTGCTTTTGATGCTTTTTCAGTAAATACTAATCTGCCACTGCAAGCTAATGTCACAAGAGAAACAGCTAAAGCTTTTAAAAGGAATGTCCCCCCCCAAAAAAATCGAAGGAGTATACATTTATTTTTTCTTCACTCAACAATGGAGTAAATTGTTGAATTCTAGTAAATGGTGAGGGTATTTAAATACCTTTAGCAATGTGTAACAATATGAAGGAGGAGCAGAGGAAGCACAGGCAATGCTTTTGCTGTGGGGGAAAAAAATTAAGTGTACAGAAGTGTCCCTGTTTTCAGCTGTGAAATGTTAGAAGGTATGGATAGCCTGCAGGGACATTAATTCCAGCACAAGCATAACACTGTGAGAAGAAGGGAATCTACTGCAGCACTTTTCTGGCATTACGAGTCTTTGCAGCAGCACCTTTGGCTTATCAATAAACCAGCTTCTGCAAAATCCCTGTTCAGCCAGAACACGCTGATGCTTTTTGCAGGATGAGGATTGTGAACCAAGGCCATCTAGGAACAGAGCATACAAAGTCTTCATTTGCCTTGCAGCTATTATTGGATTGTATTCTGCAACTCCAAGCAAAGGTTGCCAATGCTTAAACAAACGAACAAAACAAAAGCCAGCTGTGTCTTGCCTATCCCAGGACATTGCCTCTTGACAGTCATCATATCTGGATGCTTCAGGAAGCTCTTTAAGTGCCAGGTATTGGTGAAATAATCTAGTCCCTGTTGCAAGTGTTTCAGGGGGCAAAGGGCGAAGACAAAGACGCAACTGCTTTGGAGCTTTCGATGGAAATGTACCTTCCTTCTCCAGGATTGAGCTGTGAAAAGGCAGTTCTGCAAGCAGAGGCTGACTGAGTGTGTACAGCGCTGCTTGTCTGGCCCCATGAGATATCACTAAGGAACTTCTCCTCCATCCCTAGAGCACTTTTGCATGTTTAAAAAAAGCTCTTTTAAAAAAAGTGATGAATGGATAAATATCCACACAGTACTTTCAAACATTAATGAAAGACATAGTCCCCGAACCATACAGAAGAGGTAAGAAAATAACTGAGCCAGCAATCAATTTACTAATATGCACACCTGTCATTTCAGATCCTAAAATGTGAGGAAGCTGGGCTTGCGCTTCAGCTGAAGAATATGTTGGAGCTCTTTTTTATTAATAATATTATATTTGTCTTCAGCCACAGGCATTTATGCAGCAGGCGAAATAACAGTGAGATTCCTGACAGATAGCTATTGTTATGCAACAAGCCTATCTGTAGATGATATTTCTCATCTTCCAAAAAATTCTCTATCCAGTTTCTGACCTCCTATGTTTTACTGCTGGCTTTTATTGCTGCTTGCTTGAAAATATTCTTAGATGCTTCTAAATTCCATCTGTCTGAGAACTAACTGAGGTCAGTTACTAATTCGAATGGCAGTGTGTTTTACAGATCAGAGTTTGTATACACACTGACTGTTAGTTTAATTGGAGGCTACCTAGTTGTTGCATTATGAGAAAGAGTAAATGACGGAACCGTCTTTACCTTTTAAAGATATAATTGCAGTTTTCTATATTTCAGTCATATCCCTTCTTGCAGTGAAATCCTATGAGCCACCTATGCTCACAAAGCAGCTCAAAGTATCAAGCGCAAGAGATCCTGGCGTAAGGATAAGACTGGAGTACTGGCACATGACCTCAGACTCCTTGCTGACACAGAAACAGCTGGTTCCAGCCAGCTGTTGCCACCACGAGGGCATTAAAAGTGACATGGTTGGGCTCTCTCTAGTTCGAATGCACAGAATACTATGGAGGCTGGCACAAATCTATAATGCCAGTTCCTTTTCATAATGCTTTGGGTGCAAAGTTGCCAGACACTGGTGTTATGCCTGCTCCTAAGGGCATTAGAGTAAGAGTTTAATGCAGTGCATGGAGACATGTATCCTCAGAAGCAGAAGAAGTATTTATTTAACGTCTGCTCTTGAGAACATGATCTGGGAGTTGCATGAAACAGTGAGTAGAATGAAAAGTGAAAAGTCAATATAAAAAAGGTCTGTTGATGCAGGCCAGTGAGGATGACAGGAGAGAGGAGGGATGAGGAAAAACAGAAGAGGGATGAAAAGGGGGGAGGGAGGGAAAGAGACTGGCAAAGAAGGAAAAGGAAAGGAGGAAGTAGATGTAGGAAACTAAAGCAAGCTCTTACCAAATCAAATTACGGCTTTAGCCTAAATGAGGAGGAGTGAAGGCACCCAGAATGAAAATCATGTGGCAACTTTGCTCCTTCCTTAGTCCTGTTGCTGCCATGTCACCCAGAGCAGGCGATGATTTGCCTTAACATCATGTGCGAATCCAGGCTCATGGCTTGTCTTCTCCAGATAAACCACAAGGGGTAAACCAAGAATAAACCTTGGTTACAGCTCATTGCTTGTTGAACGTAAGACAAACCACAAGCCCCTTTCACACATAACACTAAGCCAAACTGGGAGATTAGCTTTCAGTAATGTGGCAGGACCAGGGACTATGATTTTCACTCTGAGTTTCCTCCCACAATCTCATCCTCGTTGCACGTGAACAAGGCCACCATCCGATACACAGACAGCAGCAGTTATCTGAAATCAATGACTTATCTAATATCACGGACTCGTTTATCCAAAAAATTAGCTAGGCCCAGTAAGCAGTATTGACTTGGGGGCAGGATGGTTATTTATTTATTAAGTTGTTCCTGATTTTATGAGATAAAGTAATACTTTTACATTTTTTTGACTCTTGAACAATTGCTGTCCCTCCTCATTCCTGCTAGCAAATACTCTGAACCATCGCTTTAGATGCAGAGGTATACAAGCCACAGCTTGTGCCGTCAGGGCTAAAGGAAATTAATACAAACAGGATGTTAGCTGTTTCTTTTACTGAACCAAAAAGTCCTAATCCTTTTAGCCTTCATTTGCGCAGAAGGCTTGCCAAGCTCCTGACAATTTTAGTTGGGCTTCCCATTATTATTTTAGTTCTATCATCCTTTTAAAGAGGGTGCTATTAAGGTATGGATGCACTGTTTTCAATACAACAGTGTTGTGACATTTCTCTCCTTTCCCAGTAATCCTTGATGTTCTGTTTCCCCTTTTTTATGGGGCTATTTTAACATGGCACCAATACCATCTCTTCGGGTAAGGGCTGGTACACCCATGAGGCAAGACGAACCACTGGCAGGATCCACAGGGGCAGCAGAACCTGATGTAGATCTTTATTCCCCCTTGTTCCTGATGTAGATAATCACTCACCCCTTCTTCCCTTCTACTTTGCGGTCTGCCTCAGGTCCTAAAATGTATTGGGCCATCTCTGCCTTGGGCTCTAGCACTAGCCAATTCATCACCTTGAGCTGCACCATAGTGACTCTTGCTCACCCACCCAACCTGCTCAATGTACAGCATTTTGCTATGATGGGCCAGTGTAAAACTGTACGGTGATATAATGTTGTGAAATAGGGGATAGCCTCATGACTTCCTGCAAGGAGCACAGGTTTGCCACAACAGTTCAATAGGTAGGAATTAGCAGATGAAGCATTTCATGGTGTGATGGAGATAACTTTTACCAACTACTGATTGCTGCCTATCAGGCTGCAGTAAGAGGCAACTCCAATGAGGTATGCAGAGACTCGGAGGTGGTATGTTCAGATACAACCCTAGAACAAGACTCATCACAGGTTTCACTCCTGCCTGATTAGTCCAATTGTCTGCAGTGTTCTCTGTCTAAATGGCAAAGAATGAGCCACTGGTTCAATTTTCATTCATGCTTCAGGAAAGCTGTCCATTTTTTAATTTCTTAAAGCCCTCTATGTTACGTTCATTGATCCAAATATTCACTCACCGTCACCATTTTTATATTTAAAAATACAGTATTTAAAAAATATATTTGCAAAGCTGCTCTAGGAATGAAGTGAATGGTTGATATGACGTCATAGGTCTATGCAATCTGCATTGTGCATAGCTGCTTCCTGCTGCATACTTACAGAAATGTTTTTTACTTCAGAGATCAAACCTAGTTCACTTGGACAAAATATGGTGGGTGCTTCCAAAATCAATAATGTTACACCTGCATGCAATCTAAGTCTAATCTCCCTCCTCACTTCCTACCGGTCTGCTTCAGATATTACAGTCTAACCCTGAAGTCATACCATGACTCTGCGGGGTGTGGCAAAGTTAAATAAGAAGAGCAGGAGTGGGCAGGAAGTAGATTGGGATCTACTGGTAGATCTCTAGGTGGCTTGCAAAAGATTGGCAATGATTTCTGATTCCCCCAACTGTTTGGGAATGCAGGGGCAGATTTTAGTCTTTCAAATTTCTGTGGTGCCCTGTGTGAGGCTAAAATTTGACACACACACACCCCTACCTCTCACCTCCCATTCTGCTCAATTCACTATGTCATAATTGTGGTACCCAGTGCAGCAGAACCAGTCACACTGCCCTAAATCCGCCTCTGGGCAATAGTTTCCAATTCCCATATTTAACAATGTCAACAACAACAAAACAGCTCAAAGGCACCCTGCTTTTCAATTCTAACAGTATGTCTTTTCCACCTAGCTGTGGTTGGTACAACTTTGGATTCTAATTTATTTTTTTTAATTGAACAAGTCTGGTCTGAACCTAATAATTAAATGGCTTCAAGGACACATATAGGAAACCCTGGAAGGATCACATAGCAAGGATAGGCAGCTGCTAAGGGCCCATGGGTGTTTCAATGATCCATAAGACAAGTTCCAAATAAGGAAGGAACCCTCCTCCTACTGGTCAACTGACCAGCAATGCTCAGAACACCAGAAAAGAAGATGAAATTAGAATTACAAAAACAGTGTGCTCTTTTTGGGAAACTGGGGAGAGGGCACTGCTGGTATTTTTGCCTAGAGACCCACAGAAACCTGGATTTGGCCTTGTATAGAGGATTCTGGTCTTGACAGAATAAAATAACTACAAAGAAATGTTGACATTTCACAGCTCCCTCCTCCAAAGCAAAGCAGGACATATGTATAAGGAATCAGACCTTGGACTCTCATGTTCCCTAGGGCGATGGTTTGACTGTTTTGATACAGAACCTGCCCTCTGGGACAGATCTCATAAAACCGAGTTCTAACAATCCTAGTCCTGCCTAGTTCTAGATTGTCCGATAATAAGCCATACATGGGCTGGAGTACAGCAACATCCTGTTCCAAACTTTGGTCACTTCTCCTGCTTGGCTTCTGGCAGTACTGATATGGCATGTCCCTGACTTGCTTCTATGGACCCTTTTCCTGATATGGGTTTACTTTGTAGCATTGTTCTTATACAAAGGCTTAGGACAACTGTTATTCACTCCTGCCCTGTGATCACGAACGATACAAGCGCTCGGTACCTCCACATACGTACACCATTTTTTTTTTCCAAAATGAGAAGTGGAATGTTCCTGTCATTCTATGTAGTTATCATATATAAGTTACCATATTTTTCGCTCTGTAAGACGCACCAGACCATAAGACGCACCTAGTTTTTGAAGGAGGAAAACAAGAAAAAATAATACAGTGGTGCCTCGCAAGACGAAATTAATTCGTTCCGCAAGTCTCTTCGTCTTGCGAGTTTTTCGTCTTGCGATGCACGGTTTCCCATAGGAATGCATTGAAAATCAATTAATGCGTTCCTAGGGAAACCGCCTTCAGACCAGGTCCGGGGACAGTCTGTCCCCGGACCTCTTCTGAAGGCTGGGGGGGGGGGGACAAGGGCTTTTCTTCCCACCCCCAGCATTTTAAAAAACCCCGGGACAGCGGAGGACTTCTCCGCTGTCCGGGCGATCTTAAAATGCTGGCGGGCGGCATTTTAAAATCGCCCCGGGACAGCGGAGGACTTCTCCGCTGTCCGGGGCGATTTAAAAGCCCCTGGGAAGGCGGGCAGGGGGGACAAAGACTTTCGCCCCCCGCCCGCCTTCAGAAGGTGTTCCCGCCCCCCGCCCCGCTTCGGAGCAGCGTTCCGAAGTGGGGCGGCTGGGGCAGGTGTTCCCGCCCCCCGCCCCGCTTCGGAACAGCGTTCCGAAGTGGGGCGGCTGGGGCAGGTGTTCCCGCCCCCCCCCGCCCCGCTTCGGAGCACCGGGAGAAGCGATCTCCCCGCAGCCCCTTGCTTCAAAAGAGGTCCGGGGGCAGCGGGGAAGAAGCGCTGCGCTTCCCGCTGCCCCCGGACCTCTTTTGAAGCAAGGGGCTGCGGGGAGATCGCGATCTCCCCACCGCCCCTTGCTTCAAAAGAGGTCCGGGGACAGCGGGAAGCGCTTCGCGCTGCCCCCGGACCTCTTTTGAAGCAAGGGGCTGCGGGGAGATCGCTGTCCCCGGACCTCTTTTGAAGCAAGGGGCGGTGGGGAGAAGCGATCTCCCCGCAGCCCCTTGCTTCAAAAGAGGTCCGGGGGCAGCGGGAAGCGCTTCCCGCTGTCCCCGGACCTGGGGCTGCGGGGAGAAGATCGCTTCTCCCCGCCGCCCCTTGCTTCAAAAGAGAAGACCCGCTGTCCCCGGGGCAAGCTTCGTTTTGCGAAGCAAGCCCATAGGGAAATTCGTCTTGCGAGGCAACTCGAAAACGAAAAAACCTTTCGTTTTGCGAGTTTTTCGTCTCACGAGGCGTTCGTCTTGCGGGGTACCACTGTATTCTGAATCTCAGAAGCCAGAACAGCAAGAGGGATCGCTGCGCAGCGATCCCTCTTGCTGTTCTGGCTTCTGGGATAGCTGTGCAGCCTGTATTCGCTCCATAAGACGCACAAACATTTCCCCTTACTTTTTGGGAGGGAAAAAGTGAGTCTTATAGAGCAAAAAATACGGTATATAACCTAAGACTAAATGATTTGTGAGATTTGTGATCTAGGACATGTCACCGGTTCATTCATACCTTTGTTTCCCCATCTAGGAAAGGAGAGTAGTTAGATGCACAAAACTGCCAACCAAAGGAATTACCTTAACTATGAATCTGCTTCTCCCCACCCTCCAAAATAAGTCACCATAGAAGTGGATGGTTTTACCGTCTTTCTGGCAGGAGAGCAAACATTTATTGAATCAAAATGTCAAATTGGAAAAGACTCGCTCATGTGAAATGAACCCAAGATGAGTCCTTTCGTTTCAAATCAACAACTCAACATGATGACTTTTAAAAGAGAAATATGACTTTCTTAAACTATCAGGCAGGCAGGCAGGCAAATTAAGGGTTTATGGCACAGCTGCAACTACGCTAAGGCTGATTTGGCTTCTAAGTACGCATGATAACCAATGAGAATTGGCTACGTGCTACCATTTGAAGCTAAATCAGCATGAGGGCTGTGTTTCGTGCCCTCATTATGGCATCTTGTAGAAAACAAAAGTATTTTTTTTAATGGTGCCCGGCAGCAGGCGATACAACTTCTGTTGGGGTAAGATGAATACTTAGCAACTGTTTGTTGCCCCCCCCACACACTCCAAAAATAAATCCCACATCACTGAAAGGTCAGCATCTGAACAGTGGGGGCAGCTAGGAGGGGCTCAGCCCTAAACTAAGCCATATTGTGCCAAACACCAGAGCACACATTTCAGATAGCCTCTGGAAGTTTCTATTCACTTCAAATAAAAGACATTAAAAGATTTAGGAATATTATTAACTAAAAGTGCTCATGCTCCTATTATTTAAGATGCTGTGTGCTTATGCATCCCAATGTGCATGTACTGGATACATGCAGACTTTACTTCCCAAGAGTAAAAGTAGGGAGAGCACTTGTTCAGCATGTACCATGCATGTATGCTGCCTCTGAATTTTGCATCAGTATGTGGTCTGTGGATGTAGCTGGCAAACACAACCTCTACCCCACAATGCATTTACTTTCACTGCTAAAATTGTGATCACGCTAAAGCTACTCAGAGTAGACCCAATGAAACCGGGTTGTGAACTGCCCTGAGATCTATGGATGAAAGGTGGTATACAACTTTAATAAATAATAATAATTAATTAACCTAACTTAGTCATGGTCATTAATTTCAATGGGTCTGCTCTGAGTAAAATTTAGTTGAATACTACCCTATGTTTCCCAGAACTGGAAGGGTTCTGAATTTGTCTAACCAGACACAGTATGTCGAAGAGTGAAGTTCCCTCACACAGTGAATCCTGAATATGAGAGCTAGGCAATGGAGGCTGGTCCACTGGGGATACTGAGACACAGCCCTCCCAATGAAAATGTCAAGCAATTTTTCCTCCTCAGAATCTCAAAGCCACGTACACATTTCTGTCCGATGTACATTTTTAATATTTCCGTAAATTTAAAATTACTGTGAATCCCCTGTTCTCTTGCCAATCAGCTCTCTTCACCACTCAGCCAATCCTAACCCCAAAGTATAGCTATGGCAAAGAGGTCTACCTCAAATCATGTGACTGATTGGGCTGCCGGAAGTTTGCCCTGATCTGTTGATATGAGGCCTTTTCCAGCACAGCCACTATAGCAGATATAGGCTGCTTCAAAGACAGTCTTATGTGGTAGCAGTAGTGTATCAGTATCACACATTGACTATGAGCATGCTCAGAGCTGCTTCCATGAAGGCCAGAGAAACAACCGGAAGTGCTTCCTACTTTGAGGAGTTTTGATTGTTTTGTTTAGCAGTTGTTTTGTTTTATTTCCATGTCGTGGAACCAGTATATGCAAGTGGATATAATATATAACATGTGGCACAATGGGTCAGTGAATCAGGCTGTTAACCAGAAGGTTGGTGGTTCAAACCCACCCATGGACGGCAGTAGGCAGGATTCCTTCATTGCAGGGGGTTGAACTAGATGACCCTCAGGGTCCCTTCCAACTCTACAATTCTATGATTCTAAGTAGAGTTCAACATGACTGAGGAATCTGTAAAGTATTAGCCACAATGAAATTCAGTCCACTGAAGCTATCTGCAACACTGGACTGGACTCCATGGGAGGGGAAAATTAGAAAGACCTCTGATGTTGGTCATGATTACTGTACATAAAGACAATCAATTGCTCATCAGGTGGATGTGCCCAGGCAACTACATCACTTAGCAATTTGGTTAGTATGGTACTAGGAGGTGTATTAGCACCACCAAAAGTTGGGACATGATCCAGTTTTACACACTTACACAAACACACACACAAAATGGTAAGTTGTTGGGTGGTGTGGTGGTGTGCATAGATGCAAGTTCTTACCTTTAGTAGACATAAAAGGCAGAAAAAGCATTGTTAATTAAAAACCTAGTGTGGCAGTACTGTTAAAGTAAAACTAATTACAAACAAACATAATCATACCAAACTTTAAGCTTAGTAAGGGGGGGGGGAGAGAGTTTAATGCATATTCTTCCATCCTTTGGTACAATATTTAATGGCTTGCACTACATTTTTTTAAATCATAATTTTGTTCCAGTTCTTGTTGTTATAAAGTGTTGGTATTAAAACTAAATTTCCACATTTTAAGAAAGTAAACTTTTGTTGTTGCTGTTTCAGTACACATAGGAAAGAAAGAAAGGTAACCTTTTCAAATACAGGTTTGTTTTTGTTTTGTTTTTAAGCATTTTATAGCTGGGATTTTTCTTTGTTATTCTAAAATGGTAAATTCTTGCTTTTGACCAGCTTTAACATATGCAAATACATTCCTTCTCACATACACAGAGCCTTTGTGATACTATGAAGGAGTTTAGATCTAAAGGCTAGGGGGGAGTCTGACCTGTCTACATTCCTTAGCCACTTCTCCTCCCCTGTCCTTTATTTTCCTTCTTTGAGCTATCCATGAGCAGAGAACTAGACTGCGCAGAAAGACACCAGGTATTAGCTTGCACAGACAATGAGATGGTATCTCACAAAAGGCTCCCCACAGCAGTGACAGCTCAGCAGCTACACTTGGCACAAAGAAGAAACTAGTCTGTGTTTTGCTTTTCATCTTTAGACTCAATTCTGGACTGAAATACTAGTGCCCTTATAATCTAGGATTGATCCCCCCCCCACTCTCCCCCTGTGAATCCAAACTATTTCATGGATGACCTCACAGAAATGGGGTGGGGTGGGAGGAAAACTGTCAGTGATTTTATACACTGGCTTCAGGAATATCCTTAGTGTCGAAACACACGGTTGCCTTGAAATACATGGCATTTAAAAAAGGAAGGGTAGCACTAATGAATAATGGATCAGCCGTAATATTTAAGGAAACATATGAAGATAATGGACATTCTTTCTGCCACATATACACACCAACGTTGGCAATCTAGCATACTTGATTTAATTTTGAGAGCCTACGTCTCATTGTGATGACAGAAGATTCATTAAAAACTTATTGATATTCCCAACCCAGCCTCTATATCAGATGAAGAGTAATGATAGAATTACTCATTCATTCCTCAAGTTAAAAACAAAGGGTTATTATCTTGATCTTCAGATTCCACCAGGCTTTTCTCACACTGAATTATCTGAAGCTTCTGTCAGCTGAGAAAAATAATTCAGCCCCAAACATTGAATAGCAAACCACCTAAAACTAGCCAGTGAATACAAGTATCAACCTCTAGTACTATAATCAGCATATATAACAAAGGTTATAAAGCAATTCTGATCAGACTCTTCCCCCCCACCCTACATTTTCTGCATCAGGCTGAAATGAGATTCCCTCTTGGGATTCAGTATCAGTGTCAATACTTGCATCAGTACATGCAGAACAAACATGAATACAGAAGTACATATACACATCTGCACAAACTAAGGTTACAAAAACATCAGGATACCGAATAGACAAATAGAAACAAGCTACAGTGGACCACTAGCACAGAGAAAACTACAAGTGCAGGACAAAGAAACAAACAACATTGATATGAGCACAGCAAAAGGAGGCCATGACACCCCCACCCCAAAAACCCTACTTTCCAGTATTACTTGCTTGACGTTTGATTTTTAAGAATGCTAAACCTGTAGGGTTCTAAAGATAGGAATATCCGTCCCTTAAAACGCAAGGCAAGGCAACTTTACCTAGGTGAGCAAATAATGCTGATATAATAAGACATTGACACAGCGACACCAATAAAAGCCTCTGGGCAGCCACACTAAAACACTGGCACAAGCACTTAAAAATGCTCAGATGTACTTAATGCAAATCAAAAGTATTAATGGAACAGTGATGCAAATTGGAAAAAAATGTACCAAGAGAAACACATCCAAGGAAATATACCTGATACAAACAACCCAGGCAACAAACAACATACACATATACCTGGGTAATCCTTCACTTCTGCGTCTTTGGCTAGATGCTGTTGGTGCAGTTTTCTATTCTGTGCCCTATAATATCTAAACTCCGCCCTCTTTCCATTAGTTTCTGCTGTTTTGGGGAAAATGGCAGGTTCTACTGGGAAGACCCCATGTTTCTCCTGGGCAGAGAATCTAGAGAGGAAAACAAAAGAAGACCTGCTATTGGTTCTTGCGCTAACCTTTGCAGGATGGTTCTCTGGAGAAAATACTTACCAGAATGGCTGGGAAAGGTGGGCTTTTTGTTTTTGTTTTTAAAGGGGAGCAATTTTTCAGCTGAAACAAAGAAGCAGGGTAAAGAGAATAACAGTGGAATTAAGAGACGGGAAGGGCTCCTTCAAAAAAGACAGAGGGGAATGGGGGTCTGATGAAACCAATGCCAGGGAAGAAAGAGGAAAAGCAGAGAATTCAAAGAGATGCGGATGGAAATGAAAAATGACTACTGTAAAGAAAACTTTTGGTTTTTGACTAGGCATATATAGGTGCCGCAATTAAAATGTAGCATAGGTGCATTGAGGTGACCAGAGAGCAAAAGCATTTTGTTCAACAACAGTGGCAAGGCTTGAAGTCATAACACCCTTAGGATCTTCACATACTTCAACCCCCCAGACACCTGAATGGTTGTGAATCATATCAGGTTTGCAGCCCCCTTAAGTTATTGTTTGCTTTTGTAATATGTATCTCTCACTGGAAACACTATCCAGTCGTGAGTATAGGCAGGAATATTGGCTGTATCGGTACATGTGGCAGAGTCCGTACAGTGGATCGAACTCTGGGCGGGGGAAGGTCAAAGTTCACATTCCCACCTGGAGGTTTGCTGGATGACCTGGGGTCAGCCATTCTCTCTCAGTCAACTGTACCTTTAAGTTATATGTCACAATTCTTTACAGGAAAGGGAGATATAAATGTAACAGACAAAATGCAAAACTGCTCAGTAAGGTTAATGGCAGTTAGCAGAGGCTTGTAGAGGAAGCTTTAGGCAGATAGGAAAGTCAGAACCATAATGGGCTAGAACCATAGTTGGCTAGGAGCTTTGATTATTTATTTGCAACGTTCAGTTAGCATAATGCGAAGGCAAATTTTAGAAATGTCCTGGTTGAAAGCAAAGTCTCATATTATTAAGTTAAAAACCTGGAGCCATACGTGAAATACACTTGTCCCTTAGGCTCAAAGCTAGTAATATGGACAGTTTCCCCATATTAGCCTGTACAGAAGATAATATGGAAAAGCACTGCAGAGACATAGCCAAGCAGTGAAACAATGTTCCATTATGCAGTGATAACAGAATAACTGAGCACAGGTTCTCAACTAGTATGGTGAACTTCACTGAATATTCCCAGAACTATTTGTTAACTTGAAGTAATGTATGTACTGCCTTCTATTAATTGCAAGCAATGGGGGAAGAAGCATCATTCTACCTTTTAAAATAATGGTTCATTTTTCCAATGCAACACAATGCAATGGTATAGCTACAATTTTTGCAACACCTATATAGTTCCCCCCTCAACATAACTCCAATTTCTGTGTTTAGCCATCTCAAATAAAAATTTGGCTCATTCTTTCTTCATGCCTCCCACAACTACATAAATATCAGTGACGACTGCTACTATTTCTTGAATTCAAGATACAAGTCTGGTGATCCAGTCCAAATGCTGAAGTGCCAAAAGCACATAATGCACACTCAGTTTGCATAACTATGTATGCATTACTATTTCTATATAATCTCTTAGAACATAGAAATGGTAGCTCTGTAGGTGTGCAAGGAGATTTCCCCCAGCCAGGGCTGTTTTCCAACTGGAAATCAGTTCCAGCACCTCTCAGGTGGGCGCTTTTGCCATTATAAGAGAACAAGCGAGGGATTCATGGTGAGTTCCGGCACCTCTTTTTCTAGAAAAATAGCACTGCCCCCAGCTATATGCAGTGCACAGGAATCCCTACTGGATAAAAGACAGAATCACAGAGGGAGCAAAAAACCTTGAATGCCCTCAAACCTTGACGTCTGATTTCTGTGACACATAGGATCAGACAGAGATCCTTGAAACACAAAGCAGGGTAGATATAGGGTCCTTGGATCTAGAAAAGAACATTAAAACTTCCATTGCCTTATTTCATTGTAATGCATTATAAGTTTATTTGTTCTTTTTTTGAGTTAGTATGTTATGTTAAAGCTGCCACTGTTTTGTAAATTCAATTTTTCTTTTTACATTTAAACACACAGAGAGAGAGATATATACCAATGCCCTCTTGAGCAGCCCCAATCTTGGCAAGTCACTTTGAATCGCTAAATGAGAAATCAATAAAAGCTCAGGAAACATAAGGAAGGTGAGCAGGCCCTACACTACAGGAGAACACTCCTGCAGCCACCCTTTTTAAGTTCGACAAAGTTGCATTTGTGCCACTAGCCTTCAACAATCTTGGCAAAGCTGCACAGCGCCAGTGACAGAACAGCTGGCTAGCATGAGGCTCAAGTGCCCAAGGTTCTTTGTTCCTCAAGGTCTCCATTTCAAACTAGTCTGAAATCACAACAAGGAGCGACCAGGGTACTTTCTGTTATTACATTTGACAAAAGCACCCACTGCTGCCTGCTCTTAATTTTCATGAGCTGGCAAATAAATGTTCAGACTTTATTCCCAACACCCCATATGGCTTCAGCATGTAATATAACAATAGCCCAAAATACACCGTTAAGAGAATGTAGCTCTACTTAATCAATAGATTATGGATGCTGCTTGGCTCACTCAAAAGGGCTGTTCCGTGGTCAACTGTGGCTAGTGATTTAGCATTCCACGTTAATTTTGTAGCACCAGCAGAAGCAATACTCCCATCCCAAGTGCTTATTACATGGAGACAGAGACGGAGTAATGCAGCGAATGCCTCTGCTTGTGCATGCACAGACCCTAATGTTAGTGCTGGTTTCAATGGGTTTGTTATCAATAGCTAGTTTTCACATCCCGGGATAGATTGTGTCAGGTTAAATAATGAAGGTTTTCACCTGCTCTTGAGACCCCACAGCACTCATGAAACTTGGAAAATGCCCCCTCTTCTTAAAATAAGAAGTAGGCACACATTATGCTAGAATTTTATTGTGTTCTAAATTGTAATCTACACTTGCCTCCTCCCCCCCTTCCTGCTAAGAAGCGGACAAGCCTCCAAGGAAAGAGGCAATGTGAATTAAACTGTGACTTTCTCTATGGTGTTGCAAGTGATCTACAACACACGAGGTCAAGTAACAGATTATATGAGCACATGAGAGCAGATGCTCCTCACTGACGGGGTGTTTTCTTTCTTCAAGATACTTATGAACCGCACACATACAAAACAGAGAGACATGAACACGTAACAAAGACAGAGAAAGAGAAAGAGGAAGGTTAATATTAGCAGCAAATGCTCAGAAAGATCTCTTGGGCAAAACCTGACAGAGGCAGAAAGGAAGAGAGGGTCGGAGGAAAGGTTGCCAGATTCTGATTTCAGTTCCAAGGATTTAAATCCACTTGCTTAACCTCAAGGACATAGTGATTCCTGTGTAAATGCAAACTGAGATCAGAATAAGGTCCACTGGCACCAAACCATCCACAGAACTATGGAAGAGTTCAGGAGAGAACGGGTGCATGCTCCAGATCTGAAACCTCTTGTGCATAGGGTTATGTTGTTGTTCGTTTGCTTTGGCTTAAAAAACAAACCAACCCCAATGCAATTCAGGATTCTTGGAAGATGCAAAATTCCGCTGAAATGAAGGGACAGGAGAATCTCCCCACATTCAGGTGGTGATGCTGCCAGCATCCCACACCTCGGCTGCTCCTGTCCCTCCTCAGCCAAGTCTGGGGGGGAAAGGCAACACGCCGGTGCTCCGGGCCACCCTCCCCCCCCCCCAAACCTGCAAGCACTACCTGCAAGCACTTCCACCGCAAGAGCAGCATCAGCTGTTACAAGTTTTCGGCTACACTTCGAAATTTGCTCTCACCCCGCCCCCCCAACATTCACAGTCTGCAGAAAGGAAAAGCAAAACCAGCGAGTGGGAGCCGAATCCAAGGGAAAGAAAGTTAAGTTTGGGCATGAGGCGTCTGGAAGGCTGCTGGTCTTTGGTTGCCCAGGCACTTCCCTGCCCCAGCCTTCCCGGCTTCCCGCTCCCCATCCCTCCTTCCACGCCCTGGAGCGCCCTCAGTTTCCCCTTCGCTCACCTGCCAGTCCCTTTCCAGCATCTTCGCCCTACGCAGCGCCGCGTTCACCTGCCGCCGCCGCCGCCGCCGCCCTCCTCGTCCTCCCGCTCAAAATCTGCCTCCGTTCTAATTCCAGCCGAGCTGGAGGCAGCAGCAGAAGCAGCTCCTTTCGAAGCGCCCGCCTCCCGCCTCGCCCGCCAGAAGTCCTACTAAGAGCCTCGCCTCAGAGGACGGCGTGCCCCCCCCCCCCGCAGCTCCGGCGGCGGGCCCGGGAGAGGGGCGCGCGCTGCTTGCCCGCCCGCCCGCCCGCCCGCCCGCCCGCCTGTCTTCCTTCCCGCCAAGAAGCTGCCCCGTCACGGTGTGTAGGGAACGGGAGCCGGGCTTCGTGGGTTTCGCCTCCCCGCTGGAGCCCCTCCGACCGGCGAGGTCGCTGGCAGCCACCTGACAAGCCTCTTCAGCGCGCGCCAGGCTCTGCGCCAGGGCGAGGGCGGGAACGCAAAGTCCTACCTTGAGCGCCTTCGCGGCCAGCCCCGGTTGCTGCCGCCGCCGCCTCCTCCTCCTCCTCCGCCGCCGCCTTGTCTTCTGCTGCCGAGGGGAAGAAGGGAGTGCGACCCCCTCCTTTCCACCTGCCCTTGCGCTGCCGCCGCTTCTGCCGGGCACTCTCGCAGGGAGAGGGAGCGGGGCCGCTCTCTGGCGCGCTCTCCCTCCCTCCCTCCCCGCTGTTATTTTGCAGCCTGCAGTAACGAGCTCTTTCTGTCATTCCTTCTCCTCGCAACTCTCTCCGGCGCGGTGCTTCTATCTCTGTCTGTCTGTCTGTCTGTCTTTCCCTTTCGCAGAGTAGAGTAGGAGCTGCTGCTGCTGCTGCTGCTGCCGCTCAAGAGCCGCGCGGCCGGCAGGGGAACGTTCAGTCCGAGAGAACAAAGCGGCCAGTGGCAGGCACCGCCGGCCCGCCAGCCAGCCAATGAGCAGCCGCGAATGCCATCAAAGGGGAGCTTTACCTGCGCTCCATCCTTGCCGAGGGCTCTGGGCGAAGGGAGGAGGAGGAGGGAGGAGGAAATAAATAAATAGATAAATAAATAAATAAATAAATAAATAAATAAAAGGAAGGAAGGAAGGAAGGAAGGAAGGAAGGAAGGAGAGGGGGCCTTTCTTAGGAAGTAAGCGGGGGTGGGACATAGGAGGAAAGAGAGAGCGCTAGGTTTGGTGTCAAAGCAAAAGTGATGCCGGATGCCCCCTAAATTAAGGAGGGGGCTCCCCTCTCCCTTCTCCGCCTCCTCGCAGCATTTATGCCCCCCTTCCCCCCTCTTCGGCTGACTCAGGCAGGGCAAGAGGAGATTGATATGGTAATAAGACCGGGGTGGCCATACTTTCTCATTACTGTGGTAACAGAGGGGGGTAAGGGAGTTCAGGACAAAGGCCGTCAGCGAGGAGAACAAAACCAATGGCTCGCCCTGGAATGTCTGCCATTTCTCTCTCTCCCTTCCTCCTACTCCTCCTTTTGCTCTAGGTTTCTTTTTCTTAATTGAAAGCGCCCATTTGCAAGCCACAAAGGGACAAGTCCGCCGCGGGAGGGGAAAGATGAGGAGGGAGGAATCTTCTTGCCTTAACGCTGCCTGCCCTGAAAGCTTCCCCCTTCATAAAACATGTAGTAAATGTCAATACACACAAGCTCGTTAAAGTTACCCCACACGGCGTTTTAAAAGGGAGAAATGCTGTGTGTGTCTATTGAAGGGGGGTGATGGGTGGAATTAGGTTATTGGAAATGAGTTTCGCTTCCTACCCACCCACCCTTTGCCCATCCATTCAATCTTCCCACCCAGCTAGTAGTCCTGTGGCTCTAACCCCCCCTTTTTTTTTACTCATTGGAAAAGGGCCCTTTCCCCTCCCCCATTAAATCATGATAAGCTTAAGGCAGATAAAGTGGGTGGGAAACAAGAGTAGCTACACTGGTTGTCCCAACTCAAGAGGGGAGTATTGGGGGCAAACAGGAGCCTTCACGGTGGAAACTCCCTTCTAGGAAGATGTTTAAAAGAAGTTGCTTAAGTTAAAACTACCCTTCCTTAGCTGCAAAGGCAGGGGGGCATCCCCTCCCCACGGTGTCACCACCAGCAGCGTCTCTGAAGTCCCTCCCCCACCCCAACCATTTTACTGGATCACTGCTACCAGTCTAAGGATAAGTAGCATTCTGGGAAGGAGGGTCTTTTACACACACACATTCATTTTTTTCATTGCTGCCAATTTGTGGCTTGTGCGGGATTGTAAAGCCTAGCAGTGTAAGAGGCCCGACTGTTCCCAGACATTCCCAGGAACGTCCACAAAAACAGTCATGAGCTGCCTCTCAAGAACTTTGTACTACTAGTCACTTCAGCTCACTCCCCAGCCCAGGCCCAAGGCTAGCCCTAACTGCTGCAACTCTGCTGCTGCTGTCATAGCAAATGTGCCTCCCAGACATTTTAGACTACAGTTCCCAGTATCCCTGACTACCAGCTATGCTGGCTGGGGATGATGGGACTTGTTGGCAAACAAGATTTGCAGGACACCACATTAGCTACCCTGATGCAGCAGGGACATATCACATGTTAGGGACTCATGTAAATTCATTAATTGTAGATTTGGTTGGAAGAGCGATTTTAATTCACTCTTGCATTTCTGTTTGCTCTTTTGGTCACTCGCCTGTGATTGAGCCTAGTGCTGGGTATGCCTGGGGACATGGATCCAGCTGCTCCCAATCTGAAGTGTAGCATTGCTGGAAGTTATTCGTGGGAATGTACTACACTGTTTAATGTTCACAATGTGGTGTTCATCATCTTGGAGAGATGTGGCAAGTTTAAGCATCAGTTTGTACATCATCCTTGAGAGCACATGTGCTGAGCAATCGTAAGGATATTTACTCTGGAGAAATCCAACTGAGTTCCATGGAACATTCACTGGTGTTTGGTCTCAAAATTGCAAACTTAGAATGTGGTGAACAGAGAAGAGAAAAATACTATCCAAAGCCCTCATTCCTTCTTTTCCAGTTAACAGACATGCTTTAAATGCCAACATTAAATAAACTGTGCTGGTCACATGAAAACTCAAGACAGTGGGTTCAAAACATAATTTGCACACCAGTGAACATTTTGTAACTATTGATTCCAGGTATTGTAACTCCTATATGGGTGCAGTTGTGATTGTTGACACAATCCACTTTTGCAGAGAGGTGTGGATCTTGTTGCACCTTCTGCTTAATCTCAGATAGGGATGCAAAGGGAATGTGTCAAGTCTCTCCAGTCCTCTCTGGCGTCTCCTGCTTTCAAGAAGGTGGTATAGGGGGACTGGAGCTGCACACCTGGAATGCATCTCTGGGTACAAAAAAAAGTGTTCTCCTTCTGCAGCACAACCTCTCTACTCATCCTTTTATAGGTCCTCTGCTTCCACAGAATGAGTGTGAGGATCTATGTTGTGTTTTGACTCAGGGCTTGGGAAAATAGGGACCCTCGGTTTCTGGCTAGGGCACAAGAAACTGTCACATATGGTGATTCAGAGACATGTCCACAAGAAAAAAAAGGAGTTAACTGCAATGACTGGGTTGGGGTTAAGGGCTGTAGCTGTAGCTCAGTGATGTAGCATATGTTTTGCATGCAAATAGTTCTTCTGGGTTCAGTTCCTGGCATCTCCAGGTAGAGCTGAGAAAGGCTTCTCTCTGTAACTCTGTGGAGCCACTGATAGTCAGTGTCAGCAGCAGCACGTAAGTGGGCAGAGTGGCAGGAGTACCCTTCTGGTGGTGACACTGTGCTCACCAGGAAGGCAAAAGGCAGCTGTGAGGTCATACAAATCATAAAATCATTGATTTAGAAGGGACTCTTGTCCAACCCCCTGCAATGCAGGAATATGCAGCGGTTCTTACGGGGTTCGAACCTGCAACCTTGACACTATCAGCACCATGTTCTAACCAGCTGAGCTATCCAGGCTGAGCTCTGTGAACACCTGTGGGGCTGCCACCACTCTGCATCCTGCACAGTAGATAACAGATGAATCAATGGGATGAGACAGCTTCCTGTGCTAATCATTACCATTGATCTGCAAGTGGGAAGAACTACAATAATTGTATTTTGATAAAGCCCACAACAGTTGATGAGTTCAATCACAGAGCTTACATTTGACATACAGTATACAGGTTGCTGCTTTTAGGGAACGCACCCTTGCATCTGGGACACCCTGTTAGCTGTGTGCCCATAGGAGAAGGGGCAGGATGAAACTACTGCAATGCAAGCTGAAGGGAAGGGACATACAAACTGTGCAGAAGTTAATTGTGAAGCACTTGGGGGTATAATTGACATGCTTTGCCCCTGGGCACCATAACTCTCCTTATCTAATGATATTAGTTGGCTGCAGGCTCTCCTCTGATTCTGCCTAGAGGCTAAATCTGGCCTATATTTTTCCAGTTTTAACATGTCAGCAACTTCTCTCCTGGAGACCAAAACACTGTCCCATCAATGCTCACAAGCTCCAGGCACCAGCCAGGAGACAGGGTGGGCTAGTGATGGTGACCAAATGCTAATCATAATTCTGTTTGTGCAGTACTATTAACACAATGGCCCAAGCACGAGGGAGAACTTTACTTAGGTTGGTGGAGTGGGGGCACTTGGGTCTGCAAGCTCACTATCACAACATGGATAATGAGGCTATATTTCAGAATATGCTTGAGGAAGTTTATACAAACTCAATTCCCTTTATCTATACCAGCATACAGATCTTATGAGTTTTGTTGGAGCCAAACAGTTCTAAACAGTGAGTTGCTGGTTCAGGCCTTGCTCTAATATCTACAATTCAAACAACGTAGAGGTGCACCACTATTTATGACATGCACTCTGAAGAATTTCAAACCCCACAGTTCCCTTTGGCAGGTAAGTAGAAGCCCAAAGGGTGTGGCATTTGATTGCCAGTAGGAGGAAGCGACAGATGCCATCATAATCAGAGAAGCTGCAATCCCAGCCCATGCTGCTGATACGATTGAATGGCCCCAGAACATATATGAGTAAATTAGGGAGCAATCCTAACCTCTTCCCCAGCCCAGAAGGGCATTACAGAACAGCAGAGCCACCACAGGATCTGCAGCCCTTCGGCACATTTTGATTGGGGTGAAAGGTGAAGGGACGCTGTGCCAGCCTGGAGTGGATGCAGCTCTTGCATCTGGCTCTGGCTCTGGCTCAATTCCATCGTTTTATTAATTTATTAAATTTATTAAATTTCTTCACCCAAGGATCACAGGGTTGTTTTACAATATAATCATGCGATGGAAGCAAGGCATGCACAGGATCCGGCGGATTCTAAGCTGGCTCAGCATCATTCCTGGAAAGCCCCATTTCAGGACTTCCCAGTGGTAGCAGTTCTGCCAATCCACTGACTCATTCAGCAGTGGAAGGGAGAGTACTGTACCAGCAGAGTGTCACTGACATCCCTCCACGGGCAGCAGCGGGCAGGAGGCCAGCAGGGCTGAGCAAAGGGACACCTTCACCCAATCCAACACTGCTGCCCTCAGCCCAACACAATGTCTGGATCGCTCCACTGCCCCTGGGCCTCTGGTCTCCAAATTGTGTAGAAAAACCGATACACTTAGGGAGAGGGAAGGCACACAAAAGGTGTTGGCATGTATATAACATACCCTACGGATGTGTCTAGGCATAAATACAAATCAGCCACTCAGAAATGCAAAGAGGCTAAACAAAGGGATCTAAAGCTGAGAGGCACAATGTAATCTTCCTTAAAACAAAAACAAAAAACACCCTATAGGCAAGCCCTTTGGGTTGGTATGATCCTTGGGTACTAGCCATCAGCAAACATGGCACTAAATGACAAAGCTCTGCCCCAAAGGATTTTGCAATTTGAAATCAACAAGTGGGGGAAGCAGCAGAAGGAGTGGAGGGTGTGATAAGGGTAGCGAGGGATGAATGCGAACAACTGATGAATGTGAACAAATGCAGTTACACGTACTTAAACTTGTTTACAGCTGGGGATGAGGATTAAAGAATTAAGCCAAAGCCCTTATGGAATAGATGAGTTTTGAAGAGGAACACGTGGAAATGAGTTACAGGCATATGAGGCAGTGTGAGACAATGGGCAGAGTCAACTGAGAGAACAGTAGACTTTAGGGCAGAGAGTCCTGGGAGAGAATATATTGGAGAACAAGCATGGGCATAGCCAAGATTTTTGTTGGGGGGGGGCCCACAGGCCTTTTTTTGAGGGGGAGCATAACCTCAGTTTGCGATGTATTTTTATTGATTTGCGGGGGCAGCTGTCCTTCCCTGCCCCCCCAACTATGCCCATGAAAAAAAGGGCAAGGGCTGTGTGAAGAGCCTTAAAGACAGACAATGAGTCTGTGTAGTGTGTGAAAGGAAAGGAAAAGTAGGGTAGGGATTCGAGGAGGACTGTGTGACTGGATAAGTCACAGAAAAAGCTCTCCCTATAGAGGTGAGAGGACTGAGGTGTGACATGGGGAGGCCAAATATGTTTCAGTAGTTAAAAGCAGGAGATGAATAGGAGCATAACCCAGAGAAATGCTACAGGTATGAGGTGATGAAGGGGCAGGTAATGACCCACTGTCCTGACCCAGCAGTAGTAATGGCCTAGGAAATGCTAAGGAAAACAATGAAGCAACCACACCGGAATTAAAAAACAAACAAACCAGTGAACTTAATCACATGCCTAAGTGATTTGGATTACTGTACGTGCTCTACATGGGGCTGCTTTGAAAACTTCTCCAAAACTTCAGCTGGCTCAAAGAGCTGCAGCCAGATTGTTGACCAGGGTTGGTTATAGGGCACATAAGACACCATTGCTGGAACAGCTCCACTGCCTCCCAGTCTGTTTCTGGGCACAATTCACTTATAAAGCGCCACATGTCTTAGATTCAAGCTATCTGAAAGACCATATTCCTTCATATGAACCTGCCCAGGTTTTGAGATAATCAGGGAAAGTCCTTCTCTCCATCCTGCTACCCTCATGGGCATGCTTGATGGGGACATGGGAAAGGACCTTCTCGGTAGCTGCTCCCAGACTTCGGACCTCCATCCCTAGAGAAGCTAGGCTGGCTCCCTCCTTGTTGTCCTTCCACCGGCAGGTGAAGATCTTCTTGTTCCAGCAGGCTTTTGGGAACTGACTACTTTTAATTAAAGGGCTGGTGCCATGCTGTTTTTATTGTAACTATTAGCATGTTTAAAACAGTTTTTGTTATATGTATATAGTTTTAATTCTATATACATATAGAATTTGTATTTAATGATTGGTTTTTCTATGTTTTTAGTGGTTCTTGCTTTTATCTGTAATCTGCCTTGTGTCCCGCCAGGTGGTATATAAATGAATATAATAATAATGATGATAGTGATAATAAATGAAACACCCTGGGCTAGGTTCCACTTAAAGGGTGATGGGTGAAAGTGAAAGCGGAGTTGAGTTTACGAAATGGGGAACTGGTTTAAATTTGGTTAACTAATGGGGATCTTAAACCATGTTCAAACTGTGGGAACCCAACTAACTAGGATGATCACACCAACACCCCAGGACACAAAGCGAGGAGGCGAAAGGAGAAGCATGCCATCCAAATGCTTGTTTCCAGCTTGTTAACCTATTATTTAACAAGCCAGAAAATGTATATCTGAATGGGGATCAGTTCACGGATCAGGAGACGTTGAAATTGTGGGCTGATTGGGACAACCTGCATTCTGGAGGTGAGTAATTGCGTGACTGATGGACAGTCCTATATTCATTTAAAGAAATAAAAAAGCTACTTTCATTGTTTTTAAGCATAACTTGGAGAGAGAGAGAGATTATTCTTTCAAAAAGCTTTTAAGAAGTACATACCGGTATATGTTTTGTGGATCTGACTTTTACCTACTGGCAGGCTTGGGAAAGTGGCGAGCATGAAATATATACTTTTTAAAAAGGACCTTATTTCAGGGCAGCCTTCCAGATCCAGTATCCTTGTTTGTGGGGAAAGAGTACCTGATATTTGTGGTGGTGTCATACCTGTTTATTTACAAAAATACAGCCTGAGCAGGTGGGAACCCAGTAGGCACACAGACTGGTGCTGTTAATCCAAAAGCAGTGTTATTCCAGCATCCCAAGATTCTACAGGGAGATAAGGGAGCCAGAAACCTCTTAGCAACCTTTCTCTGCTGGCTCCAAAACCCAAAATTCTTTCCCTTTGTCTGATCAAAATTCAGACTGTACATGCTGTTCTTTTCAGCTTCCACCCTGTTGGTAGGTGTGGTGCTAAGGTACTTTCAACAATGGGTTTTTAGGTAAAGATAAGGCATTAAGGAAACAACTATTGTTCAACAGCACATAGGGTAGCAAAGCCTTCCAGCGAGACAGAATTTAGAAAGTGAGGGTTATCTCTTGGTACAGTTGAGCAGCATGAGCCAAAACAGTGTAATTCTGAAAGTTATAATGTTCTTAATAAATAGATTGTGCTGAAGTTCCCTTGTCCAGTCGTCACAGTGTTTTCACCAATCCAATTAAAATTTACAAGATTCATCTCGAAAGTTTTGAGAGAAGCTTAATTGCTCATGAAGCCTGGAGTTCCATACACACTTACTTGGGAGTAAGTCTCACTGACCTCAGTGGTACTTTCTTCTATGTAGGCAAACCTCATATTACACTGTAAAATGTCCTGTAGAAGTTACCATAGTGGTATGGGAGGTGCTTTTCTGTGGCGTCATCCAGTGGCGCTGCTATCATTTTTAAAGACCCAACTCCACTGCTAAGATTAGAGGTGACAATTGGGCAATAATGAAAGACCATAGGAAGCTGCCTTATGCTGAGTCAGACCATTGGTCCACCTTGCTCAGTATTGTCTACACTGACTGGCCTTAGCTCTCCAGAGTTTTAGGCAGGGGACATTCCAGTTCTATTTGGACGTGCCAAGGACTTAGCCTGGGATCTTTTGCATGCAAAGCAGACAGAAGTGTGAGATTCTAGGGGTTCCAGGTGAGGCACAGTGGAGACTGTGGTGTCTTTATGATATGTGGTTTGTTTACACACACATACAACCTGAGCCTATGATGGAGCAGCTCACAGCAACAACACCCCAAGACATAGCTGTCAACGTTTCCCTTTTTTAAAAGGAAATTCCCTTATTCCGAATAGGATTCCTTGCAAGAAAAGGGAAAAGTTGACAGCTATGCCCCAAGAGGGCCATGCTTCCCCCATAGCTGCAGTCTTGGAGCCAAGCAGAAATCAAACACCATTCTGTCTCTCTGGCTTCCCAGTTTGCTGATTTGCTTCTAGCTCACATCACTCAAAATTCTCTGCTTAAAACTCTGGCTTTGTCCTTCTAACTATCCACAAGTTGTGGGAGAGGGTCTCACCCATTTGCCGTCTCACACAGAGCCCCTTCCTTTGTTACCTTAACCATTACCCCACCAGGAAGCTAGCCTGACTATTCCAAGAATTAGAAGGGGGGCTCAGGTATTAGAAGGGTCTCAGCATTCAACTACTCCCCTCCAACAACTCGAAACAAGATAGATAGATATAGATATGGACATTGATGCATGTTCTTCCCATTACTCTTTCCACTGTCTCGATTCAGCTCCCTCATTGTCTATACCCATTTTTGTGGAAATTTAGACTGCAAGATCCTTGGGGCAGTGATATATCTTTTTTTGTTTATGTTTCTCTGGAAAGCGCCATGAACACTGGAGGTTTAAATTGGCCTCCATTTTTTCATTTCCGTGACCAAATTGCTAATCGCTAAGCATTGAAAACTGTCTGTCTGTATGATAAATCATTACTGGAATTTTGTTTTTAAAATTCCTCTACTAGTTTGGTTAATCCATAATTTCCTCTAAGCTGCATCCACTGTTATTCCCATTTCCTTTGCTACATAAGATTTTTTAAGGGTACACATTGAGGTCTTAACTGAGGTTTTAACTTGTTCCAAACCCACAGGATAGAATTAACAACATGGTTATGCAAAGTCACCTCTTTCTTCTGTGGTCTTAATGCCCATATGAGGCACTTCAGTGGATATCTGCAGACCTGTTATACTAGCTATTATTCCTCCTAGCTTCTAACCACACTAACATTACTACAAGTTGAGACAGCCCTGTCTTCAAAGCACTCTGCTGGCGTAAGCTCCAGGAAAAGGATTAGTTTATAGCTTCGTAGACACTGAGGCAATTATGCCTTGTGTGAGAGCTGGGAGCATCTGGATTTGGATAATTTAAGTGATTAGAGAAATCAGGGAAGCAGAAGACATTTTGGGCAAGGGCAGCTGTTTATTATGCATATATATCCGTCAAAAAGAAGAGACAGAAAAGCATGTACGCTTGTGGCAGGGTGGGGGGGGTGGGGAGAGATAAGAGTAGACTTGCTGAAACTGGCTTAAGGGAACAGGAAAGCCACCCGAGTTTGCCAGGAATTCTGATACCATGCAGGAAGGATTTTCAAGTTGATTCTATAATAATGGTCAAAGATACAAAGCAAATTCAAGAGTAGGCATGCAAGAGCATTTTTTGACTTCTGTTCATTGGGTAGGCATTTCAAATATGTGCTGGACAGGGAGCTGAAGCAAATGTAGGTAGTCTGATGAGTGTATAATAATGCGTGGTTGCCTCTAAGTGTGTTATGGAAAAGTCAAGTTGAAGATAAAGAACTTACTGGTTACACAGGCCTACGTTAGCTGCAGCATATCTTTAGTGGACAGTTTGCAAATCCAAAGTAATCAGACACAGTGTTAGTATAATATATCCAAATGGTTGGACAGCTTTGGTATTCTGCCAACAACAACAACAACAACAACATCTTAAGGTAAAATCACAGTGGAATTTTGGATTAGGCTTCTCACTGCCCACCCAATTTAGTCGCAGGAGACCTCTTACCTTGCATTGTCTTGAATATGGGGTGTGAATTTCTTATGCTCAATGGGGTGAAGACTATCTCAATGCCACAGGCTGAGAAAGCCCCTTTTCTTCATCAGTATGAGCCTCCACAGCTTTGCCTGCTAGACATTGCCACTTCACCTCTGCAGGTGGGGTGTTAAATGAACCAAAAGGTTTTAATGAGCCATGGAATTGGAACCAGCTTGCGGGTTCAGTAAATTGTGCGCCAGAGCTAAGGGAAGGTGCACTCAGATCCTGGCTCTCGGCAGCTGGAAGCTTTGGGAGGTGAGAAATGAATGGAAACACTCTGCACTGCCCACCAGAATGCTACTTGAGCTCAAAGGGCTCCCTTCCCACTTTGTACATACAAGCAAAAGGCAGAAGAACATAGAGCATGGAGCATTATGCCGATTCTATGCCAGTGTGGCACCACCATAGATTTCAGTAGGGCTTTGCTCAGTTGCCCAGGTTCGCAAGGCTGAAGGAAGGGCCTGGCAGAGTCCATAGAAGCCCAGCTTCCGTAGTGTGCATGGCCACTTTGAACCCCCAGTGTCAAAGAAGAGAGCACAGAAGGGTCCGTGAAGTTGCCCATCAACAGTGAGCATTGGGACAGCAGGCACACAGGTCACCTGATCACAGGCTTCCCCATTATGGTGAGATGTATTGCATTTCTGTCAACAATGGAAGCATTTATTTTCTTTTAAAAATGTATTAGTAGTTGTTAAACCTAAATGCAATACAAAATACTTCTCCGACGTTATAACACAATGTTACTATATAATAGTGTTAATTTATATAAATACTATGTAAAGTTATGTAAATATTTCTCTATTTAATGCAGTGTTGAAGCACAGCAGGGAAGAAGACAATCAAACAGCATATGGGATGAAACTAAAGAAGATACTAAACATTTCATTTATATCTTTTTTTACATCCTTATGTGGTTAAATTTCTTTAAATCTCAGTATTTTCATATACAATAATAAGTCAGTTTCATTTTAAAATTTCATTTATGGCAGCAAGCACTCTATACTTATATCTGTAACACCCAATTATTTTTTAATATATAAAATTGATGATGTCTATTCATTTCCTCTCTGATAATTTTATAAGCAAGCAATATCACATTTAGCTTTTTATTTCTAATTGTTTCCAGATTTTTCTAATTAGTTCAAGCTTCTTTTAAACAGCTTAACTCTGTTTCCATGTTTTAGCATATAATACATTTATAATAGTCGCTTTACACAAAAATCTGTGTTTGGCATTTTCTTATGATATTGTTTCCTTGTGTGCAGTTTAATAAGCATATCAATTGTCTCACATTTAGCTCTACTTGGAACATGTCCCTGAGAGTTCCTATTACCACGTGTCAAAATGACATTGCCTTTTTGCACCTCCACCACATTGGGGGGGGGGGGGGATTTTGCCTTCATCTTCATGGCATATTCCACACTTTCCATCCCCTGCTTTACTTACCATTTTATTTCTTCCATGAAGTCTAATACCACCGAACCTCCATTTTGATGCAGTTCTCTTTGTAGGTTATTGCTATATAAATGAGAGAGAAATAAAACGGATAGACAAATACAGTGGTCCCTCGGGGTAAGTACTTAATTCGTTCCGTAGGTCCGTTCTTAACCTGAAACTGTTCTTAACCTTGAGAACTTTACCTCAGGATGAGAACAGAAATCGTGTGGTGGCAGCGGGCGGCCCCATTACCTAAAGTGGTACCTCAAGTTAAGAATGGTTTCAGGTTAAGAACAGACCTCTGGAACGAATTAAGTTTGTAACCAGAGGTACCACTGTATGGGAGAAAGAGAGAGAGATGCTTATTCACTTAAGTGTGATTTGTTTTAATCGGAAGTGTAGACTGTTTAATTACAGGGGAGCAGGAAAGCCACATTGTTAAAAAGAAAATGGGTGTTAAAATCAATTATTTAATTATTCCTATCACATCCTTTCCTTAAAGCATTATTGTGCAAATATGGTAATATAGCCAGGAAAGCAGTTTAGCCGTAATTAAGACATGGATGGGAAGGTTAAAGTGGCGCCAACTAGAAAGGTAACTTTAGTATTAATTATATAACAATGATGCCGATTGTGGCGATCACCATCATTATGATTCACCTCATACCTCAAGCTCTCAAAAGAAGCTGGGTGATTTGATGAGGACATTGTGTGGGTGCCCCGTAAAAAGTGAGCGAAGGAAAGGGGGCAATGCCACTCTAAATGCCTATATTGCCCAGTTCCATCTGGAACAGTGTCCCCCCCCCCCCCCGCTTCTATAATTGTATATGCTGTTGCTGTAATCCGCCCTGGGACCTTATGGTGAAGGGCAGGTAAGAAATACTACAAATAAGTAAGTAAGTGGAAGCCCCTGAAGGTCTCTCCCCCCCCCCCCCAGTTAATTCTACACACCCCAAATCTACCATGGCGCAGAGACTGTTCTTTGTGCTGCACAGTGATCTGTATTTAAATATTCTCACACCTGGGACCATGACCCTTGCTCCTCAGTTGTTTAATAAGGAAACAGTTGCTGTGTTGTTTTGAGCTTTAGGGAATTCGAAAGAAGTCCCAGATAGGGAGCAGCACTGCAGGGCTGCCATCTGGGCAGGGTTTTTTTGGGGGGGGGTGTTTAACTAGCCAGGCTGGTTTTGTAATGCCCTGTCTCAGGGACAGCCTGCCCCCTTTTGCTTGCTTTTCTGTGAGGAGAAAATAAAAGGGAACTGGAGATCACGCTAGATAGGAACCCCCTCCCCCCTCCCCTTATTATCGCCACCAGCATGTGCTGCCACAACAAGATTAAAATGATTGCACCATCATTTGTTTCATATTTAATAAACAATTGGGTAGCAGATTTCCCAGCAAGCCTTGCCTATCAATCAAACTCGCACAAAGTCCCCCTTCGAGCCTGCACTTCCGAAAAGAAAGAAAACAAAATTGGACTAATTTATTATTCATTCGTTCATTAAGTCTGTATTAACCAGATATATTATAAAAGAAAACAGAATTATGCCTTTTGATCAGGGAACTCTCTCTCATGAATATTCATGGTGCCCCCCCTCCTTGCCCCCACTGCCTCTCATTTGCACACGCTGAGTCTATTGTGAGGCACTGGTGCGTCATTCAGGCACCTCTGACAAAGCCAATATGCAGCACTGATCTACATGATATTTGGGGGTGGGGGTGGGAATAAGAATGTCTTCCCCAAGGCCAGCTTGCACCATTCAGTGTCGCCTGCACAAGCTGTTAGTCGGTTGGGAACTCTTCCTGCGGATGACACATTTGAGAGTGTCGGGCCAGAAAGCCCGGAGCAGATCTGTGGGGTGCTTATCTTGGCCTCTTCTCTTTGTTGTTCTGTTTGATTCCTGCTGGTGCCTCACAGGTATGAAAAGCAGCAGGATTCAAATCTCACCTGTGTTTATTTGCTTCCAAGGAAGGCGATGGTGGCACACACAAAAATCTCTCTTTCCTTTAGCCTGGAGCTGGCTTCCTTCAAAATGGCGCTGTACCAAGTTAAGGACACAACACAGGCTGCCTCTTTTTAGAGGTTTGCCCTCACAAAATACTACAAAATGGAATGCTCTGCGCTTTTGGTCCTAAGGGACTCCAGCGTTAACCAAACAATGAAACCATTTCAAACACTGCAGCATAGCTGCATCAGTCAAAAGGGAAAACACCACACTAAATATAAGGCTGTGCATCAGTCCAGTAGCAGAGTTAACCATGTTAACTCTCTCCAGAAGCTTTTGTGAAGAGCTGAGTTTTGAGCGCATTGAGCCAGGAGGGCCTCACTTGGTAGGGCATCCCACTAGGGATAGTATAAGGAATCTATTTTAGATGGATTTATATTCAGAATTTTGTGGTCCCAACTCAATGGAACTCATTGGGCCATCTCTCACATCAAGTGCCTGCTTGTTTCCATGCTGCTCATGCATTGTTGGTTTCCCTAATAAAACACCCAAGGAATTACATGCAAAATCATACATAAACATAGGGGCAAAGCTAGGCTTTATTTCACCTGGTTCAAAGACCCAGTTTGGCACATATACCCCATGCGCATTTACACACACACACAGGCCTCAATGGCACCCCTGTGACACCTTAGGAAACCTGGAATGTATATGTGTATAATATGATATGTATAATAATGTACATAATAGTACATTTAATATGTGAGATCTTTCATATTTTTAGTGCAACCACTTAAAAAAAAAAGAACACTTCACATCTCATCGAGATCAAGGGAGGAAGATGAGAATTTAAAAAACCACACACTTGAATATATAAACTTGATGTTGAGATTTTTAGAAAATCCGGTCCCTGTTCCTCACCCACCTTACCCTTGAAGGTGGGGGAACAAGGAGCAGATATTGACCAAAGTAGAAAGAGCTTCAGCTAGTGCACAAAGTTAATGATCATCAGAGAATTCACAGAGGAAACCATATGAATGTTCTCTCTGTGTGGAAAAAGCCTCCTTCACTTACTTCCCATCAAGAAATTCACATGAGGCGAACTCTGTGAATCAAATAAATGCTGGGAGCGTGGAAAGAAATTCAGTTGGTACTTGTATCTTCATACCAAACATTTCAAGCTTAGAAGGCAGCCTATAAACAGCAAGGCTCAAATAACTGCTCCGTTTTAGTGAACTATTGATTAATGTGTATTTTTTGTATGGCTGTTCTTATGGATTTAACTTTCTGGGCTTTGCTTCTCTTAGGTAATGAGGTTTTAGGATTTTTTTTATTGTATCTTGATTGTGTTTTATTGTATTTTTTATTTTCCTTTCCTTCCATTCATCCAACATTTCCCTTTTTCCCTTGTTATAAACAGTCTTGAACTTTTTGGAAGAGCAAGATATAAATGTTTTGAATAGATAAGTGGAGAAAGGCCACCTTCAGATATCCTTGCCTGAGATTGTTTATGGCTTTATAAAGGTTAGGACCAGCACTTTTAATTTAGCCTGGAAACAAATTTGTAACCAATTCAATTAGAACAATATCAGGAGTTAATATGCTCCATGCAGTGAACCCCAGTTAGATGTCTGGCTGCTTACATTTCGGACCAATTTAAGTTTCGGGGCACATTTAAAGAACAGTGAGAGATCCATAAACATTGTCAAGCTGTAAATTTAGCAGCATGAGGAAGATGAATTAATTAATTCAGGGTGGGAGAGTGACCTACCTGGTGACTTTTACATCCATTTGATTAGAGTTATTTTGACATTCAGTTTTGTATCTAATGCAAGTCCTACTCAGAGTAAACCCATCAAAATTAATAACCATGACTAGTTTGGGCGCATTACCATCAAAGGGCCTACTCTGGGTAGGATTTAGTTAGATACAGCCCTCAAGTGTTTTTTTAACCACCTCACTATTAGGACAAAATCCGTTTTAATTGTTCATGCTGTAACATAGGTCAATATTCATGTACAGTGGTACCTCAGGTTACATACGCTTCAGGTTACATACGCTTCAGGTTACATACGCTTCAGGTTACAGACTCCGCTAACCCAGAAATAGTACCTCGGGTTAAGAACTTTGCTTCAGGATGAGAACAAAAATCATGCTCCGGCGGCGCGGCAGCAGCAGGAGGCCCGATTAGCTAAAGTGGTGCTTTAGGTTAAGAACAGTTTGAGGTTAAGAACGGACCTCCGGAACGAATTAAGTACTTAACCTGAGGTACCACTGCACAGTGGTACATTGGTTCTCAAACTTAATCCGTTCTGGAAGTACATTCCAAAACCAAAGTGTTCCAAAACCAAGGCGCGCTTTCCCATAGAAAGTAATGTAAAATGGATTAATCTGTTCCAGACTTTTAAAAGCAACGCCTAAAACAGCAATTTAACATGAATTTTACTATCTAATGAGACTACTGATCCAGAAAATGAAAGCAATAATCAATGTACTGTACTATAAAATAAATAAGACAGTCTTGAAGATGATAAAAAAAATTTTTCCCCCTTACTTGCCCTGATGATAGTCATTGTTTGGATGGGGGGCTTTTATCCATTTCCGCAGTCACACCATCAATCAATCAGTAGCTGAACTGGGTTCCACACAGTCACAAAAACAAATTAATTGAAAAAGCCTCAAAAACAAAAACTCAAAATAAATAGCAAAAAAGAAAAAGAAAAGAAAAAGCAGCAAACTTAATCTGTTCCGGAAGTCTGTTTGACTTCCGAAATGTTCAAAAACCAAGGCGCAGCTTCTGGTGTTGTAGGTGCCCTGGAAACAGTAGCCAACAGCCTCATCGGATGTTCAGCTTCCAAAAAACATTTGAAAACTGGAACACTTCTGGTTATTCAGCATTTGGGAACCAAGGCATTTGAGTACCAAGGGGTTTGAGAACCAAGGTACCACTGTACCCATAAATTAAGAATGGCCATTTCCTTTCTACTGGGACTCCTGGACACCTGTTGGCCCTCTGGTGATTGATGCTAGTAAATGGGAATAAAAAATAATGTTTCTAGTAATGCCAGCCTCCAATTCAAGAGAGAAAGAAGCAGTCAGCACATGCCCACCCCTTTAAAAAATAACCAAACGAAACCAAATTACTACCTGAAATTTCACCAGCCAGCTCTTGGGGAGTGAGGAGGGAACTGTGTCTGGGAGACTGGATTCAGTTCCGTTTCACCACTGAAAGAGCTGATTGGAAAGATTTTGGCTTATTTACAGTATAAAAGGGCTGCACATGCACAGTCCCAGCACCTAGGATTCAATGAAATGTGTCACCGGACATGTAAAGTGCAACCTTCCCCACGACATTCCACACGATGGTTGTCTCATTTAAACTGCCTTGTCTCACTTCTTCATGCAGCATGAGCGCAGCAGGGCTTCGTGGCCTAAGTTCATGGCCACTTGGAGGAGAACGCTGCATGGGGAACACTGCGTGTTTCTTATATAGAATCATAGAATTGTAGAGTTGGAAGGGACCACAAGGGTCATTGTCATCTGGTCCACACCCCTGCAATGCAGGAATCTTTTGCCCAACATGGGGCTATAACCCACGACCCTGAGATTAAGAGTTTCGTGCTCTACCAACTGAGCATTTAAATTAAGCCTTGGATTGAGTTGGGGAATTGTAAAGCTATGTTCTATCTAACAAGATCATGCTATCATGCACAGATCTGTTGTACCCATGGGCATAGAGAGGATTTTTGTTGGACGGGGGGGCAGGCCTTTTGTTTGGAGGGTAAAACCTAAGTTTGCTATGTTTTATTGATTTTTATTGATGGGGGGGCAGCTGCCCCTCTGCCCCCTGGCTATGCCCATGGTTCTACCCTCTCCTCCATGACATGAACTGTTAGGTCGTGGGTTGACATAGCAGCCGGCACAGCGATTTCTTCAAGTAGCTCTTTATTATGGTAAGCTGGAATAGAACTGACTGCGAACAGCTCAGCCGGCCTGTATTTATAGGCAGCCGGCTGTCAACATTGTAACCACAACAGCCCAGAGTTCCCGCCTAAAATAACAGACGCGGACCTGAGTGAAAACTATCTACAGACCTGAGTGAAAACTATATACAGTATCCCCCTGTTGGCCCAGGGTGAAACTACACTACATAACACCCCTCCCCACCGAGATAAGGCGTTAGTTACAATCGTAATGGTTTCCTTATATACAGCACTACGCGTAATGGTTCAATTAAGCACAAAAGCATATCGGTTACATTTCCCATACTTAGACCAACAGTGATACCTGTCCAACAACATAGTCCTTTAAATAAGTTGGGCGCTTGGAAACTCTGCCAGACCGCCGGGGACTGGTAGCCAAGTCCGGAGGGCCACACAGTTCTCGCTGAGGCTGTGGTGCGACCCTAGGTGGCGTTGGAACCAACTCCCCTGGATCCGCTGCTGTGGGTGGAGCCTCCGCAAGTGGAGTGGTCTGAGTCTGTTCTGAAACGGCTTGGTTCGGCTCCACGCTGGCAGCTTGCGAGGGAGGTGTAGGTGGGGCCTCGCCATCTGTACGTGTCTCTTCTGGAGCCGCAAGCGCAGTTGGGGGCACCTCGGTAGTGTCCAAGTCCCCAACCCTGCGCCTAAGCTGGTCTATGTGCCGTCGCCACAAGCGTCCGTCTTCGAGTGCCACCTGGTACGAGCGAGGTCCAGTGACTCCCACTACTGTGGCTGGCACCCAAGGGATGTCCCCCACATAGTTCCGGGCAAAGACCTGGTTTCCTGGGACAAATGACCGTGGTGCGTTGGCACAGCCTGGGGGTTCAGCCACGGCAAAGTCTGGGTGTAGCCGGTCGAGCGGTGACCTGAGGCGGCGGCCCATAAGCAGTTCAGCAGGACTCCTCCCTGTGGCCGCATGAGGGGTGATGTGTTGCACGAACAAGTATTCGGCGACCCGCTCATGCCAGTCTCCCCGGTCCAGGCGCGCCAGTGCCTCTTTTGTCGAGCGCACCATTCTTTCCGCTTGCCCGTTGCTGGATGGATGAAAGGGTGCCGTTAGGGCATGGCGGATGCCCAGTCCCAAAAGATACCGCTCAAACGTGCCTGACGTGAACTGCGGTCCGTTGTCAGAGACAAGGACATCAGGACACCCATGCGTTGCAAACAGGCCTCGCAGCACCCGGATGACAGCTTCGGTAGTGGTGGAGGGCATCAGGGCGACCTCCAGCCATTTGGAATAGGCGTCCACCACTACCATAAAGGTCCGGCCGTGAAAGGGGCCAGCCAGATCGATGTGCACCCTCGACCAGGGTGTCTTTGGCGTCTCCCAGGTGTGTCCCTTAGCTGCTGGTGGTGCAGGCCTCGACTCCTGGCACGCTTGACAGGCGGACACCCAGGCAGTGATGGCATCGTCCATATTAGGCCACCAGACGTAACACCGAGCCAACGCCTTCATTTTGACAATTCCCGGGTGGCCAACGTGCAGAGCCTCCAGGACGCGCTGACGGAGTCCCTGGGGAATCACGACGCGGTCTCCCCACAGCAGGCAGCCGCGATGAGCTGAGAGTTCATGTTGTCTGGTTGCGAAGGGCTGGAACTCCGATGCAACAGGCCCTTGTGGCCACCCCCTCCACACCCAGTTGAGCACCCGGCTGATGGTGCGATCCTGGGCAGATGCGGAGGCCACAGTGGCAGCCGATACAGGCGCTGCCGGAAGATCCTCAATCAGAAGGAGCGATGAAGCTGGAGCCGGGTCTTCCACAAATGCTGGAAGAGGGCAACGGCTGAGGGCGTCGGCATGGCCCATCGATTTCCCCGGGCGATGGATGAGCCGGTAGTGGTAGGCAGCCAGGAAAACAGTCCATCGCAGCATGCGTGGTGAGAGGACCGGTGGAGTTGGACGATCACCGGCGAGGAGGCCCAGGAGTGGCTTGTGGTCAGTGATGAGGTCAAAAGTCCTGCCATAGAGGTATTCATGGAACCTCTTCACTCCAGCCACAAGTGCTAATGCCTCCTTGTCGAGCTGGCTGTAATTCCGTTCCGTCGGAGATAGTGTCCTGGAAAAGTAGGCGAGCGGTGCTTCTCTTCCATCTGGAAAACGGTGACTAAGGACAGCACTGATGCCAAAAGGTGAGGCGTCGCAGGCAAGGACCAGCGGCCTGGATTCACTGTACTGTACCAGCACACTGTCTGAAGAAAGGAGAGCCTTGACCGCGTTGAAGGCCGCCGTCTCCCGATGACCCCAGGCCCAAGGCGTCTTAGTGCTAAGGAGTCGGTGAAGAGGCTCAGCCACTGTGGCTTTGTGGGGCAGGAACATGTTATAAAAGTTCAGCAGCCCCAGGAATGCCTGCAACTCCGTTTTGTTCTTTGGGGTGGGGGCCTGCTGGATAGCGCGGATCTTGGATGTGGTTGGATGAAGACCGGAGGCATCGATAAGATAGCCCAGGAACTCTACCTGTGGAACGGCGATCTGGCACTTGTCCCTCTTTACCTTGAGCCCGGCCTCCTGGAACCTGGTCAGCACGGCACGGAGGCGCTCGAACAGCTGCTGGTGTGAGTCTGCAGACACCAAGACGTCATCAAAATATGGTACCACGCCCGGAAGCCCTTGCAGGAGACGCTCCATAAGGCTTTGGAAGATGCCAGGAGCCACACTCACCCCGAACTGCAACCGGCGGCAACGGAAAGCCCCCCGGTGGGTGACGATCGTCTGGGCTTCAGCAGTGGCATCATCGACTGGCAGTTGTTGATAGGCTTGGGCAAGGTCCAGCTTAGCGAAGACCTTACCCTCACCCAGGGAATGCAGCAGGTGTTGGACAACAGGAACCGGGTAAGCGTGCTGCTGAAGTGCCTTGTTGATCGTGCACTTGTAGTCAGCGCAGATTCTCACCGACCCATCTGGCTTGACAGGCGTGACGATGGGGGTTTCCCACTTTGCGTGGTCAACCGGCTCCAAAACTCCTTGGGCGATCAGTTTGTCCAGTTGTTCGTCCACCTTAGCCTTGAGAGCAAAGGGAACCCGGCGTGGCTTTAGCTTGATGGGGGCGACTTGTGGATCAAGGCTAAAGGAGATGGGCGTACCTGTATATTGGCCCAAGGTGCCGTCAAAAACCTCGGCAAAGTCTTTGACCAGACCCTCAGTCTCTGCGTTAGAGATGCAGTTGATGCCGGTGACTTCCAGGCCGAGGGCATCAAACCAGTCTAGCCCTAGGAGGCTTGGCCGCTGACCTTCGACCACCACCAACTGGAGCAGGCCCGAAAAATCCTTGAAGGCGATCCGGAACCGGCCAACGCCTACCACGGGAATGTCGTTTCCCTGGTAGTCTCTCAGGTGTACGCGGTGAGAGTCGAGTTGCCTTTTGGACACTCTGGGTACCAGTCTTTTGATGGTGCTCCATGACACGATGGACAGGGCAGACCCGGTGTCGATCTCCATGTCACATGGAGCTCCTTCAATGAGCACCGTGACGTTCAGCTTGCGTCACGTAGGCGAGTCGGTTTGGCCAATCGTGGTTCCAGACGGGCAGCGGCAGTTGGTGAGAGCGAAACAACTTTCCTTGGCAGACTGGAGTGAAGACTTGGACTTGCGAGTCGATGAAGGGGGGGTGTCAGACGGAGCCGATCGGCAGACCTTAGCGATGTGGCCCCTTCTGGAACACTTCCTACAGATGGCGTCTCTGAATCGACACTTGGCACGGGAATGGTTGCCTCCGCAGCCAGCACATTCCGGTTGGCCCTTGGACTTCTGTTGGAACTTCCTGCGCTCCCGCTTTGTCTGGTGCACGTCATCGTCTTCACTGGAGGATGCCTCCTCACTGCTGGCCTCTTCATGATGCACCGGAACTGGCTCCCTAGCAAGACGCGGGCTGCTGGACTTGCGGATCTCCTGGGCGGAGCGTTCAGCAGCTTCTGAGGCCACAGCCTCCTCAATGGCTTTCTGTAGCGTGAGGTCTGGCTTGGCTAGGAGGCGCCGTTGCAGATGGATGTCCCGGACCCCGCAGACGATTCGATCCATCAGGGCATCGTCTAAGTCTCGGAACTCACAGTGCATGGCAGCCTGTCGCAGGGCGGTGGTGTAGTTGTTGATTGACTCCCCCTCTGCCTGGTTCCGGTGGTAGAACACATGGCGGGCAGCAATCTTGGACGGCTTTGGTGCGTAGTGGTTGCGGAGCTTCTCTTGGATCGTGTCCCATGGTGTTGCCTGGACTGCTTCAGGCGCAACCAACGCTCGGGCCGTCTCAAACACCTCAGGCCCACAGAGGCTGAGGAATAGGCCCCGCTTCCGCTCCTGTGATACTTCTGTCAGCTCGTTGGCTTGGAGGTAGCAGTCGAACCGAGCGAGGTAGGAGTCCCATGATTCAGAGGCTGGCGCAAAAAGCGGTAGAGGCACAAGTGAAGCCATGATCCCGATGCCGGCGTGAAGGGCGATGGATGGAACACAGTGCTCTAGCCAGAACAGTCAGCTCTGAATTGGTTCTGCCCAGTGATTTCGCTCAGTGATTTCGCTCTGTGATTCAGCTCAGTGATTCAGCTCAGTTCAGAGGCTGGCCGCATCTGGCTGTGCTCTGATGTCCATCCATCCCACCTTCGTCGCCAGTGTTAGGTCGTGGGTTGACATAGCAGCCGGCACAGCGATTTCTTCAAGTAGCTCTTTATTATGGTAAGCTGGAATAGAACTGACTGCGAACAGCTCAGCCGGCCTGTATTTATAGGCAGCCGGCTGTCAACATTGTAACCACAACAGCCCAGAGTTCCCGCCTAAAATAACAGACGCGGACCTGAGTGAAAACTATCTACAGACCTGAGTGAAAACTATATACAGTATCCCCCTGTTGGCCCAGGGTGAAACTACACTACATAACATGAACCATGGTTATCTGTTCCTTCCTCTACAGGAGAGGAAGGGAAACAACATCATACTGAGCCCTCTCAACCAATTGCATTTCTATGGTCTGAGTAAAAGGAAAAGGTAAAGGACCCCTGGAAGGTTTAGTCCAGTCAATGGCTACTATGGGGTTGCAGCACTCATCTCGCTTTTCAGGCTGAGGGAGCCGGCGTTTGTCCACATACAGCTTTCCGGGTCATGTGGCCAGCATGACTAAGCCGCTTCTGGCGAAACAGTACACCATGATGGAAGCCAGAGAGCAAAGAAACGCTGTTTACCTTCCTGCCACAGTGGCACCTGTTTATCTACTTGGTATGCTTTCAAACTGCTAGGATGGCAGGACCTGGGACAGAGCAATGGGAGTTCACCTCATCACGTGGATTTGAACTGCCGACCTTCTGATCAGCAAACCCAAGAGGCTCAGTGGTTGAGACCACAGCATCACCTATGTCCCTTATGGTCTGAGTATCTGACTATCAGCAGTACAGCTCTGTGGACTTAGTTTCTAATCTCCTACAAAAAGCAAGCAAGGGAAGTGGGAAGCAGGGATGGTGAAGGACCTAGGGTATAGACATGGCTGGACAGAGAGGCTGGCTAGCAGGCTGCATTTGGCCCCTGGGACTGAGGTTCTCCACTTCTAGTGTAACCCCACCCCACCTTCCTTGTTATTTCCCTCAACATCATCTCCTTAGAGTCTTCATAAACCACCACTGCCTTTCAGAAAGAATCTTATGTGTTTTTTATTGTTGTTATTTTCACTTATTGCCACCCATAAATTATAAATTATAAATATTTCAAATAAATGAATTCAAGAATTCTGGATAAACTCCCCCAGTGGTTTCATGTAGATGTTAAACAGCACGGCAGACAAGATTTGAGTCCTCCAGGACACCATAAGCCAAAGGCCAAGACACTGAGTAGACGTCCTCTGCCCCGTGTACCAGCTTTTGGAATTTGCCTGCTAGTTAGGACCAGAGCTGCTGTCATATGCTGCCCCCAAACCCCATCCCAGCAGGATGATCCAAGAGTTCCATGTTGGCTGATGCCCAAAGATGCTGAGAGGTTCAGCAGAATCAACACACCCCATCCAGCTCTCTAGTGGCCCAGGAATGAAATATTAATATATGTAGTAGTTGTCCAATATGGTGGGGATTAGAGACAACTCTTTTAGCAGAAGATGAGGTACTGAAGTTTTCTGACTGGATGGTGTCTCTCCCCCTCCTAGGGAAGCATTAATAATCCTCTGTGCGCATCCCCGCCACATCTCTGGATGCTGTAAGTGGCTGAGACTGGAGCAAGGGTCAAGTGCACAAGTGGTTGACTTCCAAGAAGCCTATTCACATCCACGGGCTGCATGAGCTGAAAATAATCCGTAACAGGGCAGGCAGCTGCAGAATGCATGTCAATTGGCTCTGTCAACTTGGAGTCCAAGTCAGCACGGATGCGAGAGACTTTGCCTGCAAAATGTCTTAGAAATTGGTCACAGCGGGTTACCGAGGTGCAGACATAATGAGAAATATCCGTAGACATTCCTAACCATGGTTAAGACTAGCTTAGGAAGGCTGGGTGGAATTTGCACTTGAGAGCAGAGGGCCTGGGAGATGGGTTCCCAGTAATGCAGCCTGCACCCTTAATCATCTGAAAGGAATGGGCATTATCACCTCTGCCCCTCAGTGGGGCTAGTTTCCAAGTAAACATGTCTAAGATTGGGCTGTCAGTCTGAATTTCCTTTTATACAAGAAAACAGAATTGTG
This sequence comes from Podarcis pityusensis, assembly GCF_964106645.2. Classification (NCBI taxonomy): domain Eukaryota; kingdom Metazoa; phylum Chordata; class Lepidosauria; order Squamata; family Lacertidae; genus Podarcis; species Podarcis pityusensis. Next base: position 75,521,045 of record NC_138029.1, on the reverse strand, counting down.
CCTTTTGATAAGGAAATTCTCTGACTATGAATATTCATTCTGGCTAGTATTACCATACCGTCCAATATGGGAGACTCCTTTGCTGGAATCTAGACATGCCATTTACGTATTAGCTAGCCTGAATTCTAACTTTCAATTGTGCTTTTTTAAAAAGCTAGCTTTTACAGTTTGAGACGTAAGGGGAGAGGTGCAATCAGTATTCTACCTTACATGTTATTCAGTAAGAATTAGGCTTGCCTGCCTTCCAGAATTCAAGTCAATGAGTGGGAGCCACGGTCATGATTGACATATGAAAAATGCAGCAATATCTTCCTATATATTTCCGTGCTTTGAATGGACTGGCCAATTATGAAGCAGGATTTGTACCTTGTCAATTATTATAAGAGGAAAACCATTGCTTTACCTGTTTGGCTAGAATGGTAGAGGGAACACTCTTTTGGCTTATTGTAAAAGTTCTAACCTTCTTTCCTCCTCCAATTCAGATGCTCAGAGCAGCTAACATCAAATCATATAAAACAACGCAACAATAATCAAATGATTAAAAACAGCAAAAGCATTAACAGGGGTGGCATAAATATTCTCTGGAGAGAGCGAGAGAGCGAGAGAGAGAGAGAGAGAGAGAGAAGTTGCTTCATATGTATTGTAAAGACATATCTTTTGGCCAGGCTTCTGCATTATTTCATTTCTTCATTATTACATTTGCAGACTGCTATTTGTTTTTGGAAGGGGATAGGAACAGCTCATCACAAAGTCTAAATCAAAACAACTATTTTGTAATTATTTTTTTCTTTTTTACTTAGCCCAGAATGAAACATTATTTTTTTGTCAGTATTCCATGAGATGTGTCAGGTTCACAAATATGCTGAAGTCCTGGGGAAATTCCATCTGTTCCTTTAAATTGCATATTAATGACTCTAAAGCAAAATCAGGCTTACAACTAGGGTGGCAGGCGAGGCAAGTGCACCAGTCAGGAATGCCTCATTGTGGAGCTTACCATGGGGCTGAGTCGAATCCCACCCTGAACCAGAATAGCACATGGGTGTGTCTATGTGGAAGTGCGTTCCACCCAGGGCTGCATAAATCCTGCTTAAACTGTCCTGAGTTAAGGCTCATTTGGGCAGAAGCCCACCTTGGCTCACTATTTTGTTATACTTCATAAAAAGCAATGGGCCCAGGTAAGGATATATTTCTTATTTCACTCTTTTCCAAACCTGTGATTGCATTTAGTTGTGCACAAGGTACAGGTTTCTATTGTATTTTGAAACTGCTGTTACCTGTTCCTACCCTGAGGAGAAAGAAAGTATATGTTGCAGTATACAGACATAACTAAATCCCATCTCCTGGAAAAGTATTGGCCTGTGTCATGAGTCACATATGCCTGATTAAAATTGCATATCTATTTACTGTGTAAAAACAAAAATGAAAAAAGTTGGATTTCCTGGACTCAAGGAGGGGGATGGGGAAGGGAAGCTGAACAGGGAGAAAACATGGAAGAACGCAAGTGCTTTGTAAAAAGTGAATGAACCAAGTGTGGTTGTTCCACAGTAACTGTCCAGAGTAGAAACAGCCAGGAACAAGCTCAAGAGAGCTGTGGGTGAAGCCTGCCACTTGAGCTCTGTGTGTCTATTTATGACTCCTTGCTGATCTTCCATTTACTGATATACACAGACAAGGCATCACCAGCATATATAAAAATAGTATTACTCAATTACTGCAAATTCAAGTAAGAGTGGGCAGCATACCGCAGAAAGAGTTAGCAGCTGCTGATAGCGCTGCTTGTTATGCAGCTAACAACTTGAAGTTTTGGATCAACATGTTAGAAATTTGGATTTTATCTGCATTGCAGTTCTTTATGTTGGCAAATATACCCTTTCATTCTCAATATTCCATGGTGTTGACAGCTAAATTCTAGGCTGCAATGCTAAGCCTACTTACTTGGGACTAGTTTCTGGATAAACTAGATAATAAGATTGCAGTCGTACCCACACTTAACTCTGGAATATGATCTTGTTAAAATCCATTGGATTTAACTCAGTTTCACCTGCTGCGTACAAGGAGGACATGACATTTCATTCTAAAGTTAAACTCTACTTGGTAACAGATGTGTGTTCCTGGACCCAACTGCCAAGGGCTCAACACTCCAGGAAAACAAGGTTCTGCTCCCCACTGTCTTCTGTTTTCACAGTAATTGGGTAGGTGAGAAAAAAATAACTTCCAGAGCTTTCCCTCTCAGCAGTGATCTCAAACAATATAAAGTAGGTAGAACAAATAATTCCACTTCTTTCAGCCATGGATAAATCAGATTAGTGCCCCTGGTCCTTCTTCAACTTTGTATGACACTTCCCAGGAGCAGTAAAACAAAACTAAAAACTCCAACTAGTAAAAAAGAAAAAGAAAAACGGATGCCTGATTTGCAGAAATTGCACCAATATTCGTGGGTGGCCAACACTACTCAGAGTTCTTTCCTTTTGACCTTGGCATTTCAGAGCTTGATTATAGACAGATTTGGGAGCATGAGGTATGGAAACCCAAATTCTGAGAAAAGTTTATTCTTTCAACCAGTTATGCAGATGCCATATGCTAATGATGATGATGTATATTCCAGCTTTTCCCCAGATAGGGACTCAAGGCTCACACAATTTAAAAGAAGACAAATTAAATATAAACAGTTAAAAACATATAAGAGGTAATCATTAAAGCAATAATAAAACTGCAATAGAATCAAAACAATATCCAAAATCTATTCAAATACAGATAATAAAACAGTAACAACGGGACAGCACAGCACTATTAAAAGCCCTTTCCTTAAAAAACAGTCAGTTCCCAAAGGCCTGTCAGAATAAAAGTCTTCACCTGCCAGCAGAAGGCCTGCGTTTTTTACATGCCAAAAGATCTCTGAACTGAATACACATTTTCAGATTCAGACACTGCAGCCAAAACTAGAATTTGAATGGATGCATGGAAATAGGACTGCAAGGATTCAGTCACTAACATCTCACCTCAGAATATGTTTTAGCACATGCTGAGAGAAGTGGATTCAGTTGTTGGTTTCATGAAGGGCTCCCCGCCACAAAATAATCCAAGCACTAAGTCACTATGGATCTACCTAAAGTTCCACACTGTGAGGGAAAACAAAACAAAAATGAGTATATAGATTTTCCTATTTCTCTTCATCTGGGGGCTACTTAGCCTGCATGGAGGCCTAGGAAATCTGCTCCCCTTATGTCTTTCTCAAGGATTTAGCTACTGAACATGTGTTGTTTCCAGAGTGTGAAAAAGCAGCATATGTTTCAAGTTTCCACAGCACGGGGAGCAGTGCTAGGAGGCAGATAACTTGCCTGGTTACTGTGTGTCAGCATATGAAAATGTGCCCTACACAGCTAGAGAGAGAGACCAAGAGGAGTGTGGTGTTGTGCGGAACAGGACTGCTACCGCAACTGACCTGCCACCTGTCTGTGTGTGACTGCCCCTCAGTAGCTGTCCTTAGATAATAAACCAGTCCTTCTTCACTGAACCAAATAAAATGCAAACAGGGCGGGATTCATGTGTGTGTGTGTGTGTGTGTGTGTGTGTGTGGCACAAATATAGGAGAGAAGTTTAGAAAATGGCAAGGGGTGATTTCAAAGCATGAGAGGGCCTTCTCTGTGATGGCCTCAGTTTATGGGCTGGTCTTCCTTCTGAGGTGAGTCTTGCACTATCATGGTGTGCCTTTTGATGGTTTATCAAGGCCTTTATTCAGGTACCGTATTTTTCGCTCTATAACACGCACCAGACCATAACACGCATGTAGTTTTTAGAGGAGGAAAACAAGAAAAAAAATATTCTAAACGAAATAGTGGATATATGATTTTTGTGGTTCATGCTGTGGCCACAGACATGTGATCTGACAGTGAGTTTGGAGTAGCCCAGTGCAAAAATCCTGAGGATCCATGTGGATCCATGCTTTGTAACCACGGAGGAGGGAAGGAAGGGGAACCATGGATCCTCTGCTCACGACTGCAGCAGATCCCCCCCGCCACCCGCAGGCATTCGCTCCATAACACGCACAGACATTTCCCCTTACTTTCTAGGAGGAAAAAAGTGAGTGTTATGGTGCAAAAAATACGGTAGATGTCTTCCCTCCTGCTGCTTCGCTATGCCCTGCTGTTCTGTGTTGCCGTTTCGTCATTCAGATATCAGTTGCTTTTGTGGGGGGTTTTGTGGCTTTGCCTTGTACTTGTGTTGTAGTTATCTTAACTGTGATATTTTTGTGATATCGTCAAGGGTGAGCTATAAATACAAACAATAAATAAGGCAATAGAATACAGTGGTACCTAAGGTTAAGAACTTAATTCGTTCTGGAGGTCCATTCTTAACCTGAAACCGTTCTTAACCTGAGGTACCACTTTAGCTAATGGGGCCTCCTGCTGCTGCTGTGCAATTTCTGTTCTTATCCTGAAGCAAAGTTCTTAACCCAAGGTACTATTTCTGGGTAAGCAGAGTCTGTAACCTGAAGCATCTGTAAGCCGAGGTACCACTGTAATGCTAGTATTCTGGGTCAAGCAATGAAACCGATTTGGGTCAAAATTAAGGGAGAGAAGAATAACAGTGACCTCATTGTGGGAGTTTACTATAGATCCCCAAGCCAAACGGAGGACATAGATGATGCCTCCTGGAACAGATGGCCAAGCATGCAAAAGGAAGGGAGATAGTAGTAATGGGGGACTTTAATTACCCGGATATTTGTTGGATGTCAAACTCAGCCAAGAGCATAAGGTCAAACAGATTCCTCACTGGCCTTGCAGACAACTTCATTGTCCAGAAAGTGGGAGAAGCAACAAGAGGAACAGCCATTTTAGATCTGGTCCTAACCAATGTTGATGACCTGGTTAGTGGGGTAGAAGTGGAAGGATCATTAGGCGCAAGTGATCATGCTCTTCTGAAGTTTACTATACAGCGGAAAGGAGCAGCCAAGCATACTAGGACTCAATTTCTTGACTTTAAGAAAGCCAACTTCATAAAACTTAGGGAAGTGCTGGGTGAGATCCCATGGACAGTAATACTAAAAGGAAAGGGAGTTCATGACGGCTGGGAGTTTGTTAAGAGGGAGATAGTAAAAGCACAACTTCAGGCAATACCAATGAGACGGAAACATGGAAGGTGCCTAAAGAAGCCAGGGTGGCTATCTAAAGAACTTTTAACTGAGTTAAGATTAAAAAAGGATGTGTACAAAAAATGGAAAAGGGGGGAAACCACCAAAGAGGAATTCAAACAAATAGCCAGCACGTGTAGACACAAAGTCAGAAAAGCTAAAGTACAGAATGAACTCAGGCTTGCTAGAGAGGTTAAAAGCAACAAAAAAGGCTTTTATGGGTATGTTCGTAGCAAAAGGAAGAACAAAGAAACAGTGGGGTCACTCAGAGGAGAAGATGGTGAAATGCAAACAGGGGACACAGAAAGGGCTGAACTCCTCAATGCCTTCTTTGCCTCAGTCTTCTCCGATAAAGAAAACAATGCCCGACCTGAAGAATTTGGAGCAAATGATTCAGCAGAGGAAACACAGCCCAGAATAACTAAGGAGATAGTACAAGAATACTTGGCTAGTTTAGATGTATTCAAGACTCCAGGGCCAGATGAACTGCATCCAAGAGTATTAAAAGAACTGGCAGATGTGATCTCAGAACCACTGGCAGTCATCTTTGAGAATTCCTGGAGAACAGGCGAAGTCCCGGCAGACTGGAGGAGGGCAAATGTTGTCCCTATTTTCAAAAAGGGGAAAAGAGAGGACCCAAATAATAACCGCCCAGTCAGTCTGACATCAATACCAGGGAAGATTCTGGAGCAGATCATTAAGCAAATAGTCTGTGAGCACCTAGAAAGGAATACTGTGATCACCAATAGTCAGCATGGATTTCTGAAAAATAAGTCATGTCAGACTAACCTGATCTCATTTTTTGACAGAATTACAAGCCTGGTAGATGAAGGGAACGCAGCGGATGTAGCCTTCCTTGATTTCAGCAAGGCATTTGACAAGGTGCCCCATGATATTCTTGTAAAGAAGCTGGTAAAATGCGGTCTTGACTATGCTACCACTCAGTGGATTTGTAACTGGCTGACTGACCGAACCCAAAGGGTGCTCATCAATGGTTCCTCTTCATCCTGGAGAAGAGTGACTAGTGGGGTGCCACAGGGTTCTGTCTTGGGCCCGGTCTTATTCAACATCTTTATCAACACCTTGGATGATGGACTCAAGGGCATCCTGATCAAATTTGCAGATGACACCAAACTGGGAGGGGTGGCTAACACCCCAGAGGACAGGATCACACTTCAAAATGACCTTGACAGATTAGAGAACTGGGCAAAAACAAACAAGATGAATTTTAACAGGGAGAAATGTAAAGTATTGCACTTGGGCAAAAAAAATGAGAGGCACAAATACAAGATGGGTGACACCTGGCTTGAGAGCAGTACATGTGAAAAGGATCTAGGAGTCTTGGTTGACCACAAACTTGACATGAGCCAACAGTGTGACGCGGCAGCTAAAAAAGCCAATGCAATTCTGGGCTGCATCAATAGGAGTATAGCATCTAGATCAAGGGAAGTAATAGTGCCACTGTATTCTGCTCTGGTCAGACCTCACCTGGAGTACTGTGTCTAGTTCTGGGCACCACAGTTCAAGAAGGACACTGACAAACTGGAACGGGTCCAGAGGAGGGCAACCAAAATGGTCAAAGGCCTGGAAACGATGCCTTATGAGGAACGGCTAAGGGAGCTGGGCATGTTTAGCCTGGAGAAGAGGAGGTTAAGGGGTGATATGATAGCCATGTTCAAATATATAAAAGGATGTCACATAGAGGAGGGAGAAAGGTTGTTTTCTGCTGCTCCAGAGAAGCGGACACGGAGCAATGGATCCAAACTACAAGAACGAAGATTCCACCTAAACATTAGGAAGAACTTCCTGACAGTAAGAGCTGTTTGACAGTGGAATTTGCTGCCAAGGAGTGTGGTGGAGTCTCCTTCTTTGGAGGTCTTTAAGCAGAGGCTTGACAACCATATGTCAGGAGTGCTCTGATGGTGTTTCCTGCTTGGCAGGGGGTTGGACTCGATGGCCCTTGTGCTCTCTTCCAGCTCTATGATTCTATGATTCCATGAGTTCTGCACTGTCAGCAAAAAAAAAGGGGGGGGGAGGAAGCACTTCTCCACACAACTGTAATTAATGTATGGAATTCATTATTGTTAGAAGCCTTTAAAACAGAATTAGACAAACTCATGGAGGGGAGGCCTATCAGTGGCTATTAGTAATGATACCTGAATAGGCCCTCCATGCTCAGATGCAGTATACCTCAGGGTAACGTGGAGATGAACAATACAAAATAACCCTCACCTATGCTACCTTCTTGAGAGCTTTTTGTGGTATCTTGCTGGCTGCCAGAAACAATATAATGAACTAGATGAAACTGGATTGATTGGCCAGTTTATTTGAGAGCCAGTACCACTTAGCCATGAAACTCACTGGGTGAGCTTGGGTGAGTCTGTTACCCGCAAGCTCCTGGGGGCACTGCCACTGCATGCCACTAGCAGGCACCCACCACCCAGTGCCAAGCACTCACCACTGCCAGACACTCACCATCTTCTCCAGCAGCCATGCACCCTTGCCATGGTCACACACCTCGCTGCCACCGGCCCACTGCTGCACTTCCTCCTTTACCACCTGGAGGCAGCCTGGGGAAACCCTGGTGTGCTGGCAGTGGGGAGGCATGGTTATGGCAGGGGCACAGCCAAGTGGTGGAGGAGCAGGAGAAGGTGGCAAGCCCCTGGCAGTGGTGAGTGGCAGGCACCCAGAGGCAGCAAGGAGCAGGTGGTGGGCAGGGGGCACCGCCTGGGTTTTTGCCTCAAGTGGCAAAACGTTGTGGGCTGGCCCTGATAATAAATACATGCATTTGGGAGTGTGGTTCTACAATGAAACTAATGCTTAAACGCCCCTAATCCCAGAGGGACTCCGGAAGCAACTTCAGTCCACGTTGCTTAACATTTCATCATTCTGTGGTGCATCATGCATATATATAACGTTTCCCTAATTTTCACACACCCCCAACTCAAAAGGCATAGGGAATTTTTATTCACCCCAGTGACTCTGACACGTGAGATAATCCAGTACAGCAATTTTAATCAAAATATAAGACGTGGTAGTTATTATTATTTTTTAGTGGTTATCTGTCGTGGAACAACCCCATTGAAGAAAATAACCTCTTCGCTAGTTACAAAGGGGTCCACATAACAGCTCAAGCTTCAGGGCTCCCAAAATGTAGGTCTGCCATTTGGTGTGTGTAAACTGAAACTGCCTAAAACTAGACACAAAAGAAGCTAGTGACAGTTTTAAATAAGGTTGCTAACCCTTGAAAATCCTGGTACCTTTGTTTGTAAGGCCTGGCAGGTCTGGGAATGGAGCCAACCACAGATACCGTCTCTATTCACTTAAGTGCACAACTCTAAAACCCACAGGGCCTGCAAACTGGCATGGGGGTCTTTGTCCTATTGTGTGTTTTTTGGGCAACTGTCTGAAAACCAAAACAATGCCCTGCCAGACCACATTTTCCCCACCGGTCAGTTATCAACTCGAATTCTGAATCACAAATAGCATTCTCAAAGGACCTACCACATGTACTGGAGGCAAATGGTCAGCCCCAACTAGACAGTCTCTTGTCTTCACGCTTCACAACAGCTTTTGCATCAACACTAGCAGTATCTTGGCACTCTCTGACACTAGCAGATCTGCTGCTCCTGGCAATAAATGTGCATAGCTGCTAGAGATGGGAGAGAAATTAAATTTGGTTTGCATTTTAATGTAAGCCTCTGCTATTTGTACTTCTTGAAACAATGCATGAACCAAACGACAGGCATCCTTCGACATCCAGACTTTTCTGAATTTTGCAATGCAGCCCTACAATTGAAAAGCGGGGGGCATTATGGAGAAAAATGCACATATTTAGTGAAAGTACCATACCAAAATATGTTACATCGGGGGAAACTGCTGGCAAAAACGTGTGTATTAGCAGAAACACACAACAGAACGGTGATGAATTTTCATGAGGGCTTTTTGGGAGGGAAAAATGCACAAACTGATGGACAAATATGGCAAACTGAGACTGGGGAAAAGAGAATATGAAATGGACAATTTCCTCTATCCCTGAATTAGCTACAGATGTAGGGCAAAGAGAGGGCAGGAACTTCTTCTGCTATGTTTTGTTCTTGCCTACTTCCTTGTCAAATTGCATTGCCTCCTACTGGACCCTCAAAGATATCTGTTTTGCTGTTATGTCTCGTCTGGAAGGCTAAAAATGCTGTCAGCTGCATGTTTCCCTTCCTCTCCCACTTTTTTCCCATCAGCCTCTCCTGGGGTGACCAGATGAAAAAGAGGACACGGATCCTGCACCTTTAACAGGTGTGTAGGAGAAGAACTCCCAGTAGGCTGCCATCTAAAAAACCCTTTCTTTCAGGCAACAATTAAAGATGTGGGCAACCTATTCTCTTTTTCACCTGGCCTCCCTATTCATCAAACTTGTCCCAGGGAAAGTGCACCTATTAATAATCCAGCTATGTATTCCCAGTGTGGGGCCAATTCACACAAGCAAACAAAAATGACAGATTGGGAATGTAGGTAGAGTGGATCAGTGGAGAGTTTGGCACATGGCAAAGCAGCCCTTGAATTACCCTACCGCATCACTGCAGAATTTCCAAAAAGTGGGTTAAGTATTGGCTCGTGTGGAATAAGTCATTCGCAATTTCCCCCATTTGTGCAATAACGAAAAACAGATGGCAGCTTCCTCAGTTATTTTTTATTGAGCTAAATATTTTGCAAGCATTTTTACGAGGTTTGGAACTATGAGTTGTGCAGTTTAAGCCATGATTAGTCTTGCTTTGTGTGGCATTCTTTATAACTGCCTGGGTACCAGCCTGATAACCATTTCATCTTGTGCTCCTTGGTCCAGGGCAGCCATTACACTGGCAGCCCACAAATTGTGCTTTATACATTTGAAGCTGGCCTTGGGGATGTGCGTGCCTTCCCCCTTTTGTCACCAGGGTAAATTCAGTCTCCGTTCCTTTATCAGTGTTAATCGTGATTCAGAGCAATATGGGCACAGACGCTAACCATGATGCATGTTTCCCTCATAAAGCAGAATTTGAAATTTGGGATTGAAATGAGGTTGCAAACCATAATTACCAGTTTAGTGTTAACCATAGTTGGCAACACTTTATCAACACTTTATCAAGGTTGAAGTGGCCATGTGCCCTACTGGCTGTCCAGTCCAAATCCAATTTAAAGATAAATATCTATAAGAGAGGAGAGCAGGAATGACATTGAAGTTGCCCATCCATAGTTAGCATCTCTGGAGAATAGACTGAGCAGGCTTACAGATTTAAGGTGCTGCTTTTGACCTTTAAAGCCCTTCACGGCCTAGGACCCTCGTACCTACGAGACCGCCTTTCCCATTATGCCCCAAGGAGAGCCTCAAGGTCCATAAATAGCAACACCCTAGTGGTCCCAGACCCTAAGGAAGTTAGATTGGCTTCAACCAGAGCCAGGGCCTTTTCAACTCTGGCTCCGGCCTGATGGAACGCTCTGCCTCACAAGACCAGGGCCCTGCAGGATCTGATTTCTTTCCGCAGGGCCTGTAAGACAGAGTTGTTCCGCCTGGCCTTTGGCTTGGAGCCAATTTGATTCCCTGCCTCTCTTTCTTTTTTCTTCTCCTCCTCCTCCTGCGAGGAGGCTACATTTTAATATTTTAATGTTTCAATATTTTAATGTTGTATTTTAATTTTGTTTTTAAGTTGTAATCATTCAACTTGTTTTTATTATTGCATGTAAGCCGCTCTGAGCCCGGCCTTGGCTGGGGAGGGCGGGGTATAAATAAAAATTATTATTATTATTATAGGTCACCTGCTCACAGATTTTCTGATTACAATGAGATGAAACGGATCTCTAAATTATAGCAATTATTTCTGAATTTGCAAATATAGACATAAATTAGCATATGTAATTTTTTTTTTTTTTTTGCAAATCTGTGCCATTTTTCCAGTCCTCTTTTTTGGTGATGCAAAAGCTGCCACAGTGGCCATGGTTGTTGCTAATAAGGGAAGAAGAGGGCTCTTTCTAGGGAGAGAAGACGGATGAAGGGTGAATGAATGTGGAGCCCTTCAAATAGCCAGACTATGGTTTGCAGAATGCCCAACTTTCAAACCATGGCTTACCTATGCACTGAATCTTTGTTTATCTTCTCTGTTCACTCTTGAAATTCATTGTTTCAGTACAGCAAAGGCGAGCCTGCCTACCCAGGAGCCAAAATATCTCTCCAGGTTGCTGAGTCTATATAGTGACCTGTTCTGCCATTTCTGCATCTGTTCACACAACTACCACCATGTTTCAACCCCAATCAACTGACCATTTTTTTATGTTGCTGTGCAAAGAAGGGGGGGGGGGGGGAGCCTAGTAATCATCCAATGCTTCCATACACACACAATAGAATTCTTCCCATCATTAACCATTTTTGTTTTGCCAGTGAAAACTATTCAGAACCAGCTTCAAGGCCAGCTGGAAATGACTGAAAAATAAAACTGTCAGTATTCTAATGCCTTTATACAAATCTGTGGTGCAGCTGTATTTTGGATACTTTTGACAATTCTTGTTGCCCCACCTTAAAAAAAACACCAAAAAACTGGGGGGGGGGGGGAGGAATAGAGCAGGGAAAGGTACAGAAAAGCAAAAGCAAAATGATCCAGGAGCTGAAACACCTTTCATAAGAGGCAACGCTGAAGGCCTTTTTAGTTTAGAAAAAGAGGTGACTAAAGGAGTGATCCTGTACTTGAGTTGGGGCAGGAGGGTGATAGGATTTTGCAGGCATCCTGCGGCACCAGTAGGACAGCACGGCTTTGCCACCACCAGGGCTATTTATTTATTTATTATCACAAGACCTCAGGGCGGTTCACAGAATAAAATACGAGATAAAAACGCAAGTAAATAATTAAACCAAAACAACAAAACAATAACCTACCATCACATTTAAAAGGCTGTAGAATAATAATCAGCCAAAGGCCAGGCTGAAGAGGGACATTTTCACCTGCCGCCTAAAATGTATAATGAAGGAGAGCATTCCACAAACAGGGAGCCACTGCAGAAAAGGTCCATTCTCGTGTTGCCGCTCTCTGGATGTCACATGGCGAAGGCACACGAAGAAGGGCCTCAGAGGATGAACACAGAGTCCAGGACAGTTTATATGGGGAGAGGCGGTCCTTGAAATACTGCAGTCCTGAGCCATTTAAGGCTTTATAGGTCAAAACCAGCACTTTTAACTGAGCCCAGAAGCTAATTGGCAGCCAGTGCAGTTGGGCCAGGAATGGTGTTGCATGCTTAAACCATCTTGCCCCGGGTAAACAACCTGGCTGCTGAATTCTGCACCAGCTGAAGCTTCCGAACTGTCCCCAGAGGTGGCTCTACATATAACACGTTCCAGCCAGGTAATTTTGCAGAGCTGGTTGGGTTGCATGCAGCTTAAACAGAAAGTAACACCTGTTTTCCCCTGGAGTCCATACCTTATGGCTGTGGGTAGCTTTAGAAGGAGGAGCAGATCAGCTCTCAGCTGCTGAGGAAGACCCATCTTCCCAGAGAATGTTGCTGGGGTGGACTTCCGGGGTGGCGCCATCGGTAATAGCGGATTCCCTCTGATCCGGAGGGACTGGCTCCAAGGAAAACGGGTCTTTCCCGCTACGGCGAAGTGGGGACCCTTTGAAAAATCACAGGCGGATGAAGCCTGTGACCATGGGACTCGGCGGGCACCTTTCGCGCCCCCCCAACTCGTAAAGGAACCCAGTTACGGGCTCCGGAGCGAAGAGGGGTAAGTGGCGCGGTGCTGAGAGTCAACTGCTTCTTCCGTGGAGCGAAGCCACACAGCCGTTGCCGGAGAGCGCTGCCTTTTTCCTGGGACAATTTGGCTACCAAAACAACTACCCGTGAGTAGCTTAAATTTGGACAATTGGACTTTAAACAACGACTTGTGAGTAGAAAGGAAAATTGGACTAAGAAATTCTTCTTAATTTGGCACTGAAATGGGAAGGTCTAAACAGGAAGTCAGCCTTCCGTTTCTTGTAGATAGATTAAAGCAAAGACATGGCAAACTAGAGTTCAGAAAATCGTTTGTAAAGGATTAACTTTCATCATCTAAAATTGTTGAACCCCCTTCGGAAGCAGGAGAAGAGGGGGGATTTTTTCCGGACTGTTTAAACCTGCAGAAGAGCGTGTAAAGAAAAGTAATTTTCCACCGTCTTGAACCTGGGAGCGGGGTGTCAGGACTGACTTTTTGGGAAGTTCATTGACTATAGACAAACGTCTTTGACAGACAGTTAAAAGAAGAGAAACATAGTGATTCCACTGTTCTCCTTCGCATTTTAAAGGAACAAATATTGACAAAATATCTGAAAAAGGAAACTTTGTTGTTAGATTTGCTTTTAAAAGAAATAAAAAAAAGAAAAGAGATGGATACAAATAGAAGTTCTTCCCTTAGAGGGAGCCTGTGAAACTGTTACTAAATTTGAACCGGGGAGCTCTGCAGCTGCAACAGATTAAGATTGTGGGAATAGACTTCTGACCTTGTATAACAATGTATTCAGAAGCTCTGGTGCATGCTTTCTGCAAAACAAGTGCCTTATTGGAACAGTTACATGAGAAGACGGACTTGATGACCGTTGCGATCAGAAATTTTGAACAGGTAGTGAGTAACTATATAGAACCCACCCAGGAACCAACTCAGGAGTGTGCTCTGACAGATCAGATGAGGGAGGAGGATGTTGCTGGACCTTGGGTGTCAGAGATGGAGCGAGCTGTGGCCCAGCAGGAACATGAGTTGTTGGATCTGACAAATGAACTTGGAAAAAGCCAGATTTGGAGAGATAGAGTTTTGTTTGGTTTGGAAATGGGGGGTTGGATAGACCCCCCCTATGCAGGGATGTTTTGACTTCTCAAGTCTGGCAATGGGCCGCGAGATGTTTGGGGTTGTGGGGGTTTTTAACTCTGGAGGGACTTTGAAACATGCTTTTAAATACCACATGGAGTTTAGTGTGGACTATGGAAAAGGGGCTGATTTGTCGAGAAGGGACAAAAATACTGTCAAGTTGGAGTTTCCACGAGTGAAAGGAGCAGGAGACAAAGTAAAGTATAGGTATAAATATGAAGAAGATCTGCGGAAGGGACATGGAAGAGACTTATGGGCCTCGGACATAAGATTACCAGGTTAATGAGCTAGATGGATGGGATAGAAAGGACTGACAAAACCCGGGACCAGGAGGAAGAGACGTTGGATGAAGATTGGAAGAAGGTTTTAAAAAAAAATTATTAGGATTGTTTTATAAAATTGATGAATGTTAGAAAAATGTTGGAACGAAATTATTTGGCTTTAGCAGAAATGTTAAAAGAATTATGTAAGAATATGTTATGGTTATGAGAAATTGGTATAAATAAGATCTAAGTTTTAAGTTTTAGGGTCTTTTATAGTAAGATAAGGTTAAAATAGATTAAGGTAATTTAATGACAGAATATTATGAAAAATGGAAAGGATTTGCTGTGATAATTAACAACTAGAATACAAAAAAGGGGAGGAGTGAGGAGGTCCTTCTTTTGTTTTTTTTCCTTTTTTTCTTTTCCCCCCTTCTTTTTCTCTTTGTTTTTCCTGTAATTTTAAAATTCTTAATAAATATCATTTTTTTTAAAAAAAGAATGTTGCTGGGGTGTGTGTGCGCCATGGGAAGACAAGGGCTGTACCATGAATGGAAAAAAGGCTTAGTCTGGGAAAGGAGTGTGATGGGTACCAAACTGCCAGATCACCCATCTGCCTCTTTCGTTTCCTCCTCCTCCTCCTCCTCCATACCAAGCATCCAAAAGGCCAGTCATCATCATCCCCCCCAGTACATTGTTTCCTTTCATAGTAGAAGGTGGGATTTGTGCCTGGGATGGTCTGGGCAGGTGTCCAGGAACACCTGCATCTGAGGGTCAATCTCACCCAGACGTGGCTGCCAGGATCCCAGAGGATTCGGCCGCAATGCCCAGCGCTGCATTTCCATCTGAATGAGGCGTATTATTCCACCCGGTTGGCTGGAGCTGTTTTGGGATTGTTCTGTGACCCTGCCACTCACAGCCCGCTGTTTAGAAACAGAAAAACCCAGACGCTTAATTCTGTGCACAATGGGGGAAGGAGATTAGGCAGCTCAAACACAAACAGATGAGCCCGGATTCTCCTTTTAATCAAAGAATCTTTACTTCACTTAATTGTGTTGTGTGTGTTTATTCAGCTGTACACGCAACCTCTTCCCAGGCAAGCAATCAGTCCTCCCACAGCCAGCTTCTCTCTGACACCTGCTGGACTGGATATAACTGCAGGCTCCCTCTGAATTGCTGCTATTGCCCTCCAGCCCTTTTTCTGGAGTTCCAAACTCCAGCATTATAACATGGGTCATTCATCAGTCCAGCCCTTCTGACAAAGCCTTCTCACTCAGTGCAGCCAACCTCTGTGTTAACTAGCACTTCCTCTTCCTTTCTCCATCTTTCGGGCCCAGCAGGGGCATTTTGCACCACTGCTAGTAGAAGAAGAAGAAGAAGAAGAAGAAGAAGAAGAAGAAGAAGAAGAAGAGTTTGGATTTGATATCCCGCTTTATCACTACCCGAAGGAGTCTCAAAGCGGCTAACATTCTCCTTTCCCTTCCTCCCCCGCAACAAACACTCTGTGAGGTGAGTGGGGCTGAGAGACTTCAAAGAAGTGTGGCTGGCCCAAAGTCACCCAGCAGCTGCATGTGGAGGAGCGGAGACACGAACCCAGTTCCCTAGATTACAAGTCTATCGCTCTAAACCACTATACCACACTGGCTCTCAGTGTAGTGGTTGTTCCAAGCCCAAAGTATGGAGTATGAACAGGGACTGTTCACAAAGGACGCCAATTTGTGTTTGCCATTGTGTTTGGGTGTTGCAGCCCGGCCCAGCTTAGAGCTTCTTGGTTTGTGAACCTACACATATTGGTAGTGTACCTGCTCACTGTATTTACACGCATTTTTGACTGTGGAGCAGCCACACAACGTCTCTGATGGATCAGAAACAAGAAATATCAAATTCATCTCACCCATTTTTATGCCACTGACACGTAGAGCAAGGTTCTGCCCACTGGGCATACAGTGGTACCTCGGGTTAAGTACTTAATTCGTTCTGGAGGTCCATTCTTAACCTGAAACTGTTCTTAACCTTAAGGACCACTTTAGCTAATGGGGCCTCCTGCTGCTGCTGCGCCGCCGGAGCACGATTTCTGTTCTCATCCTGAAGCAAAGTGCTTAACCTGAGGTAATATTTCTGGGTTAGTGGAGTCTGTAACCTGAAGCTTATGTAACCTGAAGCGTATGTAACCTGAGGTACCACTGTATTTGTAAATTTAAAAAGAACTGTTAGAGGCACGACAAAATACCCAGTTCATAGAAGAGAAAGGGGCGATGGTCAAACAGCTGCCCAAACACTCCCAAACACCCTCACTCAGAGCAAACAAAACAGGCAGATGCAATTCTACTTCTGATTTACATACATTCAGATAAACATCTGGACAGAGGTGAATTGGGCAGCACCCAGAATCACATGGTTAAAGCCTATATGTGTACAGTGAGTAAACCCATTGGGGATGGGAGCCACCTAACAAGTACTGCTAGTGGTTTTAATTAATTGTTAACTAATTTTGACGTTTTGGTAACCTGTCCTGAGACTATTTGGTGATGGGTGGGCTATAAGTACAAATGATAAATAAGCAAGTAAAGGAACTTCTGATTTGGGCTTTAGTTTTAATCTCTCAAAGGTGTAAACCTCCCCCCCCCCCTTTAGAGATGCTAAAATATTCAACAGGTGACGTTTCCTCCTTCACGCCACCTTCAAGCCTGGAAATGCTGCATGCTGAGTTTCCTAAAGCGATGCATCTGTTAAAGGAACAAAAAAGGGACAACTGCAGTGTCAAGGTGGCTAAACTATTAGATGCTTGTAAGTATGCTACCAATAGCATGTACTGGATTTGGATATAACAAAGCTATCCTCACAAAGTGTTACAGATTATTAGAAACAAGTCGTTGGTTTCTGTAGCAATTTAGACATTGATTGTCCATTTAATAAAACATCTATTAATTTATTTATGCACACTTTATCAATGATTTATAGAGGAAACATTATGGAATTGGGTAACAGTGTTATATTATGAGCATCATCTTCTGGGCTAAGCTAATATTGTCCCTAGAATCCATTTGCACTCTTTGAAATAAACGGGGTTTTTAAGATAGATAGATAGATAGATTTTCCAATATTGTTTCGATATTATAACAATACAAATTTTATTCCATTAATACAATTATTAATGCCAATTATTCAAATGTCAAATTATTTAATTAATTAAACTGGCGCCCTCGCATGCTAGAGTTGATGAGTTCATTCTTCTAAATTTTTTCTGCATTCCAAAAATTTTAATAATTTCCATTATTAAAGGATCACACTTCAAAACGACCTTGACAGATTAGAGAACTGGGCCAAAACAAACAAGATGAATTTTAACAGGGAGAAATGTAAAGTATTTCACTTGGGCAAAAAAAATGAGAGGCACAAATACAAGATGGGTAACACCTGGCTTGAGAGCAGTACATGTGAAAAGGATCTAGGAGTCTTGGTTGACCACAAACCTGACATGAGCCAACAGTGTGACGCGGCAGCTAAAAAAGCCAATGCAATTCTGGGCTGCATCAATAGGAGTATAGCATCTAGATCAAGGGAAGTAATAGTGCCACTGTATTCTGCTCTGGTCAGACCTCACCTGGAGTACTGTGTCCAGTTCTGGGCACCACAGTTCAAGAAGGACACTGACAAACTGGAATGTGTCCAGAGGAGGGCAACCAAAATGGTCAAAGGCCTGGAAACGATGCCTTATGAGGAACGGCTAAGGGAGCTGGGCATGTTTAGCCTGGAGAAGAGGAGGTTAAGGGGTGATATGATAGCCATGTTCAAATATATAAAAGGATGTCACATAGAGGAGGGAGAAAGATTGTTTTCTGCTGCTCCAGAGAAGCGGACACGGAGCAATGGATCCAAACTACAAGAAAGAAGATTCCACCTAAACATTAGGAAGAACTTCCTGACAGTAAGAGCTGTTCGACAGTGGAATTTGCTGCCAAGGAGAGTGGTGGAGTCTCCTTCTTTGGAGGTCTTTAAGCAGAGGCTTGACAACCATATGTCAGGAGTGCTCTGATGGTGTTTCCTGCTTGGCAGGGGGTTGGACTCGATGGCCCTTGTGGTCTCTTCCAACTCTATGATTCTATGATTCTATGATTCATTACATTACATTCAGATATAATAATACCTTATATAACAGCTACAATCTTGAGATTTCAATTTGTGTTGGTATAATAGGTAATTTATAAAGTTTCAAGAGAGGAACTTTAGCTGTAATGCTTATTCTTTCCTACATGTGAATTTTTTTCCACAATGTTTTCCCGTCCATATATAGTTTTGTATCCTTTATTCCTGCAATTGTTGATGGTTCCCATCATGTCTCAGGAGAAGCTGTTATCTTACCGATTCCAAAAGTCACTGCATTGCTTCGTCCCGTGATTTGGCTTCTAGTAAACAAGCCGTCTTCGCCATTTTTCCAGCCTAAGAAAAACAGTCTGAATCCAGAC
Organism: Podarcis pityusensis; assembly: GCF_964106645.2. Classification (NCBI taxonomy): domain Eukaryota; kingdom Metazoa; phylum Chordata; class Lepidosauria; order Squamata; family Lacertidae; genus Podarcis; species Podarcis pityusensis. The sequence continues at coordinate 75,502,337 of NC_138029.1, read as the reverse complement.
TGAAGATAGTTAATCCAAAAACTTCTATTCTCTCAGCTGGTAGGCTCCTTTCCTCCCTGCCGCTGATTTATGGCCATTTATCCTTATCTCAAACACATTCCTTTGTGTATAATAGCAGTTAGGGAGGATTTTGCTCTATATTTTCAAAGCATAACATTTCTTCCCGCCTTCCCTCTCAGTTCCTTTCTCTCACACACGCAGTTCCAATTTTGTTAAATTCCATATTATATTCCAGTTTCCTCCATACTTACTTATGCAGATATTTTAAAATAAAACTTGTATTCCGGGGGTGGGTGGGTTGCCGTATCATAAATGTAGAGGAAAAACCTTAAGTAAGCAAACTGTGGGCTCCCCCCCCCCCGCCATCATCTCTTTCACCGAATGAAATCCGCTCTCAATCCAAACCTTTCACATCCTTGTAGCTGGGTTGTTTTTGCAGTTTCTTATCTCACCGTCTCTGGCACATGCCTGTAGTTTACTTCAATTTAAGTCCAATTAACAGGATAACCTGTGCTTCCAGGAACAAGATCGAGGGGGTTGGGTTGCAGCAGCTGGAGTGCTCCAGTGCCTTTGCCTGCCCTCGCATTCCATGGGGAAGCAAGTGCCGGACTGCCAGGCAAATTGCTGATGAGTGCCTGGTCCCAACCAAAGAGGAATGCAGATAATGAAATTCCTCCATCATTATCTGATTATCTCCATCTATTGGGAGAGACTCCATTCCTGGCACACTGGAAACAGTAAGCCCTTTGAGATAAATTTTAATACAAGCCAACCACATAGCCCTCAAAAGCACCTGTCTGTTACAAGCCCATGCAGATAAAGAAATGTGACTTGGCTTAATTTATAGACTATCGAACCAGTTAGGAGAGCTGGCCAAGAAAAACATCCAGCACAAACAAATAAAATGGAAATGGTACCTCGAGTTACAAACGCCTCAGGTTACAAACTCCACTAACCTGTAAGAGTTACCTCGAGTTGAGGACTTTGCCCCAGGATGAGAACGGAAATCGTGTGCCGGCGGTGCAGCGGCAGCAAGAGGCCCCATTAGGATAAGAACGGACCTCCAGAATGAATTCAGTTCATAACCAGAGGTACCACTGTACTGTCTAACGAGGGTAAACACACACCAGCTCATCTGTGGAGGGGAGGGCAGTATATTATACCTAAAGAGTTTCTCTGTACATACCCCCAAAGTGGAAGTAAAGCCTAATGGGATGAAAGGTAAGGATAAGAGTATTATTGGACCAAGCCTCACGTAGGGACCCTCATCCCCATTCCCCCACTGCCAGCCACTTTACTATATTTCTGACACAATAGCAGTGGCGTAGCGTGGGGGGTGCCAGGGGGGCCGGCCGCACCGGGCGCAACATGGGCGGGGCGCGCGCTCGCACTAGCAGCTCTCTGCCCCTACTAAAATCCACGGGTTAGGGAGCCCGCGCTCGCTCGGCTTGGCGAGGAGGTCGCGGAAGGGGGAGAGCGAAGCCTTCTGCCGCGGGCAAAAAAAGGAGAGGAAGCCGGGTGGGCGGGCGGGCGGGCTGGCTGGCGGGGGTCTGGCTGCGCCTGCTGCTGCCGGTGCAGGGCAAGGCAAGCAGAGCGAGGAGGAGAGAGAGGGGAAGGGGGGGGGAAGCAGCTAGGAAACGCTGCGGTGTGGAGGAGGAATCAATTAAGGAGAGAAAGCGAAAAGCCTTGGAGAAAGGGAAAAAAGGAAAGAAAAGAGGCAGCTCCAGGAGAGCGCGGGGGAAAGAGAAGCCTCGCTGCTGCTGCTGCTTGGGAGAGTAAATTACTGTACTTGCCTTGCCCCGGGTTAGGGGGCGCAAATTATTTGCCTTGCCCCGGGTTAGGGGGCGCAAATTACTTGCCTTGCCCCGGGTGCTGATAACCCACGCTACGCCGCTGCACAATAGCAATCTCTTCCCTCCTATAAAAAAAACTACAGCTAAATGTGCAATGCAAAAAAAAAAAGCACCAAAGAATCTAATTTGGCAGCAAGTATTGGAGATAGAGGAGACATTTGCCTTTGAAGACCTCAGCTAGTGTATAATGTGGCTGCTTGGGTATAGTGGTGTTGGTGGAAGTTGATTTGTGTATGTGACATGAATATTGCACCAGCAGCACTGAAGAAGAAGAAGAAGAAGAAGAAGAAGAAGAAGAAGAAGAAGAAGAAGAAGAAGAAGAAGAAGAGTTTGGATTTGATATCCCGCCTTTCACTCCCTTTAAGGAGTCTCAAAGCGGCTAACATTCTCCTTTCCCTTCCTCCCCCACAACAAACACTCTGTGAGGTGAGTGGGGCTGAGAGACTTCAAAGAAGTGTGACTGGCCCAAGGTCACCCAGCAGCTGCATGTGGAGGAGCGGAGACGCGAACCCGGTTCCCCAGATTATGAGACTACCGCTCTTAACCACTACACCACACTGGCTCTCACAAGAAAGCCACCACACTGGCTCTCACTGGCTCTGAAAGAAAATCTAGCAGATAGGGAGCACCCTTCTAAAAATATAAAGTAACACAGACCCAATTCCAAATGCTTCAATTGTCCTTTGAAGCCCTGAGCAGTTTGGGGACAGGCTTTTTGAGAGACTGCTCCCCCTTCCCATAAACTTGGCAGCACTTTGAGATCAGCCTCTACCTCTTCCTGCACCTGCCTGTGAGAGCAATTAGGTTGGTGCCCTTGAGTCTCAGGGTCTTCGCAGCTGCGGCATTGTATCTGTGGAATTCTATCCCAACTGAGGGAAACATGACTTGATCAACGGAGGCCTTCAGCCAAGTTTTAAACACTCATTTGTTTTGAGTCACCTTCCATTAGAAGGTGCTATGGCTTTAAATTGATGTGAAAACAAACTTTTAAAACAATAAAAATGTCAGCAACAACAACAGTCCAGCGTAACAATTTTAAATTGACTAACAAAAAACAAAATAAAAAACCCCACCACAGGTAGTGAGGGGATAATAGGTATGTTTGCACTAGCACATAACATTTGGTTTCCTGCTGGATGTGTTTCCGTCATATTGTTCCTACTTGAACAGGGTTGGGGCATGACATGTTGCATTCTGAGGTGGAATAGTAACTGTTGCCTGCTCCTAATCAAGGTGTGTAATATTAGTACCCAAGCTATTGTGGCACCTGAGGCAGAAAATCCCGAGGCGGTTCTCCCTTGGAGTAAAAATAGAACAAAACTCAGTAAAATAACTAACAATTTGCTGCCCTTTCCTGACATCCAGATTCAGCTGCCTGAGGCGGCTGTCTCACTCTGCCTAATGCTGGGGCCAGCCCAAATTGACCAGCAATTGTTCAATGTTAATGTTACTGCTGGAAGATTCAGTAGTAATTTACCGCTGTTTCCCCCCCAAAATGCAGTCTGTTTGGCTGTAGGGTATAATTATTAAGCAGAAATAGTTGGGTAGAGTGATCTTTTCAACCGCATCACCCCATACTCTCTTGTTCAAGCAGTAGCTGCTACTTTTCTTCTCAGCTGGGGAACAGTAAAATGGAGAAAGACCTTTGTTTACTACCCTCTGAGGTAGCCGGGAGCACAGTGTATGCCTAATCCAAATAACACACTAATTTCAACTGGGCTGAGTCTTTCTGGCAAAGAATTAAACCTGTAGTTAGTCATGGGGAAGCCAGACAGCTGCGTGGTGGTCAACTGAGCTGGAAGAAGTACACTCTTCAGGAAAACGAAGACTTGGGCCACCAGCAACTGAGCGACTGTAGTATTAGTAGTCCCCATTCAGAGCAGCCATTTGTTTTGTTTTATTCCAATCTGCTGGACTTTATGCTGGACTGTGGGTTTGTAATACTTGAACTTACCAGGCCAGTTTTATACATCTGGAACTCATTTCCCTGGTTACCTTTGGTTTATTTTGATGTCTGATATCAAAGTAAATGGCAGAATGTTTCAGAAGTTCTCTTCAGACAGGAAATAGGCCAAAGGACAAGGGAGAACCAGAGATCAAGGCAAAAAGAAAGGGAGAATAAAGCAGAGGGTGGTTGTTTTTTTTAAGTCAGCTGAATTGAGGTGACAGATGGTTAAAAGTTGTGACAGGGAGGAGGTAAAGACTGGGGAAAGCCAACAGAGAGGAAAATTAAACTTTGATGGGAAATTAGTTGTTGTAGAAGTAGAGGCACCTGCCACCCACAGTGCCACAAGAAGAGAGTGGCACCTCAGAGCTGAAGCAGACTCGAGTGAAAGCTAATAAGCGTATCATACAAAATGGAGGAGGCAATAAATCTTCCAAGTGAGCACTCGGAACAGTGAGGTGGCACACGCTTAGATGCCATGCTATCTAGAACTGGGGCTCTGAATTAATGCTGCTCTTGTCACCCTTCTGAAAGGCAGCGGAGTGTGGGCACGCAAAGGGAAGAGAACTCTTTGTCTTGCTATTCTGGAAGAGGCAGAACATTCAGTAAAGGTAGGCAAGTTGCTACATCACAGTTACAAAATTAAAGGACACTGCGTACCTGTGATGGCTGCGAAATAGACTTCCATGACGAGTTGGTGCTCTGAAAAGGTAATGGCTCAGGGTGTTCTGTTGAACTAAGCTGTTTTGGAGGATTTTTTACAATGTGGGACCAAGCCATTATCCCGCTGAAGAGATACAATTTTCTAAGCAGATTGTGTTCCTGCTGTCAGCTCCATGGGAAGGGAAGAAAGAGAAAAAAGAGGCCACAAAATAAGCCACTGAATGCTCCAGAAAACTTCAGACTCACAGTTTAGGAATCATTTTTAGGCAATACGGAGGGTAGCAGAGATATGAAGCAAGCCAGCTTGGGATTCAAGAGTTTCTTAAGGCTGCTGCCCACATTATCATAAAGCAGTAACATGCATATATCAAACATGCCTTTCTAGATGCATATATCGTGCGGCTACACACACTAAGTGGTCACTATTTACTAATGCGCTTTGTGAGATTTACTAATGCACTTGGGGGATCTGCTCTTAATTTGATAGAGCTACTTCAGAAAACCTGTGATGTCATATGCTGCATTCACATTCCCAGACATATCCCCAGCATGCTGGTAGCCAGACAGGTTTGAAGACCACATGCTTGCAAAAGACAAGCCAGGCCAATGGCCCATCTAGTTCGGCATCCTGTTCTTTTGGTGGCTGAGCAGATGCCTGCAGGAAGCCTGCAAGTTGGACATGAAGGCAACAGAAGTTACCAGTTACATTAAAGGTAAAGGACCCCTGACAGTTAAGTCCAGTCGTGAATGACTCTGGGGTTGCGGTGCTCACCTCACTTTACTGGCTGAGGGAGCCGACGTTTATCCGCAGATAGTTTTTCCAGGTCATGTGGCCAGCATGACTAAGCCGCTTCTGGCAAAACCAGAGCAGTGCATGGAAACACCGTTTACCTTCCAGCCGGTACCTTCTGTACCTATTTATCTACTTGCACTCTGACGTGCTTTCGAACTGCTAGGTTGGCAGAAGCTGGGACCGAGCAATGGGAGCTCACCCCATCACGGGGATTCGAACCACCGACCTTCCAATAGGCAAGGCCTAGGCCCAGTGGTTTAGACCACAGAGCCACCCCCATCCCAACCCAGTTACATTAATATGGGTAAAATCATAGTTCAGATAACTGATTAGTCACCCTTCCTCCCATATATTTGGACAGACATATAAAGATGGTGGCAGTGGTATTAGTAAGTACCATTTATTTACTATTTACTTAATATGTTTTTGCCATTCATGTTCAAGTAGTACCTTCTGAAGCCTGCCTTTGCTCTGAACTGCAGGGATCCAAAATGCCATGTGGGCGAGAATTGCACCTAACCGTGGTGACCAGGGCAGACAGACTGTGCAGGGATCTAGGTGCTGCAATGGAGGTGGCAGTGCCAGGGCAATGCCAGGGCTCCTTCCTATTGTGCTGATAAACCAAGTAAGGCAGAGAGGACAGAAAGGAGACAGCAGGGAGGTCTCAGTAATGAGAGACACGTAGAGACCACTGGGGAAAAAAACTTAATTGCACACATCTCATCTTTCTCAAGGGCATCTTAAAGACACAAATTCAAAGTAAGCGCTCCCATTGGATTAATTCAAAGCCGGCCAGTGTCTCCTCCCCTCCCCTCGGCTGAAGTAAGAAGTACAGCCTACAGCCTCATCACATGGCACTATCCTGTCATTATATCTAGGCTCCTTGCTCCTGTCTCCTGAGAGACACATTCTGCAGGTGATCGGATACTTCTTGTTAAGTTGTGGGCGAACATATCAGACGACACAGCGATTCTTCCAAAGCAGCTCTTTATTTGTAAGCTGGAACAGAACTGACTGAGGAGCTCAGTCAGCCTGCTTATATAGAGCCCCAGAACAATGTAACTGTTGCCATTTTCTAAAACTATCCAATCACTGAACGTCACTTTTGATCCTTCATTTGCATACAAACTATCCAATCACTGAACGTCACTTTCGATCCTTCATTTGCATAACTATCTACAGTATCCCCCTGCTGGCCCAGGGTGAGAACTTCAGTACATAACACTTCTCTTTTATTCAAATACAGCCACAGCGATGAGAGTGGGAATGCCAACTTTCTTAGCAGCAAAACGAGGGGGTATTTAACCCTCATGTTGTTTTTCCTTATCTAAATGTCTTCTGCCTCCATAAGCTGCCGTTAGACTCATGGAGGGCTGTGTGGCTGTGTAGGAATGCAGGTAGCTTTATTTCCCCCTGCAGAGCAAACAGGAGCTACCGTACAGTTTAGCATTAGTTCCTGGTCAAAACATACGAAGCCCTTCTTGCTTGATCCCTTCAGCCTCTCTCTTTTGCTTTAGCTCGTTGTCTTAGAACTCATCTTGGCCAGCAGCACTTTGGCTGATCAAAACACAGACAATACAGAGGAAGAAGCACACTCCTCCTTTAGCGCTCTGCAGGCAGCCTGGCCTCCTGTCCAATATCTGATAGCTAAAAACAAGAAATGTGTTACCTTAAGCACAGAAATGACTTAAGGTTGCAGTGCTGGAACAGAAAAGCAAGTTGCTTCCAGGAGGTCATGTTGTTACACTGAAAGAAAGAAAACCCAGAAAGGCCTATTTATTAATTTCTAGGGGGAGGGGGGAGGTTTTAAAAGCCTGTCGTTTACATCTGGAAAACACACAACACATTTCCGTCTGGGATGGTAAGCAGAAGGCTTCCTAGGTATAATTGGGATAACCTGCAAAATGTGTGATCTTCCAAGCAGAATACCATCCATTGCAGCCTGCCATGTGATTGAGATCCACCTTCCCTCCACCCCTGGAGGTTTTCTCAGCTCCAGGCAGGCATTAAAGGCACAAAGTTGAGCCACAGTACTTGGCTGAGAGGCTGCATTCGTATGGGTGGACCGCAAGGTGTGCAGGTCTGGACAAGAGGAGGGGCAGTGCATATGAGTTTGGGGGATTGTGGACATCTCCTGGCAGAGGGGAAAGCTCTCCTTCTCTGAGGTCTTCTGTCAGAGGCCAGTGGGGATGGCCGCCATGGTGTAGTGGTTAGAGGGTTGGATAGATTAGGACATGAGAGGCCAGGGTTCAAATCCCCACTCAGCCACAAAGCTCACTGGGTGACATTGGGCCGGTCACTGTCTCTCAGCCTAACCCACCTCACAGAGTTGGTTTGAGGACAGAATGGGGAAGAGGAGAACCATGTGTGCCATCTTGATCTCTTTGGAGGAAAGGTGGGATATAAATGTAACAACAACAACAACAACAACAACAACAACAACAACAACAACAACAACATTCAATCAGCATAATGCTGCGTCCTGCATTCTCAGTACCAAGTAGGCAGCTGAAGTACATGGCCTGCAAGCATCACTTAACATGCCATGGGTGGTCCTGGGTGTGGAGGATTTGTTGCTGGAGATCTGTCTCTAAGCAGAGATCAGACTGCCGTCCATTGTAGAACATCTAGCTCTGGATTCCTTCAATCAATCAGGGGAATTGGACATAAAGACCTACAAGACCTTCTCTGATAAGGAACTTGGTTATTGTACTTCTATGCATATACGTGAATGCATCTGCAGTAACATAAGCAAGAGTGTAAAAAATGGATGCCATCTGCTTAGGAGCTGTTGCTTCAGAAAAATGTTCAGTACACATCAACAGGTGCCGGTAAGTAAATGGCCTCGGCCCAGTATACCTGAAGGAGCGTCTCCACCCCCATCGTTCAGCCCAGACACTGAGGTCCAGTGCCGAGGGCCTTTTGGCATTTCCCTCGCTGCGAGAAGCCAAGTTACAGGGAACCAGGCAAAGGGCTTTCTCAGTAGTGGCACCCACCCTGTGGAACGCCCTCCCACCAGATGTCAAAGAGAAAAACAACTACCAGACTTTTAGCAGACATCTGAAGGCAGCCCTGTTTAGGGAAGCTTTTAATGTTTAATAGACTATTGTATTTTAATATTCTGTTGGAAGCCGCCCAGAGTGGCTGGGGAAACACCACACCATGAGAAAACCATGCAATTCACAATCACTAGGCACGCTGGCAGGGCAGGCTGGTGGTACGGACAACGGACAGGCAATAAGCACAGGGAGCTGAACAATTTCGTCGTGAGTGGGTGCTGTGATCCAAAAAAGTTTGTATGAAAGTGGCCTTGTGGTGGTGGTGGTGGTGGTGGTGGGAGGAGTCTTGTGCCATACTAGGTGAAGAGACACAGAGCACTACCAAATTCAAAATAAAGCCAGAGGGCATGGGAGGACATTGCTGTTAAAGCAGAGGCTTGCAGGAACGTGATGAATGCTGAAAGCCATCAGCAGCTCCTCAGCCCATATTGACGTAGGCAGGAGCCTGGGAGGGAACAGCAGCAGCAACAACAGGTGCTTCTGCAAAACACCTCCCAGCCACAATCTGGACTTGCTAATGAAGGCGACTTAGTGAGCCGCAGGAGAAAAGCAGGGAAAGGGAAGAAGCATCACTCTAATGAAGACTAAGGGACACAATGCCCAAACACTCTGTGTGTGTGTGTGTGTGTGTGTGTGTGTGTGTGTGTGTGCCTTCAGCTTTCCTCTTTCTGGAGTCCCTGTTAGGAAAGCGTGGCTGGGAGCTGGTTCCACGTTAGCCATTTCTATCTCATCTGCAGCAGCCATTAAGGAGAGCCATGGATCACTGCAGTTGCAGGCCTGACAATCACCTCTCCCTGCTCTGTGCCTTCCTGTCACACACTTGTCAAGGGGACAGCAAATTATCTGAGCTGGACTCAGCCACAGCTTATTTCAGACACCCAGGACTGATGGTCGCTCAAGCCAATCAATAGCGAGGGAAGATGGCCTTGCTCTTTGCTTTTTGTAATGGCTTGAGAGGATGGAAGGGGGATGCTGGAAGCCAGAGCAATTAACTTGTTTTTAATCACGTCGGGCCATATGTTACTCATTTATCTGTAGCTTGAGACAGGCACAGCCAGAGCAGAGAAGCAGGCTGTGGAGATCAGCACACGTCTCAAAGTAGCTGGCAGTTGTGTGTGTCTGGCATCTGGGAGGGACGTCGGCATGTTTGGAAATGTGTAGAAGGACAAGAAAGGGAGAAAAGAGGCGGCAGCTACAGCCCTGCACAAGCAATAGAGTTGAAGGGCTCCACCTGGGAACCTGTTTGTTATTGAGCATTCTTCCGGATTTGCTTGCACTAAACTTACATAGAGGTTAGACAGTCCTGTCTTTACTGAACATTTTTTATTAGCTGGCAAGGAGGTTATGAAACAGTGGGAATTCATCCTGAATTCATTCTGATTTGTATGTGCGGTGGTTATACACCTTCCCATTAATCATTCATTGAACCTCACTTTTCAGGGCACTCCCCCACCCCATCACTTTCTTAACTGCAAAAAGTCATTTTAAAAAGTGTATTTTTGTGACAGAACACTTTTATCCACTTTAATTGTGCAAACCTAAATTTCTGCTATGCATGTGAATCCTTCCTGCAAGACAGTCTAGAGAGGCAACCTTACTCTTTAAGGTGTTACAAAGTAGACTAACATGACTATCCCTCTGGACATTGTTCCAAGACATCAGCTGCCCTTATAGAAACAAAAGTCTCATACTGGTCTGCCTCCTCCATCATTTGCTATTTGACAAAATTGAAGTTATGCTCTTGATAAACGTGCGAGAAAGAGGGGCAAATGAAAGTACTGGGAGAAAAGAATGGCTACTAGATGGAGAGGTTGTGCAGCTAAGAATAGGTAAAGGTAAAGGGACCCCTGACCATTAGGTCCAGTCGTGACCGACTCTGGGGTTGCAGCGCTCATCTCGCTTTATTGGCCGAGGGAGCCGGCGTACAGCTTCCGGATCATGTGGCCAGCATGACTAAGCTGCTTCTGGCGAACCAGAGCAGTGCACGGAAACGCCATTTACCTTCCCACCGGAGCGGTACCTATTTATCTACTTGCACTTTGACGTGCTTTTGAACTGCTAGGTTGGCAGGAGCAGGGACCGAGCAACGGGAGCTCACCCTGTTGCGGGGATTCAAACCGCTGACCTTCTGATCGGCAAGTCCTAGACTCTGTGGTTTAACCCACAGCGCCACCCGTGTCCCTTGCAGCTAAGAATACATTGTACCATTTGTGGTGGGTATGTGGGAAGATACCGATCTTTCAGAAAACAGACCTTTAACATAATTAGCCAAATTGCACTGCACTCTGTCATACCCAGTTTAGCCTTGGTACATATATAGGGATGGAGCAGCCACATGGTCCTTCATGAGTCACTCAGAGCTATCTGTGGTCTTACAGCTTCTAACCAGCCTGCCCTGCTCTACCTTGCTTCCAGCCTTACCTTATTTTCTGTGAGTCTCAAACTTCAGCAGCACACTATGCAGTTCCAAAATTGTACACCAATTGCGGCACCCTTGAGGCTCTGCACCCAATGCAACTGAACCGGTTGCATTCCCCTAAATCCGTCTCCGCCTGGTTGCTGGATGTTTGGGAAGCTCTGTTCAAAGTGTTTTGCAAGCCTTGTGCTTATTGCTTTCCAAGGCACAGCCCCTTGCGCCCAAGTTCCTAAGCACCTGGTAACCAGATAGCTTTCAGGAGCATGGGAAGCATTGCAGAAGGGACCTCTGACAGGTGGGTCAGAAAGGCTACCAATTAATCATCATAATCACATCAGGTGATTTGCTGGGCAACCTGTCAAGGTTGATTGGCAGGGGCGGGTACAGGTAAGAATCTGGCCTGCTGGGCCAAAAATGTCCCCCACTCTAATACAGAATATGTCCTCCCACCCAACTGTGTGCTGTGCCACAGCTTTCTACAATATGACACCATAACTAGCAATGGTGGCTGTCATTGCTTTAGCATTGCTGTGCTGTTCTCTGTTGCTGCACTGCCACAAAGCACCCTTCCAGCTTTACTTGTGACCCAAGCACAGTACATATACTTACATTTTGCTGGTGCTTTAGTTGTTGTGCTCCCCATTAAACATTTATGAGCTAGTGCGGTGGCTCATACTACTGGGCTGTAATTTTTTTTGCACATTTCCCCAAAGTCTACTTTAGTTGCATTGCACTTGGATGGCACATTAGTTCTCGGAAGAGATTTATAGCATTCCAGGTAGTTGCTAGCTTTGATGCATTATTCCCAGTGCTCACATAATCTTTATTTTAGCTGTTGTTTTTTCAGTTTGAGCATTTTTCAGTTTTGATTGTTTGCCCTGGTGGATCAGAAGGTCATTTGCAAGGGTGATGGGCACTTTTATCAGGGGTTTTTCTTGATCTTTGAAGGATTTGCAGATCAATGAGCATGCTTCCATTAAGGTGCCACCAGAAATCAAAAGTATTTTTATATATGTTGAACAACAAACAAGATGCAACTGAATTTTGAAGGCATTGCTATATGTAGAACTGCTTGTATAAGAACTCTCTCTGTGTCTCATCTGACAGAGAGAGAAGAGGGGGAGTCAATATGAGAGTTGCTGTGAATGATCTTTGCTGCTATAGCAGTCCAATATTTTCTTATGGGCATGTCTTTCATTGGAAAGATGAAACACTTATTCCATGCATTATCTTGTAGAATGTATCAGGCTGCTATTATCCTTATGGAGGACCACTGCCCTGACAATGTAATTTCAGCCCATTCATGCCTTGATAATTCACAATTTCCAAACATGGTAGCTTACCTCTTAGTTTCTCAAAGGCAAAATCCTGCTTGTTTGAGATAGCTGTCATTAGTTTTCAGCTGTTTGAGCAGAGCTAACATCCATTCAAACATTCACTCATTCCATTCAGCTTATAACTGAATACATTAAAAATAGCAATATTGTAAAAGTAACAAAGGCGTACGTATAAAGAACTGATGGTAGGTTGATGAATATGCAGGAATAGTTACAAAATCTTCAGACTCACTTTGCAAAACAATATTTGATGTTATGACAACTACTGGACTATGGGGTAAAGCTGCGGAGAACGGGCTCCTGAGCTGTAACATCTAAAAGGCACATTGAATATGTATTGAAAGGCTTGGTGTTCTTAGGTTTACATATTTAAAAGCTGTTTTGAGATTTTAATTTCCTTGCCATGCTCTCCAGTGTGATAAAGGGGCAAAAACTATTCTACTCTAGACAAAGCATCTGTTCTTCAAACTTTGCTCACTGGAGCCTAGGGCTTGCCAGTCAGAAGGTTGGCAGTTTGAATTCCCATGACAGGGTGAGCTCCCATTGCTCGGTCCCTGTTCCTGCCAACCTAGCAGTTCGAAAGCACGTCAAAGTGCAAGTAGATAAATAGGTACCGCTCCGTCGGGAAGGTAAACAGCGTTTCCGTGCACTGCTCTGGTTTGCCAGAAGCGGCTTAGTCATGCTGGCCAAATGACCCAGAAGCTGTCTGCGGACAAATGCCAGCTCCCTCAGCCAGTAACGCGAGATGAGCGCTGCAACCCCAGAGTCGTTCATGGCTGGACTTAACAGTCAGGGGTCCCTTTCCCTTTACCTTTAGGCAGTGCAAGATCCACAACCTAGAGTGCTCACCTGCATATTTCTGTCACTAAATACAGTGGGTAATTGGGAAGGCCTAATGAGAGAAAGCCCCTTCATGGATCACTGCCTTGCCGTGGCGAAGGGGCTTGAATAACTCAGAGAAGCTATGAGCTATGCCGTGCAGGGCCACCCAAGATGGACAGGTCATAGTGGAGCGTTTTGACCAAACGTGATCCACCTGGAGCAGGAACTGGCAAGCCACTCCAGTATCCCTGCCAAGAAAACTCCATGGACAAAGACAACAGGCATATAAAAGTTATGACGCTGGAAGATGAGCCCCTCAGGTCGGAAGGCGTCCAACATGCTACTGAGGAAGAGCGGAGGACAAGTACAAGTAGATTCAGAGCTGATGAAGCGGCTGGGCCAAAGCCGAAAGGACGCTCAGTTGCGGATATGCCTGGAAGCGAAATGAAAGTCCAATGCTGTAAAGAAAAATATTGCATAGGAACCTGGAATGTAATAACCATGAACCTTGGTAAGTTGGATGTGGTCAAAAGTGAGATGGCAAGAATAAATATTGACATCCTGGGCATCAGTGAACTAAAATGGACGGGAATGGGCGAATTCAGTTTGGATGAACATCACATCTACTACTGTGGGCAAGAATCCCGTAAAAGAAATGGAGTGGCCCTCATAGTCAACAAAAGAGTGGCAAAAGCTGTACTGGGATGCAATCTCAAAAATGATAGAATGATCTCGATACAGATCCAAGGCAGACCTTTTAACAGCAATGTAATCCAAGTTTATGCACCAACCACTGGTGCTGAAGAAACTGAAATTGACCAATTCTATGAAGACTTACAACACCTTATAGAAATGACACCAAAGAAGGATGTTCTTCTCATTATAGGGGATTGGAATGCTAAAGTAGGGAGTCAAGAGATAAAAGGAACAACGGGCAAGTTTGGCCTTGGAGTTCAAAACGAAGCAGGGCAAAGGCTAATAGAGTTCTGCCAAGAGAACAAGCTGGTCATCACAAACACGCTTTTCCAACAACACAAGAGACGACTCTACACATGGACATCACCAGATGGGCAGCATCGAAATCAGATTGATTATATTCTCTGCAGTCAAAGATGGAGAAGCTCTATACAGTCAGCAAAAACAAGACCTGGAGCTGACTGTGGCTCAGATCATCAGCTTCTTATAGCAAAATTCAAGCTTAAACTGAAGAAAGTAGGAAAAACCACTGGGCTGGTAAGATACAATCTAAGTCAAATCCCTTATGAATACACAGTGGAAGTGAGGAACAGGTTTAAGGATTTAGATTTGGTGGACAGAGTGGCTGAAGAACTATGGATGGAGGCTCGTAACATTATACAAGAGGCAGCAACTAAAACCATCCCAATGAAAAGGAAATGCAAGAAAGCAAAGTGGCTGTCCAATGAGGCCTTACAAATAGCGGGGGAGAGAAGGCAAGCAAAATGCGAGGGAGATAGTGAAAGATACAGGAAATTGAATGCAGATTTCCAAAAATAGCAAGGAGAGACAAGAAGGCCTTCTTAAACGAGCAATGCAAAGAAATAGAGGAAAACAATGGGAAAAACCAGAGATCTGTTCAAGAAAATTGGAGATATGAAAGGAACATTTCATAAAAAGATTTCTGTAATAAAAGACAAAAGTGGAAAGGACCTAACAGAAGCAGAAGACATCAAGAAGAGGTGGCAAGAATACACAGAGGAACTATACCAGAAAGAAATGGATGTCTCGTATACCCCAGGTAGTGTGGTTGCTGACCTTGAGCCAGACATCCTGGAGAGTGAAGTCAAATGGGCCTTAGAAAGCACTGCTAATAACAAGGCCAGTGGAAGTGATGATATTCCAGCTGAACTATTTAAAATTTTAAAAGATGATGCTGTTAAGGTGCTACACTCAATATGCCAGCAAATTTGGAAAACTCAGCAGTGGCCAGAGGATTGGAGAAGATCAGTCTACATCCCAATCCCAAAGAAGGGCAGTGCCAAAGAATGCTCCAACTACCACACAATTGCACTCATTTCACACGCTAGCAAGGTTATGCTTAAAATTCTACAAGGCAGGCTTAAGCAGTATGTGGACCGAGAACTCCCAGAAGTTCATGCTGGATTTAGAAGAGGCAGAGGAACCAGAGACCAAATTGCAAACATGCGCTGGATTATGGAAAAAGCTAGAGAGTTCCAGAAAGACATCTACTTCTGCTTCATTGACTATGCAAAAGCCTTTGACTGTGTCGACCACAGCAAACTATGGCAAGTTCTTAAAGAAATGGGAGTGCCTGATCACCTCATCTGTCTCCTGAGAAATCTCTATGTGGGACAAGAAGCTACAGTTAGAACTGGATATGGAACAACTGATTGGTTCAAAATTGGGAAAGGAGTACGACAAGGCTGTATATTGTCCCCCTGCTTATTTAACTTATATGCAGAATTCATCATGCGAAAGGCTGGGCTGGATGAATCACAAGTCGGAATTAAGATCGCCGGTAGAAATATCAACAACCTCAGATATGCAGATGACACAACCTTGATGGCAGAAAGTGAGGAGGAATTAAAGAACCTTTTAATGAGGGTGAAAGAGGAGAGCGCAAAATATGGTCTGAAGCTCAACATCAAAAAAACGAAGATCATGGCCACTGGTCCCATCACCTCCTGGCAAATAGAAGGGGAAGAAATGGAGGCAGTGAGAGATTTTACTTTCTTGGGCTCCCTGATCATTGCAGATGGTGACAGCAGTCACGAAATTAAAAGACGACTGCTCCTTGGGAGAAAGGCGATGGCAAACCTAGACAGCATCTTAAAAAGCAGAGACATCACCTTACCAACAAAGGTCCGTATAGTTAAAGCCATGGTTTTCCCAGTAGTGATGTATGGAAGTGAAAGCTGGACCATAAAGAAGGCTGATCGCTGAAGAATTGATGCTTTTGAATTATGGTGCTGGAGGAGACTCTTGAGAGTCCCATGGACTGCAAGAAGATCAAACGTAGCCATTCTTAAGGAAATCAGCCCTGAGTGCTCACTGGAAGGACAGATTGTGAAGCTGAGGCTCCAGTACTTTGGCCACCTCATGAGAAGAGAGGACTCCCTGGAAAAGATCCTGATGCTGGGAAAGATGGAGGGCACAAGGAGAAGGGGACGACAGAGGACGAGATGGTTGGACAGTGTTCTCGAAGCTACAAACATGAGTCTGACCAAACTGCGGGAGGCAGTGGAAGACAGGAGTGCCTGGCGTGCTCTGGTCCATGGGGTCACGAAGAGTCGGACACGACTAAACGACTAAACAACAACAACAACAACAACAAATGAGAGAAAGAGGAAGAAGAAGAGGAAGAGAGGCAGTACTGAGAGCAAGTTGACTGCTGGAGAAATGAGGTAAGAGGAAATATCTAGAGGGCTGGGGATGAAAAAGGATCTGGGGCTCAGGAGGTAGAGATGATGACCTGTCCCAATACCCCCACACCCCAATCCACATATCAGCCTAATAAGAGTTTAGCTAGTTACTTATACCTTCTAAGTTTTCAGTATTAGATTCTTCCATTGTTCTGCATTTGCTTGTTTCTCAGCAAACCACTACTTTGATAATCAATAGGTACAATTCAAACAATTCTCATGCTACAATTTAGGCACGAAAGTCTCTTTTTGATGCACAGCTCTGATTAGGGTGGAACAATGGAACATTGGAACAATGCTCAGTTGCTCTAAGGAGATCTGCACCACTGGTCCAAGGCAGAGTCAAATTAGAGCCATGGCATAGGACTGATGTGGATTGTTGTGACCACTTGTTTGGTTGTGCCACTGTCGTCCACACAGGGGTCAGCTGAGTGTCATCTTGGGACACATGGATTTCCTTGCTTGCCTCCCATTTCTTCTGCAGAAGCAGTGACAAGAGAGGAAGTCATGTCCTTCAGTGTTAAGATGGGAATTGTCCCAGGGATGAAGCACACTCTAGCCTCTGTGTGTGAAATGGTCTGTCTCCTCAGTGCCCTATTCCTGTTGATAGTTGATGACAGATTCCTGCCTAAAAGTTTGCTTCCAGCTTTTCTACTACATCTTTGCTGAACTCACAGTCACAAGTGAAAATGAATTTCGGCTCTATGTGTGTTAATAAACACACCTCCTGGTTATTTTTCTCACGTGGAGCAACTTGCAATATGTACAGAGAAGTCAGGCATGTTCTAGGCCAGAGCTTTCCAAACTTTCCATGTTGGTGACACGCTTTTTAGACATGCATCATTTCACATCAGAGTAATTCAGTTTTACTAGCAAACCGGAGGTTAAACCCTGGGAAGCCCTGGGAAGAGTTTGTGCGACATACCTACACACTGCAGCTGACACACTTTAACATGTTGCGACACACAGTTTGGAAAGCTCTGTTCTAGGCAGTTTATTGGTTGGTCTGAAGGTATGTGAGACTGCCACCTAACTGAAGCTAAACCTGGTCAGTTCCTGGTTGAGAGACCACCTGAGAACCACAGGGATGCCTCTTTGAGTTCTATGATGAAAGATGGCTTATAAATGCATGGAAGCAAATTGTTGGTCCTAATTTGATTTGGGGCGGTGGGGGGTGGGGGGGGTGTTAGAATTATTTTTTGACATGGCTTCCTTTGCTTTTTATAAGACTAGAAACACTTCAAAGTTGTTATCAGGCTGGCCTGGCTATTCAGCAATTGAATCCTTGCTGGATCTGGGGATTCAGGGGGATTGGTGAAATTCTAACACTTACTAAATCCAGGAATTATGGGGAATCTGGCACCCACAAACCCTGGCACTCACAACTCATAACAGTATTCATGTTCCTTTGAAGAGAAACGAGTTGAGCTTCTTATTTTAAAATGGAACTAGCAGCTTGGATGAAGTGTGTGTGTGTGTGTGTGTGTGTGTGTGTGTGTGTGTGAAATATATATATACTTATAAAGGTTGGCATGCTGATATTTTATTCATACGTGTCAGAGTTGCTTCCAGATCCTAGCTCACAGAGGATCACGCTAGCCAGCGATCATTAAATAAAAGTCTTTATTGAGTTACAGTTTCCATTCTCAAGCTGCTGCGTGCAACCCTACGTCTAATGGTTAGATCGGCGAAGCTCCGTCTGAGTCTCCGCCCCTTGTACACCAACTTAATATCCTAGCCCTGCTCCACCTTTTCCGCCTGACTGTTCTTCTCTGGGTCCCTCTGCCCCCCGGGGTCTCTTCCTTCCGGGATTCCTCTGACGCTGACCCCCCTGACTCTTCTCCCTCCTTTCGGCGGGCTTTAGGACCTGGCTCCCTTTCCGGGCTGCCTACTGCGCCACCTTCCTGTGCATTTGAACTTGGCGCGCGCGCCCAACCTTCCACCTTCCGTCTGACCGTTTCTTCGCTCCCCGATGGAGGTGTGGCCACTCCTGACTCGTGCCCTCCCCCCTGTTGTGAGCTGCCAGCGCTTGATCCCTGGCGCCCTTCCTCTTCCCTGCTCTCTGGTGGTGACGCTGGTCCCGATTTCCAACTGCTCCCCTCTGAGTCCCCTCTGGCTCTATCTTCCTGGGGTGTCCCCCTAGGCTCCCCCCTTGCCCTGGCCACTGGTGCTCCTTTCTGTGAATCTTCTGATTCACTGGAAAGACTCGGAGATCTCGGGTCGTCGTCATCACTCATCTTTTCTTCTGCCTCCTCCCCCTCGCTCTCTGTTTCCTCCCTTGCCCTTGCCTCTGCTCCTGAACCCCTGACATCCATCCCCCCCTCGAAGCCCCCTCTTCCCCCCTCCCCTCCTTCCGGTGCGGGATCTGGGTGCTGCCGTGTCAGGGGGACGAATGTCGGATACAGTTCGCTTCCCGTGGCGGGCAGCCATCTGAAGTCTTCCGGTTCTTCCTCCCTGCTCTCGTTGACGACGGTCACCTCCGCTTCCATCTCTGTGCCGCCGTGCTCGAAACCCGGGTCGTCCCCGAAAACGTCCATGTCCGTCTCTCCCTCGTTGCCTTCTGGAGACGTTGCTCGTCCTGGACCCTCCAGCCACCTTCTGCGGAACTGCTCCTCTGGTCGATCATCCCACCAATACGAGGGTTCTGAAGCAGATCCCGAGGGTGACCCCTCCGGGGAACGGGCGTCTCGTGTCGGTTCCTCGTCCGAGTCGAACCCCCGGAACGTGCTGGCTGAAAGCGTGGGCGTGAAAAGCCAGTCGTCGAAAAAGTCTGCTGGCATTGGCCTATGTGGGAAGAGGGCATGAAACTCTTCTTTGAGCAGAGGTTCGTCTAAAGCGTAGCCCGGCACCCAGCTGTTGGCACTGGCCGGGGTGCCCTCCTTGGCGAGAAGGTATTCTACCCCCTCTTCCCCCCATCTGGAGTCCAAAATCTCCGTGACTTCGTTGATGCGCTCCTCCCGTGCCACTCCCCCCTGCCCGGTTCTCTCTCGGAGCGGACCCGGTGCCGTTCCTGGTTCCTGAAACCTGTGAGGTGCCTTGTAGGGAGTGAGCACCGATCTGTGGAACACCGGATGCATTCTGGAACCCTCCGGAAGAGCCAGCCTGAAAGCCACCGGGTTGACCTGTTCTTTGACTTGGTAGGGCCCCAGTTGTTTAGGCCCTAGTTTCTTCTTCGCCAACGACCTGGCCGGCACTGCGTGGGCTGCTAACCAGACCCAGTCTCCCACATGGATCTCTTCGCCAACCCTTCTGTGTTTGTCCGCTTGTACCTTGTATGCGTGTTTAGCCAGCTCCAGGTGCCGCCGCAGCTGATCGTGGACCTCCTGCAACTCCGACGCGAATGCATCTGCTGTCTGCGGCTCCCCCATTCTTTCCAGTCCCGGGAAGGTTCTGGGGTGCCTCCCGTTGTTGGCGAAGAACGGCGTGACCCCCGTGGACACGTGCTTCGTGTTGTTGTAGGCGAACTCGGCGAGAGGCAGGTAATCCACCCACGTCGCAGGCTGTTGATTCGCATAACATCTCAGGTACTGCTGCATGATGGCATTGACCCGCTCCGCTTGCCCGTTGGTCTGCGGGTGTCTAGCCGACGCCAGGTTGATCTTGACGTTCAGGAAGCCCATCAGCCTCTGCCAGAAGTTCGAGATGAACTGTCGCCCTCGGTCGGACAGAATAGACCGCGGCAGACCGTGAACCTTGAACACGTGGTCTATGAACAGTTTGGCGGTTTGTTCCGCCGTGGCCACCTTCGCACACGGAATGAAATGTGCCATCTTGGAGAACAAGTCCACCACCACCAGCACAGCCGTCTTGCCCCTCGAGCTGGGCAGATCCGTGACAAAGTCCAGGGCCACTCTCTCCCATGGTTCGAACGGAGTTTGCAGCGGTTCCAGCAGTCCGGCCGGCGGTCTGTGCACTGGTTTGGCCCTCTGGCAGGTGTCACACCTCGCCACGTAGTCCGCGACTTCCCCTCTCATTCCGGGCCACCAGAAGTCTCTGGCTACTAATTCCACCGTCTTCTCCTTGCCAAAGTGCCCGGCAGTGGGCGCGTCGTGCAGCTGCTGCAGTACCTTGGCGCGAAGTTCGTCTCCCGGCACGTAGATGGCCCCTTTACGGATGAGCAAACCATCTCGCAGCTGGAACTCGTCGGTCGCTGCCGTGCCCCTGTGCACCTCTGCCATCTTTGCTTGCGCGAAGGAGTCATCCTGCAACGCTCGTCGCACCGCATCCAGGTCAACTGTTGCCGCCGCGCACGCCCACACTGTCGGTGCGAAGATGTGCATGGCGGCCGCTGGCGTTGCCTCCTCCAGATACTGTGGCTTACGGGAGAGAGCATCCGCCATGATGTTGGTGTCCCCCGGGACATACTCTATTCGGAAGTCGAAATTCGCAAAGAACTCAGCCCAACGTATCTGCCTCTGGTTCAGGAACTGTGCCGTGCGCCAGTGCTCTAGATTCTTGTGGTCCGTGCAGACCTGCACCGTGTGCTTGGCGCCGATCAGGAAGTGCCTCCACGCTTTGAACGCTGCATGAATGGCCAGCAACTCCCTGTCCCAGATGGTGTAGTTCTGTTCGGACTTGCTGAGCTTCCTTGAGTAAAACGCTCCCGGCCTCCAAACCCCCTGCGGGTCTTTCTGCAGCAGGACTGCTCCCACGGCTCTGTCCGAAGCGTCTGTCTCCACCCTCATCGGCCTGCTGGGGTTGACATGAAGCAGCTGCTCTTCCGACGCGAAGAGACGCTTGAGTGCCTGAAAGGACTGCTCCGCCTGCTCTGTCCAGATGAACTTCTTTTTCTTGGAGCTGAGCGTGTCCGTGATGGCCGCTGTCTGCATCGCAAAGCCTTTGATAAACTTGCGATAGAAGTTCGCGAAGCCGACAAACCGTTGGACCTCCTTCCGGTTGCGTGGGCTTTTCCAATCCAACACTGCTCGGACCTTGGCGCTGTCCATGGCGAGCCCTTTATCAGACAACTTGTAGCCCAGGAAATCCACCTCCGTCACGTCGAATTGGCACTTCTCCAGCTTGGCGTAAAGCCTATGTTGCTGTAGCCTGCTCAGCACTTCCTTGACGTGTCTGTTATGCTCCTGCTGCGATTCCGAAAAGATCAGGATGTCATCCAAGAAACAGACGCACGTCTTGTAGAGGAGCCCCGCCAACACGTGATGCATGAAAGCTTGAAAAACGTGGGAGCCATTTTGCAATCCAAAAGGCATAACTCTATATTCGTAGGTGCCCAGGGGCGTGAACATGGCTGTCTTCCACTCATCTCCTTCCCGCATGCGAATGAGGTTGTATGCCCCTCGCAGGTCCAACTTGGTGAACACTCTGCCCTTCCGTACCTTTGCGAGGAGGTCGTCGATTCGGGGCATGGGGAAGTCCGATGGCTTGGTCACACTGTTCAAGATGCGATAGTCCACTACAAGTCTTTTTTGGGGCGTGTCCCGCTTCTTAACAAAGAATACCGGACTGCCCCCCGCTGCCTTGGACTCTCGGATGAAACCGCGCTCCAAATTATGATCTATGAACTCTTTGAGTTCCTGCAGTTCGTCCTCAGACATGGAATACAGCTTCCCTTTGGGCAGCGCCGCCCCCGGCAGCAGGTCAATTTTGCAGTCATATGGTCTGTGGGGGGGTAGCCTGTCTGCCTCCTTCTCGCAGAAAACCTCCAAAAATTCTGCGTACTTGTGGGGAACCGCTTGCAGCGTGCCTAGCTGCAGCTGTGACTCCTCTTCCTCTCCTTCCTGCCGGGGCACGATGCAGTGTTCAGCGCAAAAGGAAGAGCCGAAGGTCAGCTGCCTCTGGTACCAAGCCAGCGTCGGGCTGTGCTTGTCCAGCCAACTCATGCCCAATACAATGGGCGTGTCCGATAGTTGAGTGACATTGAAGCTGATGATTTCCCTGTGATTCCCAAGTCGCATCACCATTGGTGGCGTCTGCTTCACCACTTGCCCCCCTAGCAGCTCCCTGCCATCCACCGTGACAACCTGCAGGGGCAGCGTGGCAGGCAGCAACTGCATAGCATGCCGGTCGACAAAGTCCTGCCCTATAAAGTCCGCATTGCTTCCTGAGTCAATGGTGATTGGCACGTCCATGGTGATTCCATTGGGCAGCTGGAGAGATGCGGTAAGCCTTACTACTGGTTTGGGCGGGAGGGGGTCCATGGGCTGTAAAATCTCTGGGGACTGCTTCACTGAGACGTCTGGCTGGCCCCCAGTGCCTCTTCCTCCAGCCAGACTCCGTCGTTTCTCTGCTGTGGTTCTCCTTGCTGCGTTGCTGCAGTTACCATTGCTGAGGCTGCAGTGTGCTTGTGGAGCCTCCGGGGACACTCTTTCGCCATATGCTGTGGATCATCGCAGATGTAACATTTCCTGTTCCCTCTAGGAGGCTTCGCTTTCACTGTTGCCGGTGCTAGGGCTCTGGCTGCTGACTGAGCCCTTGCACCTCCAACCTCCATAGGTTCCGCCCCTCCTCCTGGCGGAGGCGTGGATTGCGCACGCGCTGCTTCTCTGGGAAGGAAGGAGGAGCCCCTGGCTGGTTCGCGCCCTCCGCGCCCTTCGTCCCTGCTCCACGGACGTTCTTCCAGCCTCACCCCCACCGCCAACGCCCTCTGAACGATCTCCTGCGTGGTCCGGGGTCTCTCCCCCCTCGCAATTTCATCTTTAACCGAGCCGTGCAATCCCTCCCAAAACAGGTCTCTTACAGGAGCCGAATCTCTGTCCCATTCCAGGGCACTGACCAAAGCGAAAAAGCGGGCATGGTACTGCCTTACGCTGGCCCTCCCTTGCTTCAGTCCATGTATCTGCTGCCGAGCAAGATCCACGTCAATGCTTGATAAAAAGCACCCATCCATCGCTTTAATAAAGGCATCCGCATTTTGGAGCGCCGGATCCTTATCTCTCCACAAATTGCGCAGCCATGCTTTAGCATCTCCATGCAAATGGGACATGATGAATCCCACCTTCTCTTGCTCATCTCTAAAGTCATTGTTCAGCAGTTGCAGTGCACACATTACATCTGCTCTAAAGTTGGGGTACTGTTGCAAATTCCCATCGAAGTGAGAGACCAGACCGCCTGTTCGTCTCCCCAACCCAATCCCCTCCGGTTTGGGTGTCAGTTGCCCATGCTTCGTAAGCACTTCCAACCTGACCTGGAGATCCCTGTAGGCGGCAGCTGCGTCCTCCTCTCTCTTCCTGGATGCAAGAGCCTCGGCATTCAGTCGTGACACTGCTTCTCTGAGTTCCGCTATCTGCTGTTCTGTCGTCATTTTGTCTGCCGTTCGTGAGCTCGCTAGTAGGCACCCGCTTTCTCTCCTCTCCGCGAGGCTGTAGATGCCCACAATTTATGAGACGGAGCTTACTGTCAGAGTTGCTTCCAGATCCTAGCTCACAGAGGATCACGCTAGCCAGCGATCATTAAATAAAAGTCTTTATTGAGTTACAGTTTCCATTCTCAAGCTGCTGCGTGCAACCCTACGTCTAATGGTTAGATCGGCGAAGCTCCGTCTGAGTCTCCACCCCTTGTACACCAACTTAATATCCTAGCCCTGCTCCACCTTTTCCGCCTGACTGTTCTTCTCTGGGTCCCTCTGCCCCCCGGGGTCTCTTCCTTCCGGGATTCCTCTGACGCTGACGCTGACCCCCCTGACTCTTCTCCCTCCTTTCGGCGGGCTTTAGGACCTGGCTCCCTTTCCGGGCTGCCTACTGCGCCACCTTCCTGTGCATTTGAACTTGGCGCGCGCGCCCAACCTTCCACCTTCCGTCTGACCGTTTCTTCGCTCCCCGATGGAGGTGTGGCCACTCCTGACTCGTGCCCTCCCCCCTGTTGTGAGCTGCCAGCGCTTGATCCCTGGCGCCCTTCCTCTTCCCTGCTCTCTGGCGGTGACGCTGGTCCCGATTTCCAACTGCTCCCCTCTGAGTCCCCTCTGGCTCTATCTTCCTGGGGTGTCCCCCTAGGCTCCCCCCTTGCCCTGGCCACTGGTGCTCCTTTCTGTGAATCTTCTGATTCACTGGAAAGACTCGGAGATCTCGGGTCGTCGTCATCACTCATCTTTTCTTCTGCCTCCTCCCCCTCGCTCTCTGTTTCCTCCCTTGCCCTTGCCTCTGCTCCTGAACCCCTGACAATACGTCTTGGCTCTTCCCTTTGCTCTGGAAATTCCAGGCGCTCCCAGCAGCCTCTGTAGGCAGCTCAAGGCGGGAAGCGAAATAAAAACCCTTTCAAAAATAAATTGCATATGCGAGTCACATTACTCCTCTACTCAAACCATAGCTTGTATCCCCAGCCGATGTAAATTTGCGTGGGTTTAGCCTTGGTCATGCTAATCGCGCCAGAGCGATTTGCACCAGCTAAGGAGCCAGCCGTATCTCTGTTCTCTTCCCCTTTTCTTCCAATTAATGTCATTCTTTCTACTTTTTTCTTCTCTCTTTTTTTTGTTCAGAATGGTTTCACGGCATCTCAGGGATAGGGAAACGAAAGGCTACTGGGCCAGGATGCACACTGGAGCAAGTGGGTGGGGAGCTGGTGAAGGCGCATCGGTTCGTGCCATCTGAGGATGTGGCTCTGTCAGTCTAATTGGAACTACTATCCAAATTAAAATCTTGGACTGAAACCTCACAGCTGTGTTTACAGATTCCCTGAGCTGGGCCTGGAATCTCATGGGTGCCAGCGCAGCGCTGCTGGAGAGTGCCAGTGGAAGGGGGGGTAAACCTGGGTGGGAGAATCGTCTGCAGAGCAGTTTTGTAATCAGACATTCAGAGAGCAGTTTGTCTGTCTCAAGGGTTTGGGTTGGGTTTTTTTTAATAAAAAACCAGAAACAACAGCAGCTATGTAAACCTCACTCCTCTCCTCTCTGTTTGTTCTTCCTCAGAGATATGCTAGCTTTTTCTCATATCAAGAGTGAAGAATGCAATGGCGCCTTTCAAAATATTACTCTTAATTAATAATAAATCAATAGTTTTAACATTATTTCAGCATCACCAGACAGATAAATAGTGTAGTTCTTACTGTTCTCAACACTTTGGGCCCTTCCAGACATACCGTTTATAGCAGGGGTCAGCAACCTTTTTCAGCTGTGGCCGGTCCACTGTCCCTCAGATCTTGGGGGCGGACGGCGGACTATATTTTGAAAATAAAAATAATGAACGAATTCCTGTGCCCCACAAATAACCCGGAGGTGCATTTTAAATAAAAGCACACATTCTACTCATGTAAAAACACCAGGCAGGCCCCACAAATAACCCACAGATGCATTTTAAATAAAAGGACACATTCTACTCATGTAAAAACACGCTAATTCTACTCATGTAAAAACACGGACCGTCCATGGGCCGGATTTAGAAGGCGATTGGGCCACATCCGGCCCATGGGCCTTAGGTTGCCTACCCCTGGTTTATAGTCTGCTTTTTGTTCCCATGTTTTCTGAAGCAAAATTGTAGCAGGTTGCCACCAGTAGCTGGTTTTTGGAAGGATGAGTATGCTTTTTCCCATGCACACCAACGGCGGGATGTGCTCAGACTGAGAAAGGTTCTGAGCCTGTAGTTATGCTCCTTCTGATCCCTTCTTCTACCAACCAGTAAATGTTGGGAGTTATGAGCATGTGCACAGGTTACTGATCGCCTTTCTGCGGTTTTGCTTTTGGTATATAGCACTTGGTATTCTGACTGTGTGGGAGATAAGGAGAATAGATGGCAGGAACTACTTGAGTTCACTGTGTTGGCCACAGTTATCCACCATTTTGGAGATTGCTGTGACAGGTCTACTGTAACAAAAGGTGGGGGAGAAGTCATACAGTGGGAGTTGCTCAAACCACTTCCCCCATCTCACAAAATGGGAAATTGCACAAAACACCTTCCACACAATGAAAATATTGTGGAAGCTTTCCAGAAATTTCACAAATCTTGGAGTTCCTGCAATAGAATGAAAAGTGGTCTGATGATTGCAGTATTCCAGAATTGTGATGGAATAACAATAATGCTTTTATTATTTGTACCCCACCCATCTGACTGGGTTGCCCAGTGTCCAGCTGGACAGGTTAGTCCTATTTACTACACGCAACGTCTCTTCCTGCATTATGGACAGGAGAGAATGAGACATAAGGCACAAGCACACTAGTTCCACATATGCCAGTCAATGTTTCAATCAGCCTTCATCTTATGAAGAGCAACTGTCACGTACTAGCTAGATGCAGAGGAGTGGTGAGAGGCACCAGCTGGGGAGCTGCCAAGGGAACCCCCAGTGGAAGAAGACTCAGAGCCAGGGGTTTGGTGGTGGGATGATGACGAGTGGTCACAGGGAGAAGAAGAAGCAGACCAGGAGAAGAAAGTGTTGGAAGCTGAAGAGGTAACAGGGTTTAGTGAGCAGGAAGAGGCTGTGGCAAAGGACAGTTCAGGATCAGAGGTTGAAGTGGAGGCTGGAGAGGAGTGCTGAAGAAGCCTCCTGCTGTGACCAACTCCCCTTCCCATGGGTCTCCCAGAACATGGAGAGGAATGAAGAGGGTGGAGCAAAGAGAGACAAGATGATGGAGCCATAGGCTGCTGGGGAAGTACAGGGGAAGGAGCCTTAGAGAGCGGTGGGAAGGCAGTCCTTACAACTGCCTCATTGGGGGTAAGACCTACTGTGATCACTAGGTGTCAGGGAACTGACATCGGAGCCAGAGGCGGAGGCTAGGCTCTCAAGCAATGCTGGAGAAGGGCCCAGCAGGGGGAGAGGCGGCTCACCAGCTGGGGAAAGAAATCAGCGTAACACCAGGGATAAAGGGGGGCAGATGGGGGAATCGGCGAGGGGGCTCCAGGACTCCTCGCCGGAGATCAGCGAGGAGAGCACGGGTCGTCCGCTACCCATGCCCTCCCTGTGCAGAAGGCTTCCGCGCAGGGAGAGTAGGAGGAGACTTGGAGTCAAACAACTTTTATGCTGGAAAAGGTTTAAGAAACGCCCACTGACGGATTCTGCTAGCGACTGAACAGCCACGAAGTGCAGGGCTGTCCAGACAGAAAAGGTTTAACAAGGCAACCTAGCCAGGAGTGGCACCAACTTGCGCACGAGCAACCCCTACATTTATTACACTAGGCCTGCGCTGTTTTGGTTTCTTAGAATAAAGAGTTGACTTCACTGACACCGGGTGCTTTGTTGCTGACCTGCCCCTGACTCCGGCTCCTGACAGCAACTGTCCAAAGTGAGGATCGCCTTGTATTTGTGGAGGTTCGCTGCTAATTTTAGAACCATGTAAAATCAGGCATCCTAAAATGCACAGGGGCCCCCATGAGTGTAAGAGGGCTCCTCACATCACACTGTCATTCTCCGCAAGTTGGAGGCTGATTGGAACAGGAGCAGAGCTAGCTTTCTCCTCCTCAGTCCCCCGCCCCGCCTGCCCTTCCTGTGTTTACTGAACACTCATCCCTCTCTCTGGGAGCAATAAACCAAGCGCGGTTGCTGCCCTTTGCTGGTCCCACTGCAGTGAAATGAGTTGTGTTTCCCAGATTGCACCCTGCTTCCCACCCCCCACCCCCCACCCCCTGCTCTTTCCCCAAGATAGCATCTCTCTTTTGCTATCTATACTTATTTGTACAGCACCGAGCACAGCAGGGTTTCCATCTTGGCTGAATGTTCAGATGAATATTAATACGGACAAAAGACCCGGACTCCCCTCCATGCCTTAGACTGCAGCGGTGAATTATATTGTTCCATCTTCAAGCGAAGACGTTTGCTGGCTCTCCCCCCTCCCCCTCCCTTTCTTTTCTTTTTTTTACTAGCCAATTTAATCCAGATAATAACTTTCTGGCTGAGTGCTGGTGGGGGATCGCAAAGAAACCACACAGTGGTGTTCCAAGATCTTAAGAGTAATAATCCCTGCATTCCGACTCCTGTTTCACACCTTTAATGTGTTTTTAATTGCAGCGTGGTTAGGTTTTTTTGTTTTGCTTTACAAACTGTTTATTCTATATTTAGCCGAACTCAGCATATTACGATGCGTTTAATAACTCACAGTTTTCTGTGACTGAGCCAGATGCAGGAGGGTTTGGCGTTGAGGGATGTAAATTAGGATTTAAATTAGGCTGAGCAAGAAAATTGGAGCAAGAACCAGGTGTAGTGAGAGCGTTTCCTTTTCTCACAGCACAGTACCCTGGGATCTCGCAGGCACAACCTGCAGCAGAGTGAATCCGTTCATTTCCGCAGCCACGGAGAGTGATGTAACCTCCTGCATCTATTTCTTCTTTTGACTCCTCCTTAGCTCATGGGAAGAGTTCTGTTCAGCTTTTAAGCAGGACGAAAGCCGCACGAGATGATCACCCCACACCAGCAAGCTTCCACCACATCAGTATACCGTAACCACAACAAATTCAGTTAGGACCACTGCTACATGCAGAGGTATACACAGGGGTACAAATCCCATTGGTCAGAAAGGAGCTGGTCAAGAATAGGGATGGAGTAGAAATTAAATTCAGTGCACATTTGAAGGCAAAATGACCCGATTCCCACTTTCTGCAACAATGCACTAGCTGATGTGACAGTTTCAGGACTAATAAGCAAACATCGACAATTTCCCTTCCCATTTCTGTTCTCGTCAGAATTCTCCAGGGATGGAGAGAAATTGGATTCAGTCTCTGTTTTAAAGGCGAACTTCTCTAATTTCCCCATTCTGAAACAATATGTGAACCAAAACACAGTCATCCTCTGAAATCCGCATTTGGATGGCCATCTGTCATGGATGCTTTAGCTGAGATTCCTGTATTGCCGGGGGGTTGGACTAGATGACCCTTGGGGTCCCTTCCCTGATTCTCTGATTTTTTTCAGGGCTGTTCTCCAGTCAAGTGATGTGTGCAAAAATGTATATACTAGTGGGAAGTATGGATATAAATGCATATATTAGTGAAAAGAACATATAAATAATGCATTTTATTAGGGGAAATAGAAGAGGAGTGGCACACAAATCCCTCCTCTCCCCTCGTTGTGTTCCATGTATTGTGAATAGCAAGCAAACAAAGCATTCTGAGATCTCCTGCTCATGGCTGCATTTCCACTTGCACTCTTACAACACTTCCAGATGGGGCCTTGATATTGCAAACAGCACGTTGGCAACAGGTTTTTTTTTAGTTATTAGGTTTTCCGCAGAAAGGGTAGATCGGGATTAAATGGTAAAATAACACAGGCTGGCATTCTGATGCCAATGACATCATGAGGATGCTTAAATAAATGTTTATGCATGAGGAGCACTGATCCCTACAGTAAACACCTGTCTGGGCTATGATCTAAGACTCCCAGCTTTATTCACACTACTTGCACTCATCTAAAATCTGAATGGAACACAAATAGTGTTTATATTGTTGCATGCCACCCCAATCTCCTAGTGGAACGAGATTCCAGGGGTTCCAGGCACTTACCTGGAACGAGGTACAGCAGAGACTGTGGTGTCTTTATGATATATGGTTTATTTACACATTTATACAACCTGAGCCTGAGATGGAGGGGTTCTCAGCATTTACACCCGAAAAATGTCTTGTTTCTCCCATAGCCACAACCTTGGATTCAAGCAGAAATCAGGCATGGCTCTGACCCTCTGCCTTCCCAGCCTGCTGCCTTGCTTCCAGGTCACATAACTCTTACTCTCAACTCTGGCCTTTGTCTTTCTCACCACCAGGGAGGTGAGGGAGGGGGCTAACCCATTTGCTATCTGGCACAGAACCACTTCCTTTGTTACCTTAATGGCCCATACTTAGAGGGCCATTAGCAAGAGACTTGTCTGGCTAGTTCAACAATTTGAATCCTTGCTTAGATTTTAACATTTGCTGGATCCAGGAATTAGAAGGGACCCAGGCATACAACCTATCTCACCACCACCACCACCACCAAGCAAACTTATAACAGTATTATATCTTTCAAGTATTCAAACAGTTCTATAGCATGATGGATGGTGGTGATCTTAGTTAAAGAGTAAACCATGTGTGGGGAACCTTTGGCACTCAAGATGTTGCGAAATTACAATCCAAACCATCCCTGGCTTGCTGGGGCTGATGGGAATTGTAGTTCAGCAACATGCCCATGCCTGGAGTAAACAAAGGGCAAAAAGGGGTGCGGGCAGACATCAATCAAACTCCTGCTTGGAAGATATTCCTCCTGGGAATATTGAGCCACGCAGGGCCACGACGTCTACCTTGCCCTATTTCTACCAGCCGTATCTATCGATCAGAATATTGCTCTTTTTGGAGCTGTCAGTCTGGCGATTCAGCGGCTGTATCGATCACCAAGGTGGATGCCTCCCACACTCTCTTCTCATGATGCAGAGAGAGGAAAAGGTGAGAGAAGCCCTCTGACGCATTTTGGAATGAAATGCCACAGGAAGTTGTTTCTGCCTTGATTTCCCTACTGCGCCCCTCCCTGCCTGCCCCCAACTTTTATCACTGTTAATCTAATGTAGCCAATTCTAAATGAAGAAGCTGCCCTCCCCTGACATGAATCTCCCTGTGGCATTGAAATTAAATGTAGACTATAATTTGGCATTTGAGAAGTGAAAGGGATGGTAGCCCTAAGGGAAAAGATAACAGCTTGGCTCTTTGTGTTAAATAGCTGTCTGCAAGCCTCAAACTGCAGAATGAGATTTAGACCGCTCCTGGGCAGGCTGCCAAACCCACAGACCTGGCTGCAGCTACGTCTCATTTATAGCAAGAATCTCTGACTGGGAGATGCAGTGCTGCACTGCATGGATTTCTTCAACAGCGTCAGATAAAATGGATCATCCGGCTTCCTGTTCTGTGGCTAAATGAGGACATGCTCTGTGAGCGCATGCATCCCCAAACAAAGCTTCGTATCGGAGCCAAGGCTTCAGAACGAGGTCTGATTTCTGGTCTAATGTGTGGGAAGGCTGGCTGTGACAGGCTGCTGGGATTAGCTCTGGGGCGGTGGAATTTGGATCAGGCGTTTTACAAGAGAGCATTTCCACCAACACTCTTGGGTGCCCCCACTCTGGGTGGGTGCTTTAATGCTCTTGAATGTAGTGCTTCACGATGGGGAAGGGGGGGAGTGAGGAGGAGGACATAATCTCATCTGTAAAGAGGCCACAGAGGGTGGCCTTCCAGAGACCGCACCACCCAG
Source organism: Podarcis pityusensis (assembly GCF_964106645.2). Taxonomy (NCBI): domain Eukaryota; kingdom Metazoa; phylum Chordata; class Lepidosauria; order Squamata; family Lacertidae; genus Podarcis; species Podarcis pityusensis. The sequence goes on along the minus strand of NC_138029.1, from coordinate 75,470,970 downwards.
GATGTTTTCTTATTGTTTTGGTGCCTGGGGCACCCTTATTCATTGGGCACAAGGGCATAATAGGATGGCAAAGAATGAATGCTCTGCCCCCATCCTGGCAGCTGCATGCCCTCAGACCCCACACACTCTGTGGCTCCTTATGCCTTTGCACAGTTAAGCACCTGGAACGAAAACCCATGAGGCTCAAAGCAAATAGCACAGAGGAAGAGAAGTACTGTGTGTGTGTGAGAGAGAGAGAGGAGAGAGAGAGAGAGAGAGAGAGAGAGAGAGAGAGAGAGATGGTGCTCTTACCTTACAAACCCCTTCTGGTTGATACCCAAGCTGAAAATTTATAAAAGAGTTTAGTGGCACCTTAAAGTCTCACAAATTGACTGTGGCATAAAGTGCTCATGGACTAGAGCCCACTTTCATGTGCATGAAGTGGACTTTTTAATCCCAAGAAGTTTGCGTCATAATAAATCTGCAAATGCTGCAGGTGCCACGAGACTTGTGTGTGTGTGTGTGTGTGTGTGTGTGTGTGTGTGTGTGTGTTTCCTGTAACAGACTTTACATGGCTATCCTTCCCGGATCTGTAAAGACAACTTTAAATGGAGTGCCACCAGAGTGGCCAAGATTGTATGACAAGAGAGAACAGTGGAGCTGAGCACACACTCTATATTCTTCCATCCCATAAGCAGTGTCCTTAATGGAACATCATGAACAGAAGGGGGGAGTGCAGAGTGGGGCAGGATCTATGGATATATATTGACAACTGTGACCACAGACGTAGAGCGCTGATTATGATTAGCTTCATGGGCTCTACAGATTCTCAGTTCCACGACCATCTTGATGAATGATCACTGAATTTGAGTTTTGCTGGCTTCATACTCTGGGTAGTACACATATCACAAGCACAGCATTGTCCATTAGCACAGGCCCTACATTTTGAAACCTTGCATTCTATATGCAGGAGCTCCCAAATTCTCCCTAATCTGGGGTCCTAGAGGAAGCCACCCTGTTCTTACCAGCACTAATAAGTGTCCCGGCTCTCCTCCTCAGACTCAGTTTCTCTCAAATAATCTTTATTAGTATTCCGGTTACATATTCCACATACACATAATGTGTTTCATTTTACATTTATACTTGCTCCTAAGCGCTGACTTCCCTCCTTCCTTCTTCTGGTTTTTTATATCACATACAGTGGTACCTCGGGTTAAGTACTTAATTCGTTCCGGAGGTCCGTACTTAACCTGAAACTGTTCTTAACCTGAAGCACCACTTTAGCTAATGGGGCCTCCTGCTGCTGCCGCGCCGCCAGAGCACAATTTCTGTTCTCATCCTGAAGCAAAGCACTATTTCTGGGTTAGTGGAGTCTGTAACCTGAAGCGTATGTAACCTGAAGCGTATGTAACTCGAGGTACCACTGTATAATTTTATCACATTATTTTCATCCATTTTGTATATTGTTATTCATTTTCCATATTTGTCCATAGTATATCCATAAACAAATAAATCCTCCTGTTTATACAATTATTGTTGTCTGTCTGTATTCATTTACAACTACTGTTAGTTGTATTAATCTCCTCAGACTCAGTTTCTCATTTCCCCAACCCACTAAAGTTTCCTTCAACTTCCCAGGCTCCTCCCATTCCTCCTCTTCCTCATTGTGGGGGGATTTGCCAGCCATAACGATTGGTGCTGTCGTGGCCCTAGAGCATCAGGAGTAGGCTGAGAAGGTTCAGAAGCCTTAATGATGAGAGCACAAACCTTAATACTTTACAGGCCCCCAAGTGCCTCACACAAGGCCATGATTTCAGGGCCCACTTGTGTAGTGTGTACTTGAAAAAGACACAGTGGTGGGGCTGACCTTCTGGCTGTGCCTTTGAGACTGGTTGTGTATTGGATGGAGGAGAAGGAGGGAGAAGGAGGGCTGAGGTTCTGGTTAACCTCCACCCCTCTCTATATCTGAGGTTGGGGAGGGGGTTGATGGGGTGCAGTCCCAAGGACCTAGAAATGAAGTGTATTCACAGAAATCGATTGACACAGTGTTGAACTGTTGAACTTCTCATCTGTGTATGTGTGGATTTTTTTTTTAACAAAAACTGCGACGAGATAGATCATAGTATTCAACGGCGAGTCAACGAGAATTGTTTGATAAAGGAGGACTGTTTTTATTTTAGGTGATTCAGCTGAACTAGAAATATTTTAACCTCTTACAAGGAAGTTCTAAAAGATCATTAATAATAAGTGAGGAGTACTCCTCAGTCTACTTGTTGCCTGAAAGGCTGTGACTCCATCATCATACGGTAGCCGCAGGTCAGGAAAAGTTCTTTGAAGAGTCACAGAGAAATTTGCTCTCCATCGAGACACCAACATCATTTCTTCCAGCCCCACAAAGTTCAGCTCATCAAGAACAGGCCTATGAAGAGGGATCAATTTGGGATTATATATCTGAAGGTGAAATAACTCCTGTCAGCCATACAAGAACTTGAGGTAAACAAAAGGAGCGTGAATAGCTGCCCGGATAAAGGGAGGGTTGCTTTAGCTCCGCATGAGGGAGGGGTTGGAGAGTGTTGTCTGAACAAACCCCCAGGTTTATTAGGCCCTGAGGAACATTTGGGGGGCAACCCAGCCTCTGCAAAAGAAATGGACTCCAAAGAAGCAAAATTGCTGCATCTTAATGCTTAAAAAAAAGAGAGCAACATTTTGCTTTGTCGGAGGCAGCCAACAGGAGCTGCCAACAGGGGCGCCTCTACACCTTCCTTTTAGAAGCATTCTCACACCCCTTTTAACAGTCATGGCTTCCCCCAAAGAACCCCAGGAACTGTAGTTTGTTGAGGATGCTGAGAAACGTAGCTCTTCAAGAGGTCTCCATATAACTCATGTTGTTCCTGCTGAGAATAAGGGGGTCTACTACTGAAATCAGGAACAGTACAGTACAGTACAGTGGTACCTCGGGTTAAGTACTTAATTCATTCCGGAGGTCCGTTCTTAACCTGAAACTGTTCTTAACCTGAAGCACCACTTTAGCTAATGGGGCCTCCTGCTGCTGCTGCGCCGCTGGAGCACGATTTCTGTTCTCATCCTGAAGCAAAGTTCTTAACCCGAGGTAATATTTCTGGGTTAGCGGAGTCTGTAACCTGAAGCGTATGTAACCTGAGGTACCACTGTACTGGTTCGTTTTTTTAATGGCCTGTCTTCCACAGGCCCTTACTTCTAATACTGAATTGTAGCTTCTGTTTTTTTCATTTTAAATATCTCAAAAATTATTGCCTATAAAGCCTTTAGGTCCAAGCTATCTGAAATACCATATTCCCTCCTATGAATCTCCCTGGGGAGGCCCTTCTCTCGGTCCCACTACCCTCACAGGTATGCTTGATGGGGATGGGGAGCGCGGACGGCCTTCTCAGTGGCTCCTCCTAGACTTTGGAGCTCCCACCATGGAGAGGCTGGCCTGGCTCCCTCCTTGTCCTTCCACCAACAAGTGAAGACCTTCTTGTTCTAACAGGCTTTTGGGAACTGGATGCTGAAGGGTTGGTGCTGTGCTCTTTTTCACTGTATTTAATTTTATATTTTAAACAGATTTTAGATATGCATATAATTTTAATTCCTTCATTGTCTAATTGTATCTTAATGATTGATTTTTCTATGTTATATAGGGTTCTTGTTTTTATCTGGAAGTCATTTTGAGTCGCATCAGGGGAAAAATTGGGGTATAAATAAATTAAGGAGGAGGAGGAGACACTGCTACTGAGTGTCTTGCAATATGTATATTTATTGGTATTAAAGCAAAGCAGTTCTTGGTTAAAAGGCAGCTGACAAATCAAGTGGAAGTTCTTTATTTTGTTTAAAGCTCTTTAATCAGTTGGCAGCCTAGTAGACTGTAGTTAGTTCAAGACTGTACTCATGAATTACTGTGAAGAACCTTAACTGTAATGGGCCACCAAAGGACAGAGGCATTTTTATCGTTGCTGCTAGTTTGGAAACTGAAAGTGAGCTGAGATTTAACTGTGATGCCAAAAATGGAAGAGGTATATTTAGAGATACTACCTTATCCAAGCAGAAAAATAAAGTGACAGGAACTAAGTTAATAAAGCTGCATTCAGGTGTTGCATTTTTATTTTTTTTACCTTGTACTGAGGAGTCTGGGAATAGTAGAAGCTGAAAATACCATGGAGAGGCTTAAAGTCCAAAGCCGTATTGTCACACAATTGGCTTGAAAAGCATTTTCCACAGACATTGTGCAACACAGTGCTGGAGATGCAGAGCTCCTGGCAGGGAGTTCTCTGCAGAATTCGACACATGGCGCTTTTTAATCTTTCCAGTGTGATTATGCTCCGGCCCCAGAACAGCAGGGGACAACATCAATGCTGGCTTTTTATTGCCGGTCAAGGCAAGCAACAAGCCATTTCCATTCCTCAATCAAGGGCATTGCAAGTACAAGCACACACACACCTGTGACTATGCCTCATGCCTTTTAATGTTAACACACCTATCTAGGTGAAAGCTAGAAGGTATGATAACACATTTACTTGTAATATTATTCATCAGCCATTAGATGTCTCTGAAAGCCGTACCCTTCAGCAACCTTTAAAAAGGTCCAGTTGCAAATCAACAAGAGAGAGAGAGAGAATACAAGATGTGTTGGAATATCTGCATCTGCATCTATTTCTTCTTCCATGAACACAGTCTTAACAGTGAGTCTGCAAGTGACTGTGGAGGCCAATTCTGGATCCACATGTCCTTCCACAGTGGGGACCTAGGTTTCTGGGCGGGAGTTGATCACAGTGAGTTTGGGTTTGCCAAACGTGCCTTCCTCTTAGTTCATTTCTTCCTTTTGTCCTGAGTTCGAGCATCTTGAAAGTCCATCTATATCTTATCTCACAGTTGTTCCTTTGTCAGCTCCGTCTATGGGATGACATCAGGTGTGTGATGCTGCAGACAGAACGTTGGACTTAGACCTGGGCTGAAATCTCCTTGTTAAGTGGCCTTGGGCCCAGTGGCAGAGGAAGGCTCTCGGGCACCTGGGGTGGCGTGCCCAGGGGTGGGGTGAATCGACCATAGGGGCAGTGCGCGGTGCCCATAGGGACCGAACAGGGCACATGATGTGCCGTGACATCCCTATGGGCACCGCGGCATGCCCTGTCCCTATGGACACCACTCGTGCCATGCCATCCTATGCTGTCCCTATGGGCACCGCAGTGCACGCCATCTCTATTGACACAGCATGCCCCACGCTGCCCGTCCCTATGGGTACGGTGCTCATAAGGACGGGCACGCAGCGGGGCCTCAGCTGCCCTATAACGGGGGGGGGGAGGCAGCAGGCGGACAGCGTGGAGCCTGCGGCTGCTGAGATGTGGGTGCTCATGCACGCTGCAGGCCCCGTGTTGATGAGTGCCGACCGCCATTTTGTTACCTCCTGTCAGGATGACACCTGGGGTGGACCGCACCCTCCTTTGTACGTCCCTGCTTGGGCCAAGTCAATGAGACAGGTGTAACACTGAACTGCTTTTCATCCACGGAATGCTGCTATGTTCTCAACCATGGTACTATCTCTCAGCGAAACCAACATCAGGGGGATGTTCTGAAGATAAAGTTGCATTTCCTATGTATCCTACCATGAGCACACACAGGAGATCAGGCGGTGAGCTCCCTTTCCGAACTACTTAATTGGTTTCTGCAGAACCTATAATGGGCAAGTCATGATCATGTAGTAGTCAGGAAACGACAGTGGCCCGCTGCAGCATGAATTTCCTACTAATGAAACAATTACAGGGGATGATACTAGTAATGCACCATTCATCTGCTGGGTGAAAGAATTAATAAGGAATGCAACTGGCTTGGATGCAAGGAATCATAATCGTCCTTCTAAATGGAGTGAGCAGTATTGTAGAGATTCTTAGCACTTAGTTGTATAATCAGATCTCACCGAGAAGCTGCAAAACATTTCATTATCTTCTTAAGGCATGGAAAAACAGTAAACAGTTCTCACGCAGAATATTAACCCTCCCTTGTCATGGAGCACTCTGCGAGCATTCACCTTGCAGTGTGGTTAAGCGTCAGCCATGGCTCAGAGATAAGCAGAGGACAAGAGCATCTAGCTAGCCTAACAACATTAGATTAAACTTATGTGCCTGGCACATGCAGAGGTCTTCAAGATCTTCCATTGAAGAAGACCCAAGACTAAAGGAGTTCACAACACCTATATTTGAGTTAGAATCATAGAATCATAGAGTTGGAAGAGACCACAAGGGCCATCGAGTCCAACCCCCTGCCAAGCAGGAAACACCATCAGAGCACTCCTGACATATGGTTATCAAGCCTCTGCTTAAAGACCTCCAAAGAAGGAGACTCCACCACACTCCTTGGCAGCAAATTCCACTGTCGAACAGCTCTTACTGTCAGGAAGTTCTTCCTAATGTTTAGGTGGAATCTTCTTTCTTGTAGTTTGGATCCATTGCTCCATGTCCGCTTCTCTGGAGCAGCAGAAAACAACCTTTCTCCCTCCTCTATGTGACATCCTTTTATATATTTGAACATGGCTATCATATCACCCCTTAACCTCCTCTTCTCCAGGCTAAACATGCCCAGCTCCCTTAGCCGTTCCTCATAAGGCATTGTTTCCAGGCCTTTGACCATTTTGGTTGCCCTCCTCTGGACCCGTTCCAGTTTGTCAATGTCCTTCTTGAACTGTGGTGCCCAGAACTGGACACAGTACTCCAGGTGAGGTCTGACCAGAGCAGAATACAGTGGCACTATTACTTCCCTTGATCTAGATGCTATACTCCTATTGATGCAGCCCAGAATTGCATTGGCCTTTTTAGCTGCCGCGTCACACTGTTGGCTCATGTCAAGTTTGTGGTCAACCAAGACTCCTAGATCCTTTTCACATGTACTGCTCTCAAGCCAGGTGTCCCCCATCTTGTATTTGTGCCTCTCATTTTTTTTGCCCAAGTGCAATACTTTACATTTCTCCCTGTTAAAATTCATCTTGTTTGTTTTTCCCTAGTTCTCTAATCTGTCAAGGTCGTTTTGAAGTGTGATCCTGTCCTCTGGGGTGTTAGCCACCCCTCCCAGTTTGGTGTCATCTGCAAATTTGATCAGGATGCCCTTGAGTCCATCATCCAAGTCGCTGATAAAGACATTGAATAAGACCGGGCCCAAGACAGAACCCTGTGGCACCCCACTAGTCACTCTTCTCCAGGATGAAGAGGAAGCATTGATGAGCACCCTTTGGGTTTGGTCAGTCAGCCAGTTACAAATCCACTGAGTGGTAGCATAGTCAAGACTGCATTTTACCAGCTTCTTTACAAGAATATCATGGGGCACCTTGTCAAATGCCTTGCTGAAATCAAGGTAGGCTACATCCACTGTGTTCCCTTCATCTACCAGGCTTGTAATTCTGTCAAAAAACGAGATCAGGTTAGTCTGACATGACTTATTTTTCAGAAATCCATGCTGACTATTGGTGATCACAGCATTCCTTTCTAGGTGCTCACAGACTGTTTGCTTAATGATCTGCTCCAGAATCTTCCCTGATATTGATGTCAGACTGACTGGGCGGTAATTATTTGGGTCCTCTCTTTTCCCCTTTTTGAAAATAGGGACAACATTTGCCCTCCTCCAGTCTGCCGGGACTTCGTCTGTTCTCCAGGAATTCTCAAAGATGACTGCCAGTGGTTCTGAGATCACATCTGCCAGTTCTTTTAATACTCTTGGATGCAGTTCATCTGGCCCTGGAGACTTGAATACATCTAAACTAGCCAAGTATTCTTGTACTATCTCCTTAGTTATTCTGGGCTGTGTTTCCTCTGCTGAATCATTTGCTCCAAATTCTTCAGGTCGGGCATTGTTTTCTTTATCGGAGAAGACTGAGGCAAAAAAGGCATTGAGGAGTTCAGGCCTTTCTGTGTCCCCTGTTTGCATTTCACCATCTTCTCCTCTGAGTGACCCCACTGTTTCTTTGTTCTTCCTTTTGCTACGAACATACCCATAAAAGCCTTTTTTGTTGCTTTTAACCTCTCTAGCAAGCCTGAGTTCATTCTGTGCTTTAGCTTTTCTGACTTTGTGTCTACACGTGCTGGCTATTTGTTTGAATTCCTCTTTGTTGGTTTCCCCCCTTTTCCATTTTTACCTGGTACTAGCATGAGGCAGGTCAAGTAAGCAGGAAGCATTTGGAGATGGATTCCCGGAGGCAATTTTTGCTTTGTCCCGAGAGGGGAAGAGGTGTCAACAGGAAGGATCTCCTCTTAGGTTCATGTGACATTTAACTAAAGAGAGATGCTATTGCCATCCAAGAAATCTGGCAGGGGAGGGAGGCGTCTGTTAACACAGAGGTGGATTTAGGGGAGCATAACAGGTTCGGTTGCATTGGGTGCAGAGCCTCGAGGGCACTGCAAGGGGCGCCACTACTCTGAGGCAGAGGATGGAGGGTGGTGAACATCTCACCGGTGGCAGACGGTGCAGCAGCTGCAGGGTGGAGTGGTATGATTGTGGCAGGGCGAGGCAGCACTTCCTGTTTCACCTGAAGCAGCGGAACAGGACGTGTCTGTCCTGTAGGGCTACACTTCTCTCAGCTTCCCACTAACTTTTCAGGTTTGCTGTCTCTCTCTCCATCATGAATTCTGACATCCTTACCACAGAGGATAAAGACCTTTTTGTTTTTCTCCCCTCTGACATTTCACAGAAATAAAGCTAACGCATATTTGCCCTCGACTTCCAACATTTCACCTTCCCACCCCCTTCACTGCCTGTGTATCATTCAGCTGGATTGCCCCCCCTTTGATTAGCATTTTAATTATTTTAATTACCTTGTTTGCCGGCTTATCTCACAGTTCAAACCCAACCACGTATGCACACACAAACACAGAGACCTTTTTTTTTTATTATCTCAGGCCCGCTACAGATGCCATTAGCATTTTCACTCTGGTGTCTCATGGCGGAAAGGAGAAATTAGCATTTGTTCATCTCTCTCTGTTTTGATTCAGGCAGACATTGTGCCATAGGAACAATAGCTAGCCTCCGCTGCCTGCCTCTGTTCAGGGTCATTATATTCTCCCTAGAAGAATAGGGATAATTTATCTTTATTTTTCCCCTTACGTATCCATTTCAAACAATGGCTCCGCGAGATGAAAAATAATAGGAAGCTTCTGCCAAGGCCAGTACCCCCCATCCAAACTGCATTCAAAAGCACCTTCAGTGCATGAACTTGGCTGATGTGGTGAAGCTTGGCATGTTCTCTAGGCACATTGGGTAATCCTGAGCAAATGTGGGAGCGGAGGAAAGAAAGCCACTCACAGGCTCCTGGGGTGGTTTAGGGGCCCCTCCAGACAACCTGTTCAATGAGCATTCATCCTGATTGACTTCTGCAGATCTTATATGGAAGTCAGATGATATCCAATCTTTATTAAGCATTTGTTCCAATTTGTTTATGGCACAGCTATTTGACAGTGTGCTTTCATCCTAAATTCATCCTCGTTTGTTTGCTGAGCCTTTATATGTCTTCCTGTGAGTCATTTGTCGGTCCTCCATCACTTTCCAAACGGCAAAAAGTCAGACTCTTGTTAGAAGTGGATTTTACTCACCTGCTGAGAGCGGAGCTAAGTGTTTCTGCCCCTGCATGCCGCCTTCTGCTGCTCAGAATTAAGTCCCACTGTGTTCAGTGGGGCTGTATGGGGTTGCAATTCTATACATAATGAGACAGGAAGGAACCCTTGCAGCCTTTCTTCATTGGCTTGCTTCTTCCTATGATTCAGTGTTTGTGCCTAGCCTACTTTCTCTGGAAGCCTTAAAGGTCCAGGAACCTGTAGCTGCCTGGCTGCAGGTGCTGGATTTATAAAGTTTTGGCATAGTCACCTGACCAGCTCCATAATTCTTAAGCCCCCAACTTCCCTACCCCCCAATTGTCAGATACCTTTCTCAAGGGGTACATGTTTGCTTAGGTGAGTGTGAATTTAATTGGCTGAGGAGGAATCCCATTTTACACAGGAGGGCCAAGTAGGACTTCTTGTTGTGTGAAGGAACCTGTATGTACATTACTACACATGTAGGGCTTGTTCTCACTGAGGTCAAATGTAGAGCTGTTAGAGTGTAGCTGGTCAGCAAAGTCACATTACACACACACACACACACACAGAGAGAGAGAGAGAGAGAGAGAGAGAGAAGAATAAGAAGGGCCTTCTGGATTGGGCCATTGGCCCATCTAGTCTAGCATCCTGTTCTCATAGTGGCCAACCAGATGCCTATGGGAAAAACACAACCAGGATCCGATCACAAGAGTACTCCCCCCGCACAAAGTTTCCAGCAACTGTTATTCAGAAGTATACCAGAGAAAATTGTGGGAGATAAATATAAGGGCTGCCTAGCAAACCAAGGAGGCAAGGGGAATTCCACTTTGTCCGGAAAGGTTCCAGTTGGAACTTGTTAACCACGAGGCAAACTTCCTGCTTTTCCTTAGAACAATATGATAGCCTCTATTTTGAAATGGCTTGAACAAAAGCACTTTTGGAAAACATGTGCATTTGTCATCCTGCCCAGACAAAATACTACACAAGGCGTGTTGCCACTTTGTATGACTTTAAAAGCCGTTTTTAGACGTTTTCGTCCTTTTACTTTTAACTGCCATGCAAATTCACATTTTCATTGCATATGGTCATACCCTCCAACATTTCTCCAGTGAAAATAGGGACATCCTAAGGAAAAGTGGGACATTCCAGGATCAAATAAGAAACTGGGACGGCTTCTCTAAATCAGGGACATCCCTGGAAAATAGGGACACTTGGAGGGTCTGTGCAGTGCTTTGGGGTAAGAGATCTGGGAACTGTAGCTCTGTAAGGGGTAAACTACAGTTCCCAATGTGCTTTCACTGTGTGGTGTGGATATCTGCCTATTCATGTCACTGCTGGGTCTGACCATGTAAATACTGGGGCCATGTTATCAGACTCGCTCCTTAGATTATACTGCAATCATTTCCATGAAAGGATTTCAAAAATACATTCTAGCTGTCTGGAAGAGTTAAATGGTGATGGCCTACTGGAGAATTTTCTGAATTTTGACCCTTTGATGTTAGATAGATGGATGAATTGCTAAGCAGAAAGGTTTTCTTTAAACAAATCTCACTGCATACCCTCCAGTCTGCCAGAGGTGATAATCTTATTTTCATGCCAGTCACAATATGCTGAACTCAGGCCTGTGCAGTTGTTTAAATGGTCCCTTGAGTAGGCCAGCCATCTGAATAGCTGCTTTGCATTGCTTTGAAAGGCTTTTACATTGTTGTGCATCACTCTGATGAGAGGGTAGTATAGAAACACTTCCGCAAAGAAATAAATATATCAAATGTCTCAGTGGTAATTTGGTGATAGCAAATAATATTTAAGATCTTGATTGCCCCTCCTCCCCCATATGTAAGAGCAATGACCATAGCAGCTTCCTCTCTGGGCTGCACTGACCTTCTTCTTCTTCGGCAATCACTCGTAGCCGAGTAAGATTGTCTTCCATAAACACGGTTTTAACAGTGAGTCCGCAAGTGACTGTGAAGGCCAATTCTGGATCCACACGTCCTTCCACAGTGGGGACATTGGTTTCCAGGCGGGAGTTGTTCACGGTGTGGATTTGCCAAGCGTGCCTTCCTCTTAGCACGTTTCTCCCTTGCGTCCTGAGTTCTAGTGTGTTCAAAGCCCATGGCACCTTTGGTAAAGGCTGTTTTCCAACTGGAGCGCTTGCAGGCCAGTGTTTCCCAGTTGTCAATGTGTATGCTACATTTTTTTAGATTTGCCTTGAGACAGTCTTTAAACCTCTTTTGTTGACCACCAGCATTACGCTTTCCATTTTTAAGTTCGGAATAGAGTAGTTGCTTTGGAAGATGTGGGCTGCATTGACCATTACCAATATCACAAAGCTGGGGTCACAGATAGCCTCCCTGAGAGGTGTGTCTGAGAATGTGGAGCAGTAACATGTGCTGATGTCATTGCCACATTTCACCAGTGGCAGACAATGATGAAGGTTGTGGTCAAGGAGTGTGTGTGATCACATCAGGACAGAGAGTATGCAACTCAATGCATGTTAAAAGGGGTATAGCTCAACAGGGAGGAGCTATTTTGGGCAGGAGCCCCACCTTCTTTCTAATATGTGGTTCTGCCCCCTGAAATTTTGTTCCTTGTTATTGGTAAAGCACAGTCAAATGTATCATCACACCCTTGGAGAGTTTATTAGAGGTAAGAAGAAAACATTCCTCTATTAGCGTTTCAGCCCAGCAGAATGCATCAACCTCTAGTTAAAGCAATGATTCAGGCCTAGGACTTGTTCTCCTGAGGATTTGTGCTTCGGAATGAAATAAAGCTGTCTTGTAAAGGTAGATATGGTTATTTTGTTTTATATCGTTGACTTTGCATATGTTTTATTATACACATTGCCTTCATAAAATTTTCCCCAAATCCAAACTGACCCTTGACAATAATTTCCTGGTAGCAATAAAATACCTCTCTGATTACTGCAACAAACTATAAACTGTGATTGCCATTATCCACCTGTTACTAAAACATTGCATTCTTAAATAGCCTTGCTTTTATGCAGAACTGAAAATCACCATGATTTTTTTTTACAAGTAATGCGAAAAAGAGAGCTTTTTGGTATATTTTATTGCATGTGGGTGTCTGTAACTTTGATATAAAACCTACTAGGGCGAGAATGCACATTTATTTTTATTTTTAAAATAATCAGATTTTCCATCCTGCACATTAACATATTATTGTTTCGCGTTCAGGTGCCTCACGCGGCAGCTACTGGTTGGGTGGCGGCAGCAGTTCCTCAACCATTCTGCCCGAGACCCCTAAGCTAGCCTACCCTGCTGCCTCTGTTGAAATAGAACGCAACTGCAAGCCCAGTGGAATTCTGTATACATGGAACAGACCCTCCAAGTGTCCCTATTTTCCAGGAACTGTCCCAGATTTACAGAAGCCATCCTGGTTCCTGATTTGATCCCTTAGGATGTCCCTATTTTCATTGGAGAAATGTTGGAGGGTATGGAGGTTTGCGACCCCTGAGCCAAGGAGATAAATAACTTCTTCTTCTTTGGCGACCACTCCTAGCCAAGTAAGACTACCTTTAGAAGATATCTGAAGGCGGCCCTGTTTAGGGAAGTTTTAAAATGTTTAATGTTTGATTATGTTTTTGTATACGTTGGAAGTTGCCCAGAGTGGCTGGGGCAACCCAGTCAGATGGGTGAGGTATAAATAATAAAATTATTATGATTATTATTATTGAATAGGATGTGTCTATTTTCACTGGGGAAATGTTGGAGGGTATGCATGGAATGAGGGAGTGCCATCTTGTCCTTCACCTCAGGCAGCAAAATGTCTTGGGTCAGCCCTGGTTGCAGGGGTGATGATGGTGGTGAAGCCTCTTCCATTAATTGGAGTAGCTGCTACGGTGGCCCAGAATGCTCAGTCCCTCAGGAAACAAAGCAAGTTGCTGCTGCCTGCCTGTGGAGTCTCTTGAAGTCACTGATTGTGGACTTCAGGAAAGAATAAAGTGTTATTCTTTTGGCTCCCACCAGCACGAATCTTTAGGAGTAATTAAACACACATTCCATTTCACTGAATGGAAAGAGGCTGCTCGGTTTTGCACCACCCAGCTCCCTCAGGACTGGTAAGGAAAACCATTTGTCCTTCCTTTAACAAATGATGGCACTCATCTTGGGAGGCTTGCCTTACATTCAACAGGCAACCAACCACGTGAAGCCGTTATTAAAGTAATACAGTGCTTTACATAGTAACATAATCAAAGAAAAAAAGTCCCTTCCACCAGTAGCTTACTTTCATCTTTCTGACACTGGAACAGTTACCAAGTATGAATGTAATGAAATGCAGCTGCACAAACATAGAGTTTCATTTCAGTTGGGGCTGAGGTTTAAACAATATGCTTCATGGAAAAGTTGGGTTTTAAGGATGGACTTGAGTAAAAAGAGAGTAGTGGTAGCATGTACTGAACTCATATCCTTCCCTATTATTAAGGCTTCCTGGGCACACAGTTCCTTTTCAGGGATTAAATCATGTAGAATGAACCTGTGTGGTGGACAGGCTCTGCCCTGAACCTCACACCTTCATCTGTAGGGAATACCCTTACACACATAGATGTTCTCATAACAGTAAAAGGTAAAGCTCACCCCATCGCATGGGGGAGGCTAAGACCATTTTACCAGCCCCCCTTTTAAGGGCTTCCTACCCACATTGGCTGAGATGCGGGTGGCGCTGTGGGTTAAACCCCAGAGCCTAGGATATGCCGATCAGAAGGTCGGTGGTTCGAATCCCTGTGACAGGGTGAGCTCCCGTTGTTCAGTCCCTGCTCCTGCCAACCTAGCAGTTCGAAAGCACGTCAAAGTGCAAGTAGATAAATAGGTACTGCTCTGGCGGGAAGGTAAACGGCGTTTCCGTGCGCTGCTCTGGTTCGCCAGAAGCGGCTTAGTCATGCTGGCCACATGACCCAGAAGCTGTATGCCGGCTCCCTCGGCCAATAAAGCGAGATGAGCGCCGCAACCCCAGAGTCGGTCACGACTGGACCTGATGGTCAGGGGTCCCTTTACCTTTAGCTTTACCCACATTGGGGTGAGTCAAAACAGGCAACCTTTCAGCCAGGTCACATTTGCCAGGTAACCAGTGTGACATCTTTCTGGGAACTGGGGCAGGGGAAAATGACCTTCGCTGGTAGAAATTGCCATCCAGGTTTTTCCATCCACCAACTCCTGTGCTCATTCTACATGAATGAGTGCGTGGAATGGCTATGTTTCTGAGGCGATCGATCAGTTGCAAGTTAACATAAGTGTGACATTTGTGAAGCTAATGGCTATCAATAGGTCCAGGGAGAGTACTGGGAGAGGAGCTGTTCTGTGGTTGAGATTTGGGGGGAGAAATATATAAATGCACCTTCAAATGTTAAATTCAGGCATCTTCTGGAATGCTGTTTGAAACTGCTGCTTAAGTAAAGTGAAGGCACAAACTGGTTTAATTCAAGCATTGGCAAAGAAAACAGAGACTCTCCAGTAATTAAGGGTGTGTGTGGATACCTTCCCAAGAGACCTGCATTTACATGAGGTGCCAATACTTCCCAGGACCTTTCCTTGTTTCTCTTCTTTAGGCTAGGATTTAACATTTTCATTTCACATGCTCCTAATAAACAAATTTCATGGATTTATAAAAGGGGAAGGCTGGCTTGACAATTACTGTGCTGTACGGACCCGAAATCCATGTATTTCTACTAGGAATCTTACAGGATTCCCATGTTAAACTGCTGGGTAGTTCTTATAATGTGAGAGAAGCACCATTTATTTATTTGTCACACTGTATCCAGGGATGGGCAAGAGTGTCCATTTCGGTTTCTCATTTTTCCAATCTTAAGTTCAGTTCTGCACATCCCTACAGCACTTTGCTAATTCCACCCCCAGTCTTAATGAAAATGCAGCAGCATTTTAATGCAAATATGAATATTTCACCTATTATATACATTTTTGTATGCAATTTTGCCTAACATGCACATTTCTGTAAAGCAATTCCCCCTAAAATAATGCATTTTTAAATGTTATTTTTTTTACTACTGTGTGTATTTTTATGGGCACCTTATCCCCAACATATGCATTTTTGTATGCATTACTTTGGTTGGAAAACTGCATCACAAAATTCTGAGAAGTGCAAATTTCAAAGAACAGCTGCATTTTGGTTCTTGTGCTTCTCGCGTTGCTCTTGTCTTTCTCGTGTTTCGGGTTCTTGAAAGTGTGAATTAGAAAGGTGTGCCTTTAAATGTGAACTGAGTCACCTTTCTTCCCTATCCCTACCTATATCCCACCTCTTTCCTCCCAGGTGTTTTATCCTCTCAAAAATCTGTTGAGCTAAAATAGGCTAAGGGAAAGTATGGCTACCATAAACTCTCATGATGGGTTTATTGCCTGAGTGGGGATTTGGATGAGGGTACCCAAGACCAATGCTCTGGCTGCTATATGGTGCTGTCACATCTTCTCTTACTTTGGCCAATATCTGCAGCAGGAACTGGGGTGTTTTGGGCAGCTGAAATTAAAGTGCAGTGGCAGTTTAGCATAATGTGAAGTCGATGATGCTAATGGCTTTCATTAGGGCCATCAAGACTATTGGGATTATCAAGTGGGGGGGTGTGAGGAGGAGATGTTCTAAACTTAAAGTTAATTGAACTGCTTGCAGGTTAAAGAGCAAGGAATAACAGATGACCCTTTTACGAAGTCTTCAGCCATTCTGGGAGGTTTTCTATTAGAGGAACTGTGGGCAGGCTGGGCTGCCCCATCAACATCGCCTCTCCCTCACCTTCCTTACAAGTCAATACAGGCAATTACAGCTTATTAGGTAACTGAGATACAGCAGTGGGGTTATATTAGTTAAGCAGTCATTTATTACTAGCACCACACGTGAAGAGAAAGATAGGGCATGGTTTTAGTCTTGAAACCCTACTCCCACAAGGCAGGAAAGAAAGGCATAGCATATAAAATGGTCAGAGGTGCTGTTGAATCAGCAAACATCCTCCAGTGCTCCTAATAGCTACTTTACCTCCGCAATGTCACAGCCCATATGCCTTAGGGATGCCTTGCACCAGGCCAGAGAGGTAGGTCGGAAGTGAATTTTTCAAATCTCATTTTATGCACCAGACCCCAAACAGTTCTCGGAATAACACTGTTCCAATATGTAGTGCCATGTGGATGGAGATTGTGGGGGAGGGATATGGCAGCAGCTGTAATATTCTCCTTAGTCAGCGTAACATTCAGGGGCACATGCTAGGACCCTGCTTCTCATGGACTGGGTTTCTGGGGGCTCTGGAACTGTGTGAGTTGCAGGAGATGTTAGACTAGACCAGTGCTTCCCAACCTTTTTTTTGGGTCATGCCTCACCTAAGCATCTCTAAAATCCTGACCACCACCCCCCCATGACATATAATTCTTATTATTCTAAAAGCGAACTCCTTTAAAAAAAAAAAATCTTTATTGATTTAAAATAAAGACATAGAAGATCGTTTACAGCAGAAACAAAGAAGAAAAATGAAAGAAAAAAGAGTCAAGATAAAGAGAAAAAAGAAAAAACGGTATACAAAAAGTGAACCCCTATTCATGTGGAGGAAGCCTAAAAAGCCATTAACTGTTAATAACTCATTCTCAAATTGCCCCCTTTAAAAATCAAATTGCCCCCCTGTGGGGTGTGTGCCTCACGTTGGGAACCACGGGACTAGACGTTAGTCTGCTATTTGCTCCTGAGTTTGAGGTTGCCTGGCTAGCCTTCATTTTCAGGTGTCTTCCATCCTGCCGTTAGCTGCTCCTGTTTGTGTTTCGAACTAATATGACCACAGCTCTGTACATGGTGCTATTTTTATCCTTGTATGATGTTTCCATGCATGCTGGATCTCGCGCCTTGAAGACTGAACATGGTTTTGTGCTCCAGTCATAGTTAGGGCTGGAGGAGAGGTTCAAGTCAGGTGTCCTCTATTAAATCCCCACTTTCCAAAACCACATTCCATATTATACCCTGGGGGGGGGGGGGAGTCTGCACTGCTGCCTTCTGCCCCATCAAGAGCAGCACCTGGAAGTGGCCGGAATGATGCAGGCTTTGTGTCCCATGCAGGCTTCTGTAGAAAGGTCCGCCTCCTGGCCCATCCCAGGAAGAAGGCAATATATTTCAGTGGTGGATGGCAGAGTACGTGGGGGAGAAACTCTTTCTCACCTTTGTCATTGTCATCCAACTGCTTTTTCAGAAAATGTGTTCATTTTTCTAATGAGTTATGACTGATAAAAAAATGACCATCTGGAGCTTAGTACTGCAAATGAAAGGCAGAAAAAGCTAAGCAGCAAGCAAAGCAAGAGGGGTACTTTTTGAAATACCTATGCACACAGAAAGCAACTGAAGAACAAGAATATGACAATACTCTTGCTGAAACTAGCACTGAGGGAGCTGAATGTGGTGCTCCTACTACAAACGATATAAACTCTAGGACTGAAGTTTCACAAATTGGAGATATTTCTGGAAAACACAGAGGAAAAAGAGGATGTCATGAAAAGTGGGAGCTGAAGAGAAGTTGAATTGCACTTACCTAAAGGAAAAACAATTGATGATATTAACTAGCAGAAAATTAGATAAGGATAACAATATTGGCTATAAATCTTGGAATGCTTGATTGCATTGGTCAGAGTTCTTGATATGCAAAACTTAGCATTCCATGGTACAACTGAAAAGTTGTATAGTGCTAGCAATGGAATTTTTTTGAAGTTTATATAATATCTAGCCCTTGTTGATCCTATCATGTATGAACATTTGTGCAGAGTTAAAGATCAAGGAACAGTGGTTCACTACCTAGGAAAATATATCCCAAATTAGCTTCTACAGCTTCTAGCAGGTACTATAAAGCAGAAAACTTTAGCACATGCAAACTCAGCCAAATACTACTCAATTATTCTGGACCGCACACCTGATGTTAGTTATATTGAACAACTGACAATGATTGTACATTATGTTGATGTAATCAAACCATCAGATAATGAGATGTCTGAACCTGAGAGTATCACAAGAGAACGTTCATTTGGATTTGTTCCACTAATGGAGACTACAGGTGCCTTTATGACAGAAACTCTTCCTGGACAGCTTTAGCAAATGGTATTACCAACTGAGATTTGTGTGGTCAAGGTTATGGTGATGGGAGCAGCATGAAAGGCAAAGAAAATGGCACAGAAAAGAGTCCTAGGCATAACCTATATGTCCCTTTTTTGTGCCCTGCAATGCACACACTATAAACTTGGTCTCAATGATGCTACTAAATGTTGTCTGGAAGCATCTAGTTTCTTCAGTTTGGTTCAACAGATCTATAATTATTTCTCATCAAATTCTAAGTAGCCATGTATCAGACTTAGGCATAACTGTTAAGCCATTGAGCGAAACAATATGGGAGAGATGAATCGATGCTTCGAAACCACTGATATATCATCTTGGTAGTATATATAATGCTTTAATAGAATTTTTTGATGAAACAAGCCTAAAAGGTTTATCTGAAAATACTTCCTGAATTGAAGCTAAGCCCCTTGCTGCAAGTTCAAGTTTATGGTATCCCTTTGTTACATGGCACAACATCCTTTTTGAAGGCAATTTTACAAGCAAGTTACTACAAAATAAGGAAACTGATTTAAATTCAGCTACAAGCCAATTGCAAGTGACCAAGAAGTATATTGTGGGCTGCAGGTGTGATGACGATTTTCGACAATTTTTATAGATGCTACTGAGATTGCAAAGGAGCCAGAAAAGAAATACTACCAAACTTTGGGACAGAACAAGTTAGAAAAAGGAGAAAGAAACAGCAGTTTGAATATGGGCCCAAGAAGAGGCACCACAAGATCCAAACCAGACTTTAAAGTAGGTTTCTACTATGCTGTCCTAGACATGGCCATACAATCTGTTGAGGAGAGATTCCAACAGCTACAACAATATAATTTCCTACAAAATAAAAAAAAATCCTTCCAGTAGCACCTTAGAGACCAACTAAGTTTGTTATTGATACAGGTATGAGCTTTCGTGTGCATGCACTTCTTCAGATACACTGAGACAGAAGTCACCAGACTCTCTGGGTCTGGTGACTTCTGTCTCAGTGTATCTGAAGAAGTGCATGCACACGAAAGCTCATACCTGTATCAATAACAAACTTAGTTGGTCTCTAAGGTGTTACTGGAAGGAATTTTTAAATTTTGTTTCAACTACGGCAGACCAACATGGCTACCTACCTGTAAATATAATTCCCTATTTGACTTCCTGTCCTATACAGTTTCAAAAAAACAAAAAAACCCAATCCTAAACACTACTGAAGATGTACCTGAGGGCTGCAAGAATCTGGAAAATGCACTGTGGAAACAAATATATTGATGCTGAAGATCTGTGATGTGAACTTATAGCAATAGCTCAAAGACTTCCAAAGTCCATGTAACCACAAGGAGTAATTCTGTTCATACTACAACAAAAACTCTTGGATAATGTGCCTAATGTTTCTGTTGCTCTGTGGATCCATCTCACACTTCCAGTGGCAAGCGGTGACTGCAGTTTCTCAAAGCTCAAACTTATAAAAAACTTACCTATGCTCAGCCATGTTGCAAAAGAAACTAGATGGCTTGGCAACTATCGCACCCAAGCATCAACATTTGACCTGAAGGAACTGGGGGCAAAATTTGCAAAGGAAGAGGCAGGCTAAGTGAGATTTTGATGTGCTTGAAAAGAGTCTGGCACCAGCATTGTGGGACCTGCACTGTGCCTCTCTCCTCTCTCTTCCACACAGAATGCTGCTTTGCACCCCCTGCACCCACTCCCTGGGCACATGCCCCCTCTTTCCCCTTTCAATCCAGGCCTGGCTGCCAAAGAAGACTGGTGAGAAGCAATTTATTGAAAGGCTACAGAGAATTCGTGAGGAGCAAAGAGGGAGAGAAGCCGAAGTGCTGGAAATGGGGCAGCTGATCCTGTGTGACACCTTCCTCCTCTTACTCCTTGATCAAATAAGCCTCTGCAGAGGGAAAGCATCACAGGATTTTTCTCTGGGGGAGAAGGGAAGAGGAAGGTGTGTGGTGGCGGCAGTGCCTGGGGAAGCCAATCATGCCTGCTGTATATTATCATCAACACTCTTCCTTGATGCGAAGACTTTCAAAATTAAAAAGAAGAGAGAGAGCCAGGCTGGTAGCGTCTATATTTCCCAGCACATCAAACCGCTCCCCAGACGAACATCTCTGTAAATTATAGATCAAACTCTTCACGCTTTCCATCAGATGTGGAGCAGCAAAGACCGTGATCTGGTTGCAAATGGAGCATGTGTGTGACCCCGGAGTTTTGGACTGAACTAGGGAGGGAGGGAGGGAGGGAGGGAGGGAGGGAGAGAGAGAGAGAGAGAGAGAGAGAGAGAGCCCTGATCACACTGAAAGGAAGATGCATCTATGCCATATCACACACAAACAGCTTGGTAAACAAAAGAAAAAAGAATGGAAAGGATGATCAGGAAGCCTCAGGACCCTGGCACTCGCTCTATACTCCAATGACAATTTTAATTTTACTAATAGGTCCAGCTTGACAGGAAGTCTCTTCAGACTTAATTAAAGCAAACCCAAATGTCCTGATCCAGAATTAAATGGGTTGTAAATAAAACCTGCAGTGAATTATTTCAAGATAGCATGTATTACATGCTTCTCATCAAATCCCACTCAGGGGCAAGGAATAAGTTTCTACCGAAGGACCAAGATGCAAAAGGAGAGAAGGAAGTCTCATAAGTTTACTTGCCTTGGAGGTTAAAACTGCCACCATTACATCATGCTTGCTGTCCATTGAGATTTGATCATTACCATCACAAGAGTTCCGAAAGTTTGAACCTCACAATGATGCTGCAAGAATATCCACCTTTAAAAAAAGGATACATTTTTTAAAAAAAAAATCTGGCAAGGGGAAGAAAAAGATTTGAAGATATAACTGCAGAGCATAACCTCGGGGCACAAAACTCAATGAGCATTTTAAAAAGAACATTTTTCCATTTTTAAAAAAAATAAAAAACCCTTCTACCTTGTCAAAGGCAAACTCATTTTTTTAAAAGTGAAAGCTAGTACTCATTACTTCTTTGGGGGTAAAAAAACCCCAAACCCAGTACCATATAACCTCATCCACAGCTTCCTGCAATGCTATGCCTGCTAAAGGTCCCAATATTCTCCAGGTAATGCTGGAAATCACCCTGGAAAGCCATTACAGGACAATATTTAGTTATATGGACAAATTGCCTGACTCAGCAAGAGGCAGATGCATATGTTCCGATCTCTAGAAAAAGCAACTCTAAAAAGCTTTTAAAAGAAGCGTTTCCAAAGAGTTTGCACTAACATGCCTATTCTCCTGGATATTTTGGCACACGCCACCATTTGACTTTCCCATCAATTACTATAGAACAGCAGGGACTTTGACTGCTGTGCTTCGAACTTTAAGAGTCCCTTATTTCTATTGAGGATGAAGAGTAGTGGCTGAACCATGCATCATTCTCTTCTTTCTTTGAAACCAAGGCATGGTCATTAGCAAGGTCTGGTCTTCAAAAGTGGCATGCTTCAGAGACCAAATACACTTATTAAGACTGGTGAATCATAGCTGGCAGCCTTCTTGGACACAATACCTGAAACTCTCTCCTACAGAGGCTTGGCTAATGTGTATCTCTCTGTTTTAGCTGCATTTTCCATTGTTGCATGCCTGAGTGGTTCATGTTACGTAAATAGAAATCTTGGGCTTGTTTTTAGTTCATCTAATTTCTACTTTAGATAATCTTTCTGTGAGGGCCCAAAGCAGGTTTAAGTAAGATAAGGAAATAGGTTCTTGAGACATGACATTTAAACTTGGATTGGAAATTCCCACCCCGACCCTGCTCCAAAAACTGTGAACATTGTGCTCCCAAACTTTGATTTACCTGTACAGGTATATCTTAATTTTAATGAGCTGGAAACACATTCCAGTTCACACAACCATCTTTGGGGCTTTCGCCCCCTGTTTGTGACTCATTAACCCAAATTGAATGTGAAGGTGGTGAAGTTATTTTGAGTGCTCCACTGGTGGTGCCATGAATGGAAAATAATTCTGAAATGGTAATCTTTATGAATTATCCCTAAATTGGTTAAGAGCCAAGTATTCAAGTTTAATTAATTCATCCAGATTCTGCTGATGAGAGTTTTTATGCTTTATCTTAGCATTTTGATACTGGGTTACAGATGCATAATAATAGTACATAGTTCTATTTTTACTGGGGGTGAGAGGAGGAAGAGGCACAAAGATGTAAAACAGCTTACCCAGAGGTAAAAAACCTCACCCCAAGTTACCTAAATAGCTCAGAACTGAAAGGGAACTTGCTAACCCAGTACTAGTGGGATTCCTTTAACCTAATTCACAGATGAGCAACCAAAACAGTATGACTTCAAGCACATAGGTGCCAACTCTCTGGGGCCCTGGGTGCTTGAGCACCCACAAAATTCCCCATGAAGGGGCTGGGCACCCATGAATTTTGGTTCCAGGGCCATGCACGGTTGCGGGGCCTAGTTGGCACTCCTGTTCAGTGTATGTGTGTTCCTGCACATGCAGGCTGCTCACCTACGTGGTTCCTGGTTGATTACATGCAGAACCAACATAACAAGTATGCCCAGGTGTTCATATCATCCAGGAAGGCCCTCCTTTCTATCTTGCCAGCATCTGACGTACTGCTGGTGGGAGCTCAAGCAAGGGCCTTAGTGGCTGCACCTGGATTTTGCCGTGTATGTTAGTAGCCTAAATAGCAGGTCCTAGGGAAGGATGAAACACACTGGCAAATAAGACAGGGAAAAGAGAGGTTTTTTTGGTTACTGAAACGTCTTGCCAACAAGTGAGACTGCACTAGGAGCAGCACTCATTAAAAAGGCTCTCCTATTTTCTATCCTGCACTAACAACGTTTCACAAATGATGTGTCCCAATTCAAAAGGTATCCTTCCTTAGCATCACTTGTAGAAACAACAGCTGCCATGTTTCCTTCCCTGTCATCCAGTGACTAGGTTAAAATGGCCCAGATGGGACTTCCGGGTTGGCGCCATCGCCGAATGGCGGACTCCCTCCGAGCTCCGGAGGGAGCCTGCTCGGCAGGGGCTGGGTCCTACCGCACCGGCGATGCGGGGACCCTTAAAAACCACGGCCACGAGGGTCGTGGACATGGAGACTCGGCTGGCACCGCTAGCGCCCTCCCGACTCGTGAAGGAGCCTTTTTAAAGGCTACGGATCGGGTGCCGGGGAGAAGCGTGGTGCTTTGAGTCCTCTGCTATCCCTGCCGAGCGCAGCCGCATGCCATCCGGCGGAGAGCGCTGACTTCTTCCATTGAAAATTCGGACTTTTAGACAACAACCCGTGAGTAATTTGGAAACTGGGTTTAAAAGGAGGAAAAAAAGAACTTCTTTTTGAATTGGACACGAGCGGGGGGGGATCCAAAAAGGAAGTCAGTCCCCCCCCCTATTGTAGACCTTCCAAGACAAGGACGGGGAAACCAAGGTCCAAAAAGATTTGTATTGCTGATAAAAACTAAGAATTCCACGATGGGGAATCATAAGAACTGTGCTGGAGGATGAATTGAGGGAGAAGAAACGTAACCCCCCCCCCCTGGGAACCGGGGTGATTGAAGAGAGAGCCTGGTGAAAAGAGTCGGAGATTTTGACAGCTGTCAAAGTAGCTGTCAAAGTCGGAAAGCAGAGAGGATTTTACTATGAGAACTTTGCTGGCTAAATTTGTTACAATTTGCTACAACTTGTTAAAACTTGGATACAAAATGGCGAAAACATGGATAACAATCGGACTTTTGGACTAGAGAAGACAAAGTTGCAACAATCCCCCTAGAGGAGTTTCGGGACATTACAAAGATGGTCGTAAGTGGAAAAATACCATTGGAATTTCACAGGACTGGTTATCTTCTGGGAAAGCTGCAAAACGGAAATAATATTTTGTCTACAGGGTGTTCAGCTAAAGGAGACAATAGAATTTTCTATTGAAGAAAGGAAGGGACTGAACGCAAGTTTTTGTTCCTGAATAATAATAATCCCTGCAGACTTACTAAGCTTCTGAATTAGAACGTTTCAGCAGCGGAACAAGAGGAAATTGGACTACAATTTGGAAAGAACAATGGGGGGAGCTTTATTAAAGATCTGAAGTTAAGTGTTTTAAAAATAACTATGAAAGGGGAAAAAAAAAAAAACCAGCAAAGAGTTGGGGGAAATAGGTGATTTATGGATTGTAAGAATTCCAGGCGGATAACATGGTTTGGTGGTCAGGGGGAAATTGAACCGGGGACAGGGGGGGAGAACTAAAATCCAAAGGCTTGTCAACT
The DNA here is from genome assembly GCF_964106645.2 of Podarcis pityusensis. NCBI lineage: Eukaryota > Metazoa > Chordata > Lepidosauria > Squamata > Lacertidae > Podarcis > Podarcis pityusensis. The sequence continues at coordinate 75,446,114 of NC_138029.1, read as the reverse complement.
TCTTTTTACTGAACTGGCTTTGTTTTATCTATTATACCTTTTATTTCTTATTTCTGATATTTCTATTATGTGGGGTGTCTTTATTATTAAAAAAAAGGGAAATTGTGGAATGAAAATGGGGTGGGCCCTGGGAAAGAAATTTTTTGTGTCTTATTAAGGGTATTGATGAGGAGTGTAGAAATTTTAAATTCGAATAATGGTTTAAACAAATTAAGTTTTTAATCAGAACTGAGAGCTTGTGGAGCCAACAATATGGAAAAGGAATATGGTAGGGGTGGGGGAAGGGGGGAGTCCCAGAAAGTGGATATATGAAAATAGGGCTATGAATGTATTTTAATTTTTACTTTCTGTATTTTTGAAAATTTTAATAAATATTATTTAAAAAAAATAAAAAAATAAAAAAATAAAATGGCCCAGATGCCACCAGGCCATAAACTCTTCCCCTGCCTGCCTGCCTTGTCTGTCCAGCTTAATGGAAGAGGCTTTCAAATGAGATTATCCCACGGTGATAAGGGAGTGTAAAATAAAATACAGAGTCATTAACCAGACACAGGGCATTGTGTTCCTCTGTTCGAACCAAGCCTTGCTTTAATTTCACTTTCTTACCAAGAAAAGCGAAGGTTTTACTCCCCACTGGGGTTGTATTCTGAGTCACTGTATTTCAGCTTCCTGTTATTGGCATTTCCCTTGCCATTCGCATCGTGCTGCTGGCCTCAGAGTTTGTTTTTGCCACCGCCCCCTGAGTCCCCCTCCTGTTCATTAGTTCCTTGAGTAGATTTATTAAACAGTACAGTGCAGTATATTACCTTTCCACAGTTCCACCCCCTCCCCAGCCTTATTACCTTCAATTGCTTCTCATTTCATTGCTTTTGTAGCATTATATCCTCATCTTAATGCTATTTTAATAGAGTTTTTGTATCTAATTTCCTTGTCATTAAGTTATTGCTGTCTAACTCATTGAAGCTGTTGTCTGATGTTTCCCACTGGGGGCATCAACAGAGTCTCTCTGGAATTATTGTGCAAAGCAGCAGAAGAGAAAGGCAGACCTGTCCAGCCCATGGTTTTTTGTCTGCTAGAACTGAACCTAAATCTGTGTTTTGAACTTCCTTTCTCCTTTATAAACTTGCTCAACCTTTTCGGCCAACCCAAGCACCAATCATCTATTCTGCAGGTAAGAGTACACAGATGCTTGCTCACAGTTGTGCAATTACAGCTTGCTGCTGTGTGCAAGGATATTTGGGCTGAGGTATTAATTCCAACAATACTGCCTTTAGACTGTCATCCAATGGCATCTGATGAAAAAGATGATTTTAAGAAGAGTACTCTGTAAAGTAGCACCACTTCCTCCTGCCCCAAAGAAACCCAAAGTCCCCTAGATACATTAACATGTTGAGCAACACTGACTCACCTGCAGCCCATAGGTTGCATGTGCCCCTCAGTATTTTATTTTTTGCTCCCCAAGATCCCCCCCAATCCTTCCTTCCTTCCTTTCAGAATGCAAACCACTCTACATTCAAGCAATACCCAAGTGGTGTACAGAAATAAACTTTAAAGCACAAAACTGTTCATAAAACAGTACTAGAAACATGAAAACCAACAAGAATTAAAAACTGCAAAGATAAAATAGACTCATTTGGGTAGGCTTAGGAGGAAAGGAAGATTTTCAGCCAATGCGGAAAACAATATCGGTGCCAATTTCTTGTAGTAGTAGTAGCAGCAGCTGTTGTTTGGTATTAAAAAGAGGGGTGTATGGGTATCATAGGGACTGCTCCACCCTCAATCAATGCAGCTGCATTAAAGTGTTTCTAGAGAGCTTTAGATGCCCTGGGATATATTTAGATAACTCTCTACAGCTGGCATCCTGAACCTGCGGCCCTCCAGATGTTTTGGCCTACAACTCCCATGATCCCTAGCTAACAGGACTAGTGGTCAGGGATGATGGGAATTGTAGTCCAAAACATCTGGAGGGCTGAAGGTTGGGGATGCCTGCTCTACAGTCTAAAAGAAATGTAAGTACGTTGGATAGATGCCTGCTGCTTCAGTGTTGCATCCACAGCCCCTAAACATGTTCACTGAATTTGCGAAGAAAAGTGTCATTGTAACAGCCATATGGAGCCCACAATACATGCAATTCAGACCTGGGTTGCTTCCACACATTACCCATTTTCCTGGAAGTGACACTAAGAATTTTGGATCATCCAAAGGATGTTTATACCAGGGTTTCACCTGCCATTCCATCTTCTCAAACTACCAAGCTAGTAGTAATTTTCCCGGGTTAAAAAAACCATTGCAGCACTGTTGACTGGCAAAGCACTATAGCTGCAATTGGTGGTACCTGCCAAATGGCAACCACGTAAGGTGGACTTTTGCTGATATTGAAGTTTTCTGGCAACAAAACACTGTTCTAAAACACAAATCCAGTTTGTTTAACCATAATTCAGTGCCTTCTCCCTCTCCCTGCTGAGTGTTGCTTTAATGCTACTATCTGCTGAGTGTTCGTTTTTTGAGACATAGCTTAAAATCTTTGAGCCATCCCAACGCACCTGCAGTGCTGTGGGGTGACCAGAGCAGGAACTTTTCTTCCAAGCAGGCTAGGAGAGTGAAAGGTGGATATGGTCAATCTTTGCAGAGAATGAAAAGTGGGAGGAAGCAAAGAAAAGGCAGGGTTACACTGGTCCTGGCTACAAGCAGAAGAAAACTTGCACTAATTCCTTGAAAAAAGTATTCTTTCTTCCCTCACTAAACATCAATTGCCTTAATTATATAAAGCAAGCAAACATGGGCTTGCTGTGACAGCCAAGAGGAAACAAATACTGAAAGGGCAAATTTGCTGGGAGGAAACAAGTCCAAATGATGGACTAAAAAGATTATGTTAATTCCAGGAGAAGCAGCAACCACTTTAAAACGAAACAAAAAATAGGAGGACCTCTGCTGATAATAGGCTGTAATTCTGAGCATGCTTTCGAAAACTTCATTCTGAGTAATAGTTTCAGAATTCCACAGTCCCTACAGGGTATTTTGACAGATGTGCAGGGCCAGCACCTATCAGTCACTTGAAGTCATATGATGTCATATGTTTTGACTTCAAAGGAAGAAGCAAGAGCAGATGCTAAGTGGGCTTCCAAGTCTTTGTAGCCTTGCTTGAACTCAAGCCAGGCTGCAAAGGAATAATTGTTTGGACCGACTGCACCACAAGCAAGATGTGGAAGCCTAGTGAGCCTAATCAGGCCTGCAGGCCAGAGGTTTTCCACTGCTGACACAGAATGTCTGATCAAGTGGTTTAGGGTGTGGCAGGAGCACTTGGGCAGACAGCCATACTTCATCCTAGTTGGTTGTTTTTCCAGAGTCTTTGCATTTGCCAGACAAGTCAGCATGTTCCGTCATCTCAATAATGAAAGCTGTATTTGTCAGGGGTGACATTCCACAAATGGCCGTGTCCTATTTGTCAGCAGAGAAATGGCACACCTTGCAAGGTCTTGGGGAATATCACTCGCTCACTCCAGCCCAAGCTATCCTTCATCAGGTGAATGGGTGAATTGGTTGCTGGTCTGAGCAACTAGAGACATCCTTTTGTCGTATGCAGTCAGCCCTTGCCTCATTCTCAGCTTGCACAGAAGCAAGTGTGTCTCCTGAGTCCCTGTCCTGCCCCATTGGACACAATCCTTCCCTGCCAACAGAGTCCCTGCCTGCTTGCTCTTCTCTCTGAAGTGGGCAGCAGCAAAGACTTACCTGCTTGCCAGCGTTACCCTTAACTGCTTTCTCCATTCCCACTTATTTGGTCCAGGGGTGTACCTAGGGGTTGGCAAGGTTGGCTCCCACCAAGGGTGCAGGCCCAGAGGGGCACCTCTCTGCTTTGGCTCAGCTCCTCTGGCAAGGGGGCAAGGGACATGTGTGTGTGTGTGCTGATCCAGCTCCTTGCCAAGGGTGCAAGGGAGCCTAGGTACGCCTTTGGTTTGGTCTATACGAGCATTTATTCAGGCACTGGCTACTCTACTGCAAACACAATTGAGGCTCTTCCAATACCTATTCTCAGCTATGATCAAGCGCTTGTGCCTCCCGACAGCATGCATTGGGGTGACTGTTCACCAGCCTTGCCATGCTACTTCTACCCTGGCTGTTAAGTTCCAGCCAAGCTGGCCATTTTGTGGAGTCACCAAGGAGCCACAAGTGTGCAGCACCCAAGTAACCAGCAGATAGTGTCTTGAGCCCCATGGAGGCATCTTGGCAGGACTGATGGGTGTGGGGGTAGCAATGGGACAAAAGTTCAGAATTGGATCCTGCGGAGGGGCCCAGTGGACTGGGAGGTGCTGGTTTTGATGTTGAAGAGGGGCTGAGTGAGTTGTCAGGGGGCAGTCCTGCCTCGATATGAGATGCCCTGCCGCGGTAGAGCTGCCTGACTTGACTCTGGGACCGTTTCCTAACAGTGAAGTGTCCCCTGTGTCCAGGGAGGCACCTGAGGCTAGACTGGACTGTGAGTTGGCTGTGACAGCTCCTCCTCCATTGGCTAGAATGCAGTGGTGGCTGTGATGATGTGAGCATACCTAGAAGGCACAGCCTATGGATAGGAGTGCCTGCTTGCTTGCCCAGTCCCGTGGCTTGGAAGGACAACCGTGCCAGTTCACAAGGGGGAGACAGGGCACGGAGTCTTGCTGGGGTCTCGTCCAACCCTATCTGTAGATCCCAGGGACTGAACCTGGGACCTTTTGCATGCAAAACATTGCAGAGGGCTGTGGGCAGTAGGGTGTAAAGCAAGGGGGCAGGGAAAACCTGTGCCCTGCAAGGGTGGTTGGATTCCATTTCCCATCAGCCCTTGTGAGCATAGCCAAGGGGGAGGAGAGCTGAAGTCCAGCAACATCTAGAGATTTCCACAGGTTCCTCATCCCTGCTGTTAAAACATTAAAAATATCATCAATAATATCCTATGAATTTGTCTGAGTAAGGAGTGGGTGGATGTGTTTAATGGCAAAATGTTCTTTTAAAATGCTGGTTGGGGTTTCTGCCCTGAGGACATGCTTTGCAGTTATACCTTCAGACTTTTCTTTTTCCCTTGCCAGATATGGAAATATATCCTTCTTCCAAAAAAATAAAAGAAAATTGGATATTCTAACAGCATCATTGTGAGGTTCAATATTCTGACAGGGACAAATCATGAAGTATTAACAGAATGGTAATATCTGAGCTGGCATAATTTTCACCTAAAACAATCTGGAGCTGCCAGATTTACAGATCTGAAGGCTTGGGAAAAACTGGGGAAATGGGGAGGGGGGCCGGAAAAGGTGGGGGGAACCTCTGAGCTTCCCCCAGCCACCCAGGGCCTTAACATCTCTAGCTAGATTATGTCAATCCAATTTGGGCTTATGTTCTTTACAATAGAGGTGGGCAGGTCAGGATCAGTTGGGTGACTTCCATGTGATCTGAAGTGGATCAACAACAGTTTCTGATTCCCAATTGCTCAACAGTGATACCAACAAAATGGCTCCCATGCTGCACTGAAGAAAGACGTTGGGGGAGAATCAGTTGTGGATTTTCACATGGAAGGACTGTAAGATCAGTTTGGGTACTTAAAAAAACCAAAAATAAATAATTGGGCTCGGAATTATTTATTTCAAAATGCAAGCCTTTGAACTTGGCTCCAATTGGTGGGACTTAGGCTTTTTTCTTTCTTTTAAAAAAAGTTGGTTTGGCGAATCCAAAGTCTGCCCTGCCCCCAGTTTACAGCACAGTTGTCTTGGTTTGTTTTCTTCTGCCCCTTTCTTAATTTATGTTTTCCTGTCTCCTGTGTCCACATGGGTTGGCTTCTATGAACTGTCAGGCAGGATGCATTGGCAGGGCTTGCTTGCCTGTCCCCAGAGTTACTTTCTATTTTTCAAAGGAAAGCTCTCACCGTAATTGCGCTAGTCTACATCTGGAGCAGCGCAATCTTGAAAAACCCTAGCAAGAGGTGAGGGCGGTGGGGACAAAAGCAAAGCTTGATAGGTAACCTAGAAGAACCCAATCTGCTCTACATCATAGGTGACAAATGTGATGTCCAATCTGCAGAATTTTTGTAGCAGCAGTAAGTCACAGTAGGGAAATTTGCCCCTCTTAAATTGTACAGCATTCAGCTGTGTACCTTCAGACAAACTCCCAAATGTTTCAGTAAAGTCAGCTCAAGTGAGTTTTAAAAACAAACATGAATCAATACTGGCGTTCAGTGAACAGTTAATGCCAACAAGGACTTATTTGTGGGACATGTCCCGGTTTTAAAGAATGGCCACTTACTGCAGAACTTCACCGTTCCACAGAATAACTCTCTGTGTGACATCTAACTTTGGCTGCACATAGGACTACAAGGCTTCTAAGACCTGCATGTTTCACACCATTAGCATATTAGGTGCTTATGGAAGAATAAGTGCAATGGAAATTGCATTGTAGCCATAAGTGAAGCAAAATGCTTTGCATGGCAGTTATTACCACTGTACTGATGATCCATACTAGGATTATTGCCTTCCATGACCAGCAACTTCCAACAAAGAGAGTAATTGTGTTTAGAAATCAACCTTTTTATTCAGGCATGGCTGTGCCTGCAGATTAAGTTGCATTACTCCATCCAAGTATAAAAGCTTATTCAATGAGTACTTTGGAGCTTGTTATTTTGTGGCTTGGCGCTCATGGTAGATTATGATGCTGGGTTTGAGTTATAGAGAATATATATAGTTATGCAGAGGACGAGATGGTTGGGCAGTGTTCATGAGTTTGACCAAGCTGCGGGAGGCAGTGGAAGACAGGAGTGCCTGGCATGCTCTGGTCCATGGGGTCACGAAGAGTCAGACATGACTAAACAACAACAAATATAGTTATGAGTTGAGGCAGGGGTTAGGCTGAATGCTTGGGTCCCCTTATGGTTCTTGCAATAGCTAGCTTGGCTTCCTGATGAGGTGATAGGCTAGGTAAAGGAAACAAAGGAAGGGGCTCTGTGTGATGCAGCAAATGGGTGGGGGGCCCTCCCTCAGCTGGCTGGAAGTTCATAGAATCATAGAATCTTAGAGTTGGAAGGGATCCAAGGGTCATCTAGTCCAACCCCCTGCAATGCAAGAATCTCCGCTAAAGCATCCATGACAGATGGCCATCCAACCTCTGCTGAAAAACCTCCAAGGAAGGTCCACCACCTCTCGTAGGAATCTGTTCCACTGCTGAACAGCTCTTACTGTCAGAAAGTTTTTTCGAATATTTAATCGGAATCGGAATATTTAATCTTGTAACTTGAAGCCATTGGTTTGAATTGTACCCTCCAGAGTAGGAGAAAACAAGCATGCTCCCTTAAGATATTCAAAGATGGCTATCATATCTCTTCTCAGTCTGCTCTTTTCTAGGCTAAACATACCAGCTCCTTCAAGCACTCCTCATAAGGCTTACTTTCCAGACCCCTGATCCAGATCCCCTTCCTCTGCACACGTTCCAGCTTGTCAACATCCTTCTCAAATTGTGGCGCCCAGAATTGGACACGGTATTCCAGGTGTGGTCTGACTAAGGCAGAAGAGAGTGATATTATTACTTCCCTTGATCTGGACACTATACTTCTGTTGATGCAGTCTAGAATAGTGTTAGCTTTTTATTTGCTATCACAGTGTTGACTCATGTTGAGCTTGTGGTCCACCAAGACCCCTAGATCCTTTTCACATGTCCTGCTAGTAAGCCAGGTGTCCCCCATCCTATATTTGTGCATTTGGTTATTCCTGCCTAAATGCAGGACCTTACATTTATCCCTATTGAAATTCATTTTATTAGCCTGGGCCTAGTTCTCCAACCTGTTAAGGTAATTTTGAATTCTGATTCTGTCTTCTGTGGCATTAGCTACCCCTCCCAGTGTGGTGTCATCTGCAAATTTGATGAGCACCCCCTCAATTTCTTCATCCAAGTCATTTATAAAGATGTTGAACAACAACGGGCCCAGGACAGAATCCTGAGGCAACCCACTTGTCACTTTTTCCCCAGAATGACAAGGAACCATTAATGAGTACTCTTTGGGTTCAGTCAGTCAACCAGCTACAAATCCACCTAACAGTTATCTTGTTTAACCCACATTTTGCCAGCTTCCTCACAAGTGGCTCCAGTAGCAGGGTGTGGTATCACCTTCTCATTTTGCCTCAGGCAGCAAAACGGGATATGTTGCTCCTGTCAAGCAATACACCAGCTCCAGCAAAAACAGTCACGTTCTACTTCTGGATTTACCTCAGAGAGAAATTTTAGGCCATTGGAAAAAAGAATCCTGTGGGGCAGGAAAGGTCATTTGTTAAAGTCCAAGCTCAGCTCCCATGGGCTAGCTAACTTTGAAAACAAAGGGACAATACTGTGCAGCTGAATGTAATGGCTGCTGCTTCATAAACCAAGAGGGGGTTTTCCAACTTTCCTGAACCCCAGTCAGAAAACATGTCAACCAATTTTGATTGGGTGACTTGCCCTGCCAATCACGCACCAGGAGTGTGTAATATCAACCACATGTTTACTCCAGCACTTTAAACGAAAGGAAAGCAATGTTAGAACTGAGATGCTGAATCAATCCAAGTGCTAGTTCAGAAGCCTTTGCTCTTATCCCCCAGATAATTTAGGTTAGGATGTGCTCAAGAACGCAGGCCAGAGTTGCAATCTGGAGCTTCAAACCTACTGCCTGGTTAGGATCTCAGTTAGCTGTCCACTAGTTGAGCAAAGAGAGAGGGTTCTGCTTGAGTGGTCCAGCCCACACAATTTTCTTGACGCAAATTGGCCACCTCTGTCAGAGCTATTAGCCATGGGAGGGGAAATATACATGTGCAAATGGGTGAGTGTGTAAGTCAGAGTAATTTGCAGTGCTTTTTCGGGGGGGGAGTGTACTCAAGGGTACGTAGTACTGGCACCTTCCCCCCCAGAAGAAAGGTTAAAAGTGTGGCACTTGCTTTAACAACTTCTTGTTGAGTACCGGCACCATTTTTTTTCTAAAAGAAAAGCAGGGGTAATTTGCAATGAGGAAATGGTACATGGTAAGAAGGGTTAGCCCCTCCACCCACAATGACCCATATCCCACAGATGGGAGGAGAGCGAATCATAGATCCACCATATCATTTAGTTTGGGCTTAAGTCACTGTTGGAAGATTGTCCAAGTCTCTTCCATATCTTATCCTCTGGCTGTGGTAAAGAAGCCATTGCTATCTTGGCCTACAACTGAACTGCAGTCACTTTCCTTCAGGTCAGTGCTTTGTACTAGCACCAGGTCCTGAGCTTATATGCTTTGGTCAAGTAGCTTCTTCCAAAGCCAGGTCCATCTTATCTTCCTCTTCAAATATGTCTGCATTTTGGGTTCAGGTGAGGGCTCTGTTATCTTGGTGAGGCTACCTTCTTGTATAATTTTGATCACTCAATAATCTTATACCACTAATTATTGTTCAGCTAGATTGAGTGTATGAAGAGAGACTTCTCTCAACTGAAAAGACACTGGAGAGTGTTCCTGCATTTGTACCCTCACTCACTAAGGAACAACCAAGCATACTATCTTTGATGATTCCAGGAGAATTAGAAATTTGCTTTGAAGGGAAAACCATTTATGTTAAGTTTGAAAGAAAAATATATTTCGGCTTGATTGTTTGTTGAGAGATACAGTCCGTAGAGACTTCAAGGTAAAATCTGCTGCGTGTGCCTATTAAATGGAAGAGTAAAGAAAGTCCTAAACACCAAGAAACAAGCAATGCGGTGAAGAGCATCTGAATATAGATTAGAAAATGGGGTGGGGGAGAAAACCAGAGGAACGTTTAAAACACACACACACAGTTGAAGAAGGGAAAAATGTGCTCTGAGTGTTCTGGATAGGAGAAGATGAATTTTAATTAGAAGGAAGCTGCAGAGAATGAAACATCAAAAATTGTTTTGTGTAGGTTTGTTTCGTTAATTAGGTAACTGTAGCTTGATCCTTTCAGCTTATAAATAGCTAAAAAGCAAGTGAGAAAATGCCCCAAAGCAGCTATTTGCACTGGAGTTAAAAATTAGTTTGCCACAAGTATGAATAAGCCCTTGGGTCCTGCAGTCATTTAAACACAGAACCTGTTTCACATTAATGGGTTTGGAGCCTCATTCTTCAGCCCAGCTTACTGTGATGCCTTTGCAACTGGAGTAGCACTGGGCTGGCCTGTTGCATTCCCCTGTCAGGAAACGCAAAGATTTCATTGTCTCTTGTGGCCCTGGCAAAATGGATCCCAACTCAACATGTATTTTACAAGGCAACTGCACAAAAACCACCTCCTGCATCTTTAACTGGGGCTGTCGCTAAGCAGGGCCCAAAGGGGGAGAAATAAAATTGTTTTGACAAACACATTTTCTCAAGAAACCTCTGGAGAGTTGCTGTAGCTAAACAGAACGGGGCTGAATTGGATTGGTTGCCATGGAAACCACAGAGAGCCAGAACCCATGAACTAAAGCATCCTAATAATACCTTCAGCTCACACACCAGCTAAGGGTGGAGGCAGCGGCAGGATCAAAAATCACTATTGCTCAGGGGCTGGGACTTAAGAAATGCTCAGAGTGCAGAAGCCGGAGGGTTGGGGGGGGGGGAGGTTGTTAACTAATGTGTAGACCCAAACTCTGCTTCTCCCTGATCACCAGGTGCAGGGCAAATGGGTGTGTGTGTGTGTGTGTGTGTGTGTGTGTGTGTATCTGTCTGTGCTCAATAGAGAAAGAACATAGCAGAGAAGCAGGTCATAGCAGTAAGTTCCTGCTCCCGATAATCTCTCCTTCCATCTTCCCACTCCTGCAATGCCCATCTCTCTCTCCTCTAGCCCATTTCCCTCTCCCTCGCCCCTTCCCACCTAAATCTATGGCCTTGTTCTCCCCTTCCCTGTGGTTCCCATCTGCTGCACCTCCTTTCACCCCCTATTCTTTGCTCATTTCCTCCCATCTGTCTCCTCCGCTGCTTTTCATTCCTTTCCTCCTCCTCCTCCTTTTGTCGGGGTAGGCAGGTTCAGGCACCGTGGCCCATTCTGTCCTCGGCTTCCCCACTGAGCCTGCGACAAGGGTGCCAATTAGTGCGAATTATCTTGCTGGCATAGGTCCACCCGCGCAGCCACACAAATAACTGGGAAACCATTTCCTGTGGCTAGTGGTTCAAACTGAGAAGGCAAGTTCAGTAAATTTGACAAACCCTGTTAAAGTCACTGCTGCGTGGCGTCTCCACGACCGAGCTGGCTTTTTCAAGAGAGTGCAAGGCCTACGAAAACAGCCCATGTGCTAAGGGCAACACTCATCAATGTAAGAGCTCTGTTTTCGAAAGCTGTGCGGGCACAGATGTACAAACACCTTGAGCTTAGCCATTAACCCCTGCCCAAATAAAAAGCTATATTGGCAAAGGCGGCAGCAGATGGGCATTGCTTTATGCTCATGTTCTTAACTTTCCACTTTGGTGAGGATGCCTGAGTAAAAACATATGTGCACGTCAGTTGAGAATGGGATACACATGCTTAGACTGGTACTTTTCTTGGAAAAATACTTTATGTTAATGGCTCTTTGTTTCCCCAAATGACGAGAAGTTCTAGAGTCAGTGCCTGAGGGCTTAAGTTCCTCTGGATGAGAGCACACAGTAAGACGGAAGGTGCTTTTGAAATGTTCGTTTCATTTACAATATATGTAAGCAGACCGTAGTGGAAGCAAACAAATTTCTGCAGCAGGCAGCAAAACAATTGATGCTCTCTCAATGATTACCAGAGAGCAACTGAGTGGTGCCAACCGGTACTCCAAATCTTTAGCTGAAAAGCTCCCCGCAGGCTGTCTATGTTTGTGTACACACCATATATTTAATACCTTATGCCTCCTATCCTCCTCGAGAGGTCCGGAGGGTGGCAACACAAGGATGGGCCTTCTCCGCAGTGGCTCCTCGTCTGTGGAATGCTCTGCCCAGGGAAGTTCACCTGGCACCTTCATTATACACCTTTAGGCACCAGGCAAAAATGTTCCTTTTTAACCAGGCCTTTGGTTGATTTGATTGACATCCTATGCTCTTTTAAAATGTGGGTTGGGGGTGTTATTTGGTTGTTTTTATTTTGGTTATGTATTTTGTGGTTTTATATTTTGATTTTGTTCTGTGAACCACCCTGAGACCTCTGGGTATAGGGCGGTATAATAATAATAATAATAATAATAATAATAATAATAATGCATGTTTAGAGTTCCACCACCTCCAGAATCCTGGAAACTGTAGATTACCCCTTATAGAAGTATAATTCCCAGCACCCTTAACAAACTATGGTTCCCAGTGGGAATGTGTGTGCAGAGCCTAACTCAATTCAGACTTCTAGCTGCACCTCTGTCCCACCCCTCCACCCCAAAATGCTTAGGAGTGTCATATTCCCAAGGCTGGAGAAAGATTCCAGAACATTAAGGCACATTAAAGACCTTCTGGGACATCCCTGCTCACCCATCAAGTTTGTCAGGCAAAACGATGGACCCATTCATGCTAATTGAGAGAGCCAAGTTCATAACAACAAGCAGCACCAGGGCAGCAATCCTTCCATCAAGGAAAGTAGCAATTAAATTACTATGTTCATGCTGTTTGCCTCTGTCAGGAGTGAATTTCACACACAAATCAAAGGGGGAAGATTACGCTGCCCTGGTCTGACCCCCAAGGCCTCTGCCTATCCAGATACACTCGTAAACATTATACAGGTAGCACCTTTCAGGCTCAAGCCCTAACTTAGCAAGTAATCTTAAAGCAAATCAGACCATTGTTTCATCTGGTCCAGTGCTGTCTGCCCTGACCTGCAACCGCCTTCTGGACAACAGGCAAAGGTCTTTCCTATAGCATTCCTTGCTACCTTATCCCTTTTTGTCAGGAGATAACTAGGGACTGGGCCAGAGACCTTTTCCTTACAAAGCAAGTGTTCTGCTGCTAAAGGATGGGCCCTTCCACAGGCACTTGTAGACAATGACCTGCAATGAAGTGAAAGATCAGACAGCATATGGCCAAGAAGGGAGCGGAAGGGCTTTTATATAGGAGTTCCCAGGGCAGAAAGTTTGGGTGAGAAACAAAATGGAATAGCCTGTTCAGTTACAACAGCAACAGCTTATATCTTCCTTGTTCCATCTCTGCATCCCATCCTTTGCTTCCTGGCTCAGCCTCATCTAAGGGGGTCTTAAGAGCATGCAGATGTTTTGGATGATGCACAGCTGTGAAGGCATCTCTGCAGGTAAGTCTGCAGTACAGGGCGGCTGAGCCTGTTTAACATACATTTAAGCTCTAATTGAATTATCACTGATTGGCAATGAGATGCAAAAAGCACAACCCCCCACAATACATTTTCCACCTGTACACCCATGTTTGGGTGTGGGTATGTGCATCTGCCACCTGGGTGGAACCAGTTAGTCTGCAAAGAATACGTGGCAGAACATCTGCATCTTTAAAACAGAGCCTTATGACTTAGTCTCTGAACCATACCACTTCATACCATAGGTGAAGGAATGCTTTTTCGCAATAGGATCTGCAGATGAGAGAGGAAACACATGGAGCAACATCAGTCATGTAAGCCTCCAACTGCAGTCTGCATGGTCTAGCTAGCTCATGCAGAAACTGTCCTCTTGACCATTGGACCCACTATTGGTCTTGTCCGCTTAGTCCCCCAGAGGCTGTTTTCGTATGCAGGGGAAGTTCTTAACTCACTAAGGGTTTGAGACCCATCAGCTACACTCACCTGATTTAGCCAGCCTGTGGGAGGTGTGGCCGCTGTCACATGCTGACAGCTTCTAAGAGTCACAGGTGAGAGCTGAGTGCAGGGTGGGGACCCCATGCATTGGTTTAGTAGCTCAGTGAGAACCATGCCTTAGAGCAGGGGTAACCAGCATGGTGCCTTCCAGGTGTTGAACTCCCATCAGCTCCAGCCAGCCTTGCCAATGGCCAGGGATGATGGGAGTTAGAGTCCAATGGCATGTGACAACACTATGTTGCCTACCCTCCTCCCTTAGAAAAAGGCCATCATCTTTTAAGTAAAAACGAAAGGAGCAGCCTCCAATGAACCAGACGCAAGAGTTAAACCTTCCGTGTTCTACCCACTGTACCCCCAGCTCTGGATTTGAAAGTCTGGCTGCTGGGTATTTGCTTCCTGAATGTGACAGCAGCTAATACCCAAGGGACTCGAGTGGTTTGCTTTCAATTTGTGTGTTTGTGCCTGTGTTAATTTGCCCAAACATTGCATCCCACGGTGTTAGGCTTGACAAGATGACAAGCAATGGGAGCACTTCTAAAGGATCCAGACAGACAGGCAACTGGATAGACTGCTAGGCGAGCTACTCGATCTGCCTCCTTGTTAAGCGCCAATGTGCAAGTAATGATGCCAAAGTTGACGGACCTTGGAAACAGGGAACCTGCTGTCTGAAAACCCTGCAAGAATGACGTAATTGCATCCACCACTCTCCCCTCCCTCCTTCCTGATGTTTGAAGGAGCTTAGTGAGATACGCACAAAAAGTAGCCGAAGATTAACTTAGTTTACCCAGAAATGCTTTGGCGCAGCAAAAGGCAATATAATAGCATTCATTCCAGCTAATAAGCTCCGGTCTTTGCTTAGCTCTGTCAGATACTTGCTCAGGGATATTTATCAACAGAACACTGAACTGTGAAGGCCTCTGGACAGATCTGCTGCTTTCAAAATGAGAAATGCTACATTTCATATCCTAGCCACCAAAGCCCCACGTAATATCCCCCACAGAGCATGCTCTTGTTGTAGGGCTTTTCTCTCTGTGTGTTTTTGGAAAGAGGAGGGCTTGCCTTCCTGCCTCTTGACACTGGCTCCTGCCAGAAGCATCTGACATGTGTTTTTCCCCAGGAAGACATAAATCTATCAGGCACGGTTAACCAAATCTTAATTATGGAGGGAAAGAAAAATACCTTAAACATATTCATATTACTAGTTTATAATGGTCTCTTGCTCTGGATCCAGTAAACTGAATAATAATGCACTCTTGAATAAGGTGTAATCAACTGTGGTTGAGCTATGCTGATTTGCAAACGATAACAATCTTGTGAATCTTAAGAATTGCCTTGTTCGATCAGACTCCAAGTCTGTGGTCCTGCAGTGTATCATCATAGAATCATAGAATTGTAGTGCTGGAAGGGACCCCAAGGGCCATCTAGTCCAACCCCCTGCAATGCAGGAATCTTTTGCCCAATACGGGGCTCAAACCCATAACCCTGAGATTAAGAGTCTGATGCCATACTGACTGATCTATGCAGCTTTACAGCAGTGACCAGCCCCGAAGGCTCACCAGCAAGAAATCATCCCTCTGTTGCTTGACCTCAGCTTCTGGTCATTCCAAAGGTATATTGTCTCCAAATATGGAAGCTCTGTTTAACAATCAAAGGCCTTATCATTAATTGCTTTTCTAATTATTTTTAGAGCAGTGGCAGATATAAAGATAGCACTCAGAGGGGTTCCTCAGCTGCAAGGTGAGCAAGGTGAGCTGTGTATACATGCATGCCTCAATCCAGGCATGCATGTATACACAGAGAGCTGCCCATTGGTCCACCCCACTCAGTATTGTCTACACTGACTGGCGGTAGCTCTCCAGAGTTTTAGGCAGGGGACATTCCAGTTCTACCTGGAGATGCCAAGGATTGAACCTGAGACCCTCTGTTTGCAAGGAAGATGCTCTACCACTGAGCTATGACCCTTCCCCATATGCAGGTCATTTAACTCAACACTGGCTCAGCTGTCCATCTTACCTTTCCCCAATGCTTCAACATGGGCTATCTGCCTTTTAAAACTGTTTTACTTGCACAACTTGTTATAGAGCAGGAGCAAATCTCCTGTCAGGGGAAAAATCACAGCATTGGGGTAATCACAGGTGGGTGAGGGAGAACATAGCAGAGGTTTGTGAAATCATGCACAGTGTAGAGAAAGTGGAAGCAGATAACATAATGGCAGCACCCAATGAAGCCAAAGAGTGAGACATTCAGGAAAGGTAAGAGGAAGTTCTTCTACCCCCCTGCAGTACATAGTTAAAACTGTGGCATTTGTTTCCCATGGTGATAGCCACCAAATCAAACTACTTTTTTAAAAAATAAGCTGGGCAAATTAGCGGAGGATAAGGCTATCAAAGGCTACTTGTCATGGCAGCTACATGCTGCCTCCAGGATCAGAGGCAGAATGCCAGTTGCTGGGGAGCAACAGCAGGAAAGGACTCCTGCCCTCATGTCCTGCTTGCTGGCTTCCGAGAGGCATCTGGTGGGCCACTGTGGGAAAGAGGATACTGGATTAGATGGGCCTTTGTTCTGATCCAGCAGCAGCAGGGCTCTCCTTGTGTTCACTTCCTTGCCTAATCCCAGAGTTCCAGTGTTCAAAGAGAATTGTTTCACTCTCTCCATGTAGTTCATAATTTTTGTACCTTGTGTACTGCCTCCCACGCCTCCAAAAGACTCAGCTTCTCAAGCTTCCTTCCTTCCTTCCTTCCTTCCTTCCTTCCTTCCTTCCTTCCTTCCTAAGATGCTTCTTCCTTTTGGGACCCTTCCAGATGTCCTTTTTATTGTGCATTCACAATGATTTGTGCTCATGATGGTATTGGGGCAGTTATACGCCATCCCATTTGAAATACTGTTTGAGTCTGCGAAAGCGTTGGAGCAGACATACTGCTTTGTTTCCAAACAGTGCATGTCCCATAAGTTCCTTCTGAAATGCTCTAACTTTTTATACCAAACATTTTCCAGTCCCCATCCCCATTTTTGTTGCACCAGAGTGTAAGAACGCCCCTCCAGACAGCAATAACGCAATAGCATTGGGGAAAGCATTGCAGAACAACTTAGAAAGCAGAATGATGTGTGGACAATCCGGTATAAATCCAGCAATCCTTAATGACATGTTGCAGAACATATCTGCGAAAGAATGAAAAAACACCTCACCAGCCTGGAGAGGGTCTTGGATCATTTCACTTGCCTTTTAGCATGGTTTCTGCTTTCCAATATACTTTGGGAAACCACAGGCATCAACGGATCAACGCTGTATATACACCATCTCTAGGAGGCTGATATGCAGGGCCAGCTCATACATGTGTGCACCCTGCTGCCGCAGTCCTAGGCAATCTTACCTGGGGGCATGCCCCATTGAATTCAGAGGGACTGACTTCAAAGCAGATGAGGATTGCACTACTGATTCTTCAGCACTTGAAAGATTGCAGCTAAATCATGTTTGAGGCGATTGCTTGGGAGTTTGAACTGTGGCATTTGCTATGTCATGGGCTTATTTGCACGCTGAAGCTACCTCGAAGTGCCGCCACCAGAAAACAGACATATGCAAACCAGCCCACAGCCGGCTTTTGTCATGATTCTGTTCACAAGATTACAAATGCGGCGGAAATCCAGGGGCACCTCAGAGCATAAGAGGGCTCCATTTTTAGACAACAATGTGTCTCTCTCCTTCTTCCCATGTGTCAAGCCAGCAGCTCTCTGGTGTGCTTTTGCTATTTTGTCACTGCCTGTCTCACAGGCTTTCTGCATGTCCCTGTGCCTACCCTCTTCTGCCTTGCCTTTCCCAGGCCCTGTGAATCAGAGTATGCCTGTCCTTCAGTGATAGACGCAGTGTGCCACCCCTCCCTCCCTCCCTCCCTCCTCCTCCTCCAACTGGCACCAGCTGCCATTATGTGAGAGGCAGCCCAGGGCAGAGGGGGTTCTGTGTGCGGCTGGGCTGGTGCAATTTCACAGCTAGAGTCCTACCAGCAGCTTAATGCAATAAGTTTGTCACAAATTAACTTCAGGTTGCTGCGTCTCTGTTGTTCCCCCCCCCCCCCCCATGTAGCTGCCGGCGAGGAAAGGGAGTGATTATTCGCATTATCCTCTTCACACCCTCTGTAGCCCCTCATCCTTCCTGCCTTGTCTAATAATTCCCCTCCCACTTCTACGCCTGTGACGCAGAGCACAAAGCCCTGTTTCTTCGGCACAATGCCAGGCAGGGAACACTGAAGGAAGGGTACCGGGGACATCCTTCTCACCTGGGCTTTGCAGTTTGTTCACCAGCAGGCAGTGGGCCGGAAATCCGTTGGGCTTGGTGGGAACCATGGGCTAACCTCAGGCAAGATTTTATGTGCTTTGCAGACTTTGTACAGTGGTACCTCGAGTTACATACGCTTCAGGTTACAGACTCCGCTAACCCAGAAATAGTACCTTGGGTTAAGAACTTTGCTTCAGGATGAGAACAGAAATCGTGCTCCGGCGGCGCGGCAGCAGCAGGAGGCCCCATTAGCTAAAGTGGTGCTTCAGGTTAAGAACAGTTTCAGGTTAAGAGCGGACCTCTGGAACAAATTAAGTACTTAACCCGAGGTACCACTGTAATGTCCTTTGTAGAAGTCCCTGCTTCAAGCTGACTCAGGAAATTGCTTTACCAGGAGGGTGGGGGTGGAGAAGGGAGGAGCAGGGTTGTGCCAGGCAGGCCCCAAAGCCGGAAAAACTCACTTGCCACTCTTCAGAACATGGTTCTTTCAGCTTATGCAGCTGAGCAGGATGTTCCCAGGCCATTCGGGACAACAGAAGTAAATGCAGCAGCGGAGCATGTCTCCAAGTTGCCTGGGGCATGTGCGTGTGCGCATCTATGCCAGGGGTGGGGTGAGGGGTGGAGGATAAATGGAGCCCACTTCCTTGCACCACCCTCCCCAGATCTGAGCCTTGCAAGGCCACTCAGGGAGGACGGTGTAGGGATGCAGGTTCGATCCCCATAAGGGACAGCTGCATAGCAGGGGGTTGGACCAGATGATCCTCATGATACCTTCTTCCTCTATGATTCTAAAGGGCTGGTGTTACCTTTTAAAGCCCCAAATGGACTTTAAGTGTCTGACCACCTCTTTACAATCCTCTCTGGCTACCTCTGCCAGATGAGGTCTGATGGGTGGCTCTTAGAGAAGGACGCTTTAGACTTAGCACTCCAGTTAGGGATTACCTACCTCAGTGGGAAATGGTTGAGAATTCCAGCTGGTGAGAGCATTTGTGGGCTGGTGATTTTTATTCTCATTTTATCATATGTATTGGCAAGGCTACTTTTTGTGCCAGGCCATTGTATACAGAAACACAGACAGCTTCAATATTTCAAAACAACTCAATCAGCTCCCATCTCTCAAATAGGAAGAAGACAGTGTTGGTTATTGCAGGAGTGCGGTGCTGTTGTAATGATTTATTACTACAGCATCAAAGTACATGGCAATTTATAGAGCTGTAATGAGAGCACACCTCTGCAACTCCGGGTCGTAAAATGCTTGGAGAAGAGCAGGGCAGCAAGGGAGGGGTAGAGAAAGCAAGATGAGTGTTGCACATTAACACTCTAAGGAAAATTAGTTGCCATGCAAGCTGCAGAGAGAGCTTAAGAGTAAGCGGCAGTAGTTAGAGCAGGTACAAGGTATTTTGCTTTCTGAGGCAAAGGGAAAAGGCGGCACCTGCCATTTAAAGCTGACTGGGCTGGGGATTTTGATCTTATTCCACCCTGGTGACAGGGCAGCATCCTCTGCCACACCTGAGGGAAGCAGCCCAGCTTAAGAGGCCCTGTGGCAAACACAGCTCTGCCCTCCTCTGACATATTGCTACAGTGATGTCATTATGAGACCCTGGAGAACAGCTGCCAGTCACTGCTGCAATGGTCTGACACAATATAAGGCAGCTTCCTATGTTGCTAAGCCAGGGCAAATGTCATGGGGCAAGTTAGCGGGGAGAGAGATACTGAAACATTGTGCTACTCAGCAAACCACTACTGAAAATCTGTCCTGAATTCAGTATACTGTATAAGCAAGAGTGTTTTTAAAAGAAAACTGGCTTATATTTATAACAGGATCCACCTCTTCAAATGGGAGCATTTCCATTTTAAATAAGCAGTGCTGTTGTAGCCAAGCTGTTCTGCCATGTAATGTGAAGAGATTATCATCTCTCCAAGGTATTATTCATCCTGGTAGCTGATGGAGATAATCAAAGTGGATTAAGGGGCAATCAGCTGCAGTGAGATCGCTTCAGCCTTGTTTGGATGTCCTAGTTCCACCTAGAATGTGCTTGGGATGTGTCTCTCCTCCCTAGAAGGGACAATAATGGGCAAAGGGATGTGTGTAAAAACCACACTACGGAGAGACCGTCTGGGCTTGTTCTGGAGACTCTGCCATTGTTTATGCCAGAATTGCTGTGCTTGTGCTCTTTCGGTTTGCGTTTCCATAATTTGCAACCTGCTTGATCTGTACATTAAAAATAAAAAATATTATCATAAAGGTACCATCATTTGGGGGTACTTACTCCTCCAGTGGCAATTGGTGCCACGCAGGGTGCGCTGAATTTCCCTGTTGTAATAGGAGGACCGTCAATCATATTGGTCGTAAAACCAGCAACAGGACCCAAGTCTTGCAGCTGTCCTGAGTTACTCTTATCAAGTACAGAGATCTGAAATGTAGGAAGAAGACACTTAGAGTCCTCCCCTTTAAAAAGGTCACCCGTCCCTAGCGTTCCTCTCCCTCCCTCTGCTTCATTGCAAATTGTATTGTCAAAATCTCTTCAGTATAGAGGTGGGTGCTATCTGTCTCATCCAGGAAAGATAATATCTGCAGATACTGATGCTGCCAGATTGAAGTGCTTCAAACAAGCAGCTTGGGGGTGGAATCCCAATTGAGTTTATATCAACTTTTAATGACTTTGGAAATCTTGTGCAGTTTGGCAACAGCTTGGTCTACTGTGATTGCAGGAGGGAGCCTGGCCGCTGCCTATTTCCTGGATGCTACTAAAATTGAGAATGAACAGAAATAGGAAGAAAATGCAAATCTCTTGCCACTCGCATTCTCTACGTTGCCTAGAAGCTGCTTAAATCCCCAAGAGCAAAAAAAATCAGCAATCATTGTGCAAACCCCTCAAGACAGAACTGACTAAGAGATTGAGCTGTGAATCAGGAAGAGCCTGGTTTGAGTCTTATCTCTGCCGTGAACTCACTAGGTAGCCTTAGGCAAGTGGCTCTCTTTCAGCCCCAGTTCTTCCTCACCCCAACATGCAATCGTGGGGAGACAAATATTAATATAGACTTACTGCTGGATTGTTGCAAGGATTACAACTGGATAATGCACGTGGAGTGCTTTGGAACTGTGAAAGTGCTGTATGGGCAATATAGTGATGGTGCTTAGTATCGTTAGGGGAAACGTAGTTTTAACTGGGTATAGTACACACACTGTTAACATTTTCCATGGAATGTAGGATAAATAAAGGCTTTCATGGCATGTCAGGACTGTGGTCATCTAGGTCTGCTTCTACCATTTCCACTCAGGCAGGAATTCAGTGCTGCACATCTTTGCCATGTCACTCAATTTAAAATGCACTATGATTGGCCAGAGTTTGGTGGTGGGTTAATTCTCATGATTTGAGCAAGACTTCCATTTTCTGAAGAGATCCTTCTTTTCAACTATGTCTTCCTTGACTCTGCTCGTTAACTATGTTTGCATCCTCCTGTATTTGTTGGTAGGATGTGGATTTGATGTGTACCTAATTTGTTGCATACATGGTAGCTGAACATCTAATACTATGGTTTCATATCACTTCAGTTCTTGGAAACGATCAAAATTGCCCCCTCAACTTCCTTTTGATGAATCCATTGAGTTTAGAAGTTTCCTATTTTGAAACCAAACATTACTGCATTGGACATTCTTGGCAACTTTTCGCTTACATAGATGCTGAATTTTAACAGCACCAGAGTCGCTGTTCCCAATCAGTTCAGCAACATTTACACTTAGGGCTTCTCCTCAGTCACTCTTGGCCTGTGCCTAGAAAGTGTGGGTCTGAGAGGTTTTCTGATTGCCCCATGCTTTCCAGGCACTGGTCTGAGTGGCTTTCATTTTCCATTTCCAAGAAAACGTGCTCTTTACCATTGAATCGGAGCAAAGGTCAGTTGGGTTTCCTGCAGGTTGATGTTTGCTCCAATTCAGCGCTATAGCACGGGCTTTCAGAGGGAAAGTGGTGGGGCAAACAGAAAACTGCTTGGACCCATGCTCAGAAAGCATGGGGCAAGTGGAAAACCTCTCAGACCTATGCTTTCTAGGCATGGGAAAAGCAGAGTAGATGAGCCGTTAGGGATGGAATTACCTGCTTCCAACAACCCCCTGCTCCTGAAAGTGCATCCTCAGCACAAGAAGACATCTGTTTGTCATGTGAGGAATGAGTCCCTACTAAAATATTATTTCCTGATTCCCTAAAATGTCAGGCTGCATTGAGACCCATTTCCCTGTGACAACATGGCTGTCTTCAGTCCTTGTTGGAGTGAAGACCACATTGTAGTAACAAATGAGCTAGGGATTAACCCAAGGATGGGACTGTGGTTCCATATCCTCCAACATTTTTCCAATGAAAATAGGGACGTCCTATTCCATAGTGATAATAATTTTATTATTCATACCCCGCCCATCTAATTGGATTTTCCCAGCCACTCTGGGCAGCTTCCAACATACAACATAATAAAACATTAAACGTTAAAAGCCTTCTCTATACAGGTTTGCCTTCAGATGTCTTCTAAAGGTTGTATAGTTACTTATCTCCTTGGCTCAGGGATCACAAGACTTCATACCCTCCAACATTTCTCTGAAGAAAACAGTAACGTCCTAAGGAAAAGCAGGACATTCTGGAATCAAATCAGAAACTGGGACAGCTTCTATAAATCTGGCACTGTCCCTGGAAAATGGGGACACTTGGAGGGTCTGCAGTTCAGTGCTAGAACATGTGCACTGAATACTGAAGATATTCGGTTCAACCCTAGCGTCTCTTGTTAGAAGGATAAGGTAGCTAATGTTGTCAAAGACCTTTGCCTGAGAGTCACTGAGCTGGAACAGACAACACTAGGCAAGTGGAACAAATAGGCTGAACTAGTATTAAGGCAAATTCCTAAGAGGTTCCTGGTTTCCAGCACAGCCCTTTCATATTCAAATAGGAAAGCCCAACCTACATATTTAATTTGAATTGGATATACATTTTCTACCAGGGCTGAAGGGGCCAGATCTTGCCTAGGTTAGTATCATTAGTGTGCCCAGTTCCCCCCGCCCCGCTTTTAGAGGGTGATGAGATACTGGAAGTATGAAAAAAACCACTATGGTATGAATCTTAATGAAATCGCTTATGCTGTCACCAGGGAGATGTGTGAAATTTGGAAACCTAATTCCATCTGGTGAAACACCCAGCATCAGAACACAGAGGACTAAGCCCACAGACAGCTAGTGGGGCTGTGCACAGAAGCAGTGCTGTGCAATTCAGGTGATAGCAGCCGGGTGGGGGATTCCTGGCTCCTGCAATCCCCAGACCAGGTCCTCCCTATTGTCAGCTAGCCAAGCTCCCTGATTAAGGATGCAGGAAAGTTGAAACTGCCTGACTGGGTGGAAGGAGCCAGGCACAGCCGCTCCATCCATCAGGGCTCTCGCTTTCTGCCAAGCACATTAGGGGATAATTAAGTAAAAATAGGCCTTCCGACCAGTGTAGCTCATTAAGGGCTAATTAAGTTAATTAGTGCCAGGTGTGGATTGTGGCTCTCGCTTTCGCTTGGCTGTTGTTTGCTGTAATTGCATTTTCTCAGAAGCTTCCTCCCTTCGGCTGGAATACTGCCAAAGTGAAAGGTATTCAATGCCTCACACTGTTGATGCAACAGTGACTAGCTAATGGCCGCCTAATGACGGCCACATGGGAAATGGGGACACTTAACCCTTTCGGCTATGTAATCTGCCAGACACACACACACACACACACACACACACACACAGTGAGAGAGAGACCTGGGGCCTAAGCCAAAGCACTGAGTCCAGTCCAAAATGCAGCTCCCTGTCGCTGTCATATATCTGCACTGCTTAGACTTTTGCACACAAGTTTAAGGAGGTCATCATCCCTGACCGCTGGTCCTGCTAGCTAGGAATGATAGGAGTTGTAGTCCAACAACACCTGGGGACCCAAGGTTGAGAATGGCTCCCCTAGAGTGATTAAGATGGAAGATGGCAGCCTTAATGTGTTGGCCCAGTATGGATTTAGATAGGTAGGTATCTTCCTCCAATGAGCTAGCCATGAAGGCAAACAGATGAGCACAGGATTCCCTTAAAAGATGTGGAGACTGAGGGACAATGAATTATTCAAGATGCATTCTACAAGAAAGGAGATTCTGACCAAACATCAGGATGAGCTTTCTGATGGTAAGAGCTCTTCAACAGTGCAACAAACTCCCTCAGGAGCCTGTGGACTCTCCTTCCTTGGAGGTTTTCAAACAGAGGTTAGGTGACTATCTGTCACGGATGCTTCCGTTGAGATTCCTGCATTGCAGGGGGTTGGGCTAGATGACCCTTCCAGCTCTATGATTCTATGGTTCTATGCTCATTTTAATATGAAGTGTTGGCCAGAGATACAACAATGGGGTAAACAGGATTAAGCAAGATTTTAGAATACAGTATATCATTACCTATGTTCATCAGATTTTTTTAAACATTTCTTTTTTTGCTACAAAAGAGTGTTTGTTA
The DNA here is from genome assembly GCF_964106645.2 of Podarcis pityusensis. Taxonomy (NCBI): domain Eukaryota; kingdom Metazoa; phylum Chordata; class Lepidosauria; order Squamata; family Lacertidae; genus Podarcis; species Podarcis pityusensis. The sequence goes on along the minus strand of NC_138029.1, from coordinate 75,421,657 downwards.
GGTTGCTTGTTTTAGTTATATATTTCTTATTCCTGGTGATAAGAAGGTATCACTTTGGATGTTGCTTGATAAGTTCCTTGGCAGAGATATTTCTATGACATATAGACGCCTTCTAGATTGCACCCATTTCCTTCCATGCAGCATGCTGAGAGGCAGAGTTGGCTTTGTAGGTGATATGAAGCCCATACCTCATTGGGGAGGGGGGCGCTAGTCCTCCCCCCCTCATTGTCCCTGACCCTGCCTGTTCACCTCCTGCTCTTTCTGAGTCAGCAGACAGTGACAGGAGTAAAGGGCTAAGTAGGAGTAGCAGCTTTAGCTCATCTCAGCCTCTTCCTCTGGGTAGCCATGCAGACTGGGCCCAGAGGAAGAGGGCAAGGAATGGGCTCATGTGACAGTTTCATGGAGAATGATGCCTTCCAAGGGAGCCTGCAACCAGCACTGCTAACTTGACCCCATAGCTGCCATCACATGAGCTGTGTGTATGTGTGAGCTAAGGCAGGCAAGAAAAGAAAGCCAACTCTCTGCTCCCCTCTGCCTTCCTTCCTTCCACTCTCTATTGGCAATGAGCAATTGTAGGTGGCCACTTTGAAGGACCAAGGCCAACAAATGCTGATAGAACATGGCATCAATACATTAACTTGTAATTAGTTATATTTATTCTTGTCCACTCTTGTCCACTGCTCTCCCCGCTCTTTTTGTACTTACTCAGGGGAAGACCAGATGTCAGCGGCAGCAGGACTCTCAATTTAGATGCCCCTAAAAAATAACCAGCTGGTGGTCTGTGCTAATACATCATGTTGGCTCCGTGTGCATTCATCTGGGACTCAACTGGATCTCTGTGTCCAGCTGTATGGAATCGTAGCAAGCACTTAGGACTCTGCGGAGCAGAAGAAAAACCTGTATCTCACTGGCATGTTCTCAGCAATCCCAGCTTAACTTTGTGGCTTTGACACGAAACCACTGGAGGATAAGCCCTGCCAGTCTAGACTGTTGGAATCTGCTCGGCTCACTTCACAGCAGAGATACAATCTTCCATCCGGGAGCCGATCATGGCACTGCTCAAAATGTCACATCAGTTGCCTCCCTTTATCTGCCAGGAATCACCCAGCAAATGTCACCAGCCACATGATGACATTGGGAAGGTTCTGGGGAAGGAGGAAGAGGGAGATAGGTGCTCAAGACTAAAAGGAATGCATCTATGGTGGACATGGGATCTTCAGGGAATTTAATTTCTACATAGGTATGTTGTTTGTGGGTCATCTGTCAACATCAAGTGAAGGCTTGTCTGTGGGAAAGAGGTGACCCATCACAGGCAGTTGTTTCCCATTAGCTCAAAATAATTTCATTGAAAGCCGTTCACATGTTCAGCTAGGAGCCATCAAGTGGAGCATATGCATGTGAAATAGTTAACTGGCCCCTACTTGTTTTCAAGGAAAGAAGGCAAATATCAGCACATGGGTCCTTGCAATGCCTTGTGCACCTATACGTGGGTCAGCATGCAAGAATGGATTGCAGCACTGGACATAGCTCAGCTAAGAGCTGCCAGATAGATGAGCTATGCACACACACATACAAAATCTTTTCTTTTCTCTTTCTTTTCCTTGCTCTACACTTTGTCCTATTTGGTGAGTGGGTGCCTGCCCAACATCTAGTTACCCACCTGCTGGTAAACATAAGGCTAGCAGCTTAATCAGGTCACAAGATGAGACTGTTTTCTGGCTCTGAAATCCGAATCCACTAGGAATATAACTGAAGGGTAACTTCTTATCACAAGGGACTGTGGGTTTGCTATAGCAAACAAGGGGCTGAGGTAGGAGAGACTTGCGCTTGATTAAAGCACAATAAATGAAAATTATTTTTAAAAGGTACGGGCACCTAAGCAATTAATATTCACAGGTAACAAGTGTTCTCTCACATGGGAACATAATGCATAAATTGGGGTTTATAGATCTGATTCTCCTCTCAACCTGAAAGTGTTTCTGGAATAGTTGAAGTCAGCAAAGTCGTCTTGGATCTATATTCCACTGATTGCAACGTCAAGTCTGGCATCTTAAATATTTTAACAGCTGTCAAGTGACCATTGTTTGTATACTTGATTGCTTGCAAATGTTCAGTGCTGAGCCACTGATACTTCCTCCATGGTTACTAATGGATGGAAGATGTTTCTCAGGGTGGCTGGTTTCCAACCAAGTTGTGGCTGAAACTGGTGCTCTATTCTCTGGGTTCGTGTACATGTGCGTCAGGTTAGAACTTTCAATCTGCGCCACTTCCTTTTCCCCATGTGTGTGTGTGAATACAAACAAACAAACAAACAAACAAACAACATGGCTGCTGAGGGTGCAATTTGAGGAAGACTGAAACAGAGCCTAGTGCCTGACCTAACGTTTTCAGGAAGGAAGTCTGAGGAACTGAGGCAGATAGTGCTGACAAAAGATGAAGTTCTGGGTCTAACAGACAAACCAAAAACTGACAGATCGCCAGGAATAATTTTTGAATTATGGTGCTGGGGGAGACTCTTGAGAGTCCCATGGACTGCAAGAAGATCAAACCTATCCATTCTTAAGGAAATCAGCCCTGAGTGCTCACTGTAAGGACAGATCGTGAAGCTGAGGCTCCAATACTTTGGCCACCTCATGAGAAGAGAAGACTCCCTGGAAAAGACCCTGATGTTGGGAAAGATGCAGGGCACAAGGAGAAGGGGACGACAGAAGACGAGATGGTTGGATAGTGTTCTCGAAGCTACCAGCATGAGTTTGACCAAACTGCGGGAGGCAGTGGAAGACAGGAGTGCCTGGTGTGCTCTGGTCCATGGGTCATGAAGAGTTGGACACAACTATATGACTAAACAACAACAAATCCAGGATCCTCTTCTTAATAATAATAATAATAATAATAATAAATTTTATTTATATCCCGCCCTCCCCAGCCGAAGCCGGGCTCAGGGCGGCTAACAACAATAAAACAGTACAAAAGTACAGCATAAACAACAGTCTAAAATCATTCGTTATAAAATTAATTAATCAAGCCACTGGCAACCATTGGGCCAGAGCTCCGCAAAGATTGCCGAGGGAGGGAGTCAGGCTGTGCCCTGGCCAAAGGCCTGGTGGAACAGCTCTGTCTTGCAGGCCCTGCGGAAAGATGTCAAGTCCCGCAGGGCCCTGATCTCTTGTGACAGAGTGTTCCACCAGATCGGAGCCACAGCCGAAAAAGCCCTGGCTCTAGTTGAGGCCAGCCTAACTTCTCTGTGGCCTGGGACCTTCAAGATATTTTTATTCGAAGACCGTAAGTTTCTCTGTGGGGCATACCAGGAGAGGCGGTCCCGTAGGTACGAGGGTCCTAGGCCATATAGGGCTTTGAATTTTAAAAGCAGCACCTTAAACCTGATCCTGTACTCCACCGGGAGCCAGTGCAGCTGGTATAGCACAGGGTGAATGTGATCTCGCAGCGAAGACCTCGTAAGGAGTCTCGCTGCAGCATTCTGCACCCGCTGGAGTTTCTGGGTCAGTCTCAAGGGCAGCCCCACGTAGAGCGAGTTACAATAATCCAGTCTGGAGGTGACCGTCGCGTGGATCACAGTGGCTAGGTCAGGGCGAGAGAGACAGTGGCCAATCCACAGGCAAGACCCAAGCACAACAGCATCCTCCTCTTGTGTGGTTTCCAGCAACTGGTATCTCAGAAGCATTACTGCCTCTGCCTATGTAGGCAAAGCAGAGTCATTGTGGCTAGTGGCCATTGAGAGCCTTGTCTTCCAAGTTGGTGGCCATCATTGCCACTTGTGGGAGCAAGTTCTTTGTACAGTTCTGGTCGCCTCATCTCAAAAAGGATATTGCAGAGTTGGGAAAAGTTCAGAAAAGGGCTGCCAGATTGATCAAAGGGGTGGAGCGAGGTTGCACGAAGAAAGGTTGCAACATTTGAGGCTTTTTGGTTTAGAGACGAAAGGTGAGCAAGAGGTGACTTGATAGAAGTTTATAAAATTATGCACGGCATGGGGAAAGTGGATGGAGAAAGGTTTTTCTCCCTCTCTCATAACTTGTGGGTATGCAGTGAAGAATGTTGGGAGATTTGGGACAGATAAAAGAACGGGCCTCTTTCTTTTATCTGTCCTGAATGGCACATAGTTAAACTTTCGAACTCTGTCTCACGGGAGACAGTGATGGTCACCAACTTGGGCAACTTTAAAAGGGGATTAGACAAAATCGTAGGGAATAAGGCTATCAAAGGCTACTAGTCATGATGGCAATGTTCCACCTCCATGGTCAGGATTCTGCTGGAAATTGCAGGTAGGCAGAGTCCTGCTTGTAGGCTTCCCGTAGGCATCTGGTTGTATGCTGAACCTGATGAGCGATTTGGCTTGATCCAGGAGCCTCATCCTACATTCTTATGTTGCAGCCACAGTGGCTCCATTGTGTTTGAAAGGGAGCAAAAGTCTAATAAATGTGAAGCTCCAGCCTCAGAGAGGAAACAGTTTAGGTTTGGGGTGGGAGACATGCAGTGCCGTCAGCTATTTTGAAGGTGGTTGGCAGGCAATGCAATATAGTTTGCTTGCACTTGGGGGAACTAAGAACTCCCCTCCTCCCCATGAACTGCAAAATGTTTCTCTGGTGCTTCATTCCTGTCTGTTCCTGTTCCCTTTCACCTTTGGGGATGGAGGCGAGGATATGAAAGCTGAGCTTCTCCGAAGCTAAGGGTTCAGCACGAAAGTATTCCCTTCCCTCTGCCTTTGCCCAGTGGACTGAGATCCTTTTAAAACATGCTCATGCATCAGGGAGCCGATGAGTATTCAGCGCTAACTCCTGTTTCTGAAAATGAGTCTGGCTGACCTATCTGGAAAATCTGAAATAAAATTGGGTTCCATCCCCGTAATCTATATCAACTGCCCCTTTCAGCTTTAATGGCCCTCTCCAGGCACCACCCCAAAATTTGTCCTCATCTAGGGCGCAGATTGTTAAAATGCAGCGAGCCAGGTATCGCCGGCCACCAGCCCGTCCTCTAATTGGAGAGAATCGCAAAAGGATGCTTTGAAATACTGGTGTGAGCCGCGGATGAGGCAGGCAAGGGTGCCACTTATTCATCAGCATTCTGCAGCTCTCTCCCCCATTATTCCTGCAATGAATCAGAGCGAGATGAGGCAGGAGTCTAGCCGAGAGCTTCATCCATAATCTGCACTCCGATGCCAGCACACACAATGGCATCCCAAAGGGACAACTAGTCTCCACATTTGGGCCAGTGGAAAGTTACTGCTTCTTTTGCAGGCATGGCAGTGACAGTCCTGTAAGATGGCGGGGGGGGGGGGGAGAGGGAGGCAGCTATGGAGTGGGGGGGCAGGGAGGAGAGGGGGAGGCCCTCATTGGATTGTTACACTTGCGGGCCGCTATTTCTCAGCAGCAAGATAATTGCCTTCCAGTGACAACCGAGGTCAGGCGTGACTGGCATCTCAGGGAGTATCTGTCTGCTACGGGGCTCTGACAGCCCTGCCTGTCATTGCTTTGTTTTACAGCTACAACAACTGGGGGAAGGGGAGGGGGGAGGGATCCCACAAAGCCATTGCTTGATGGAAAACAACCCAGAAATTCGGTGTTATGTGAGCTCTTTAATTAGAACCCCGCACAGATAAGATGCTGCTTCTGGTGTTCCACCGGAGACACCTTTGGTGTGGGTGGGGCAGAACCTGCAATGTTTTGGGGGGCAGGCCCCAGGGGGAGAGAGAGGGATACCTATCCTTCTCTGTACTCTTACCCCCACCCACCCTCTTCTCTTTTCTTCTGTGAACCGGACGTGGTTTAATTTGTGCCCCAAACCGTTTCCTACTACTGAGCCCTCAGGAGTAATGATAACGAAGAGGAGTGTCCCACGGCATATGCAGATTGTTGACATCCGTCTGTCTAGGGAGATAATGGAGGCGCGCACCTTGCGGGGTGAGGTCAAACTGTTGAAAGGTTGCAGCACCTGCTGTGGCTGTAGAGATGGATGCAGACGAGACATGCTTCGTTGCAGCTGGGGCAGACAAAGGCATTCGGTTGTGCTGCTGCAGATGTACCATGGCGTTTCTTCTCTCTGCACCCCACCCAGCGGTCATTTCTCCTCTGGACAGACAACTTGAGTGATAATACCATAGGCACAAAGGAAGCTTCCTTATGCTGAGTCAGACCCCTCGGTCCATCTCACTCAGAATGGTTTACGCTAGCCACCCCCAATTTAGAATCAGAGAACAGTAGAGTTGGGAGGGACCGCCAAGGTTGCCTAGTCCAAACCCCTGCAATGCAGGACTCACTCAGAGATTATGAAGCAGAGGTATAAGAGCAGCTTTCACAGCAAAGCGTAGGGTGCCTAGGGCTACTTGAGTCCCAATGTATCCTTGAAAAAGAAAATCCACCCCATCACCCATTATTGAGCTGGGATAGTTCAGTCAGGAGAACACAAGACTCTTAATATCAAGGTCGTGGGTTCAAGCCCCACGTTGGGCAAAAGATTCCTGCATTGCAGGGGGTTGGACTAGATGACCCATGTGGTCCCTTCCAATTCTACAGCTCTATGATTGTTTGATTCTATTCCTTTTCTGCCCTTCTCTACATACTGCTAAGATGTGCACCAACTGTCCCTGTTTTCTGGCGTCTGCCAGAAAACAGGGACAGTTTGGTGTCTGTTTTTTGTCCTTCGGAAAGAAGTTGGAGGTACCTGTTAAAACATTTTTGTCCATGCCCACATCTGGGGTGCTACAGCAGTGGTTCTCAACCTTTACGAGTATGAAGAACGCTTTCTAACCTAATTTATGAAAGCCCACATGCTAATTGTCCTGGCCTCTCCAGTCACAGTTTAACACATAGCAGGTGATGGGGCGGGGAAGAGCCTTCAGCAGTGTGGCCCTTGGAGGGAGAATAGGGATGTTACAAGAAAAAACATGCACCCCCATTTTTGTTTGAAAAAGGTTGGAGGGGATGTGCTGGAAGAGCCATATCTCAGCTCTACCTAGTGACGTCTATTGAGTCACAAGTGCATTTGTTGACTGCAGTGGCCAAGTCTCCACTGTTCAGGGATGCAAAAGTCCTCTGCTGATTTGGTCCCATCCCCCCCCCAAATCTAAATGTACAAACTAGATGCAAAACCATGTCTGCCCCCAGCACTGTTTCTCCTCCAGGTCAGTGTCTTAGCTCTGTTGCAATCAATATACACCACCCCCACCCACCGACATCATCCTTGGTTGCAGAAATATTTCAGTCACCATGAAAGGAGAGTTGTGCATCCTTGCTGGGATCACCAGTGCTTGCCCTACCACCAGTCCTGACCTCGAAAGGCCACCTCCTTTTCTCCCCTGGGTAGAGGGAGTTCATAGCTCAGTTGGAATCAATATTCTCTCTTGTTTGTGATTCTATACAAAGCCTCTCGTGATGAGCAGCAGTGTGTGTGTGTGTGTGTGTGTGAGAGAGAGAGAGAGAGAGAGAGAGTTTGAATCTGCACTCATGGATTGATTTTTTGCTAACAATCAGAAGGAGGTTGCTACATATCCAACATCTGTTAGAAGCCTTCTTCCATATGGGGCAAGTGAGGGATGATGCCTCATCCTACTCTTTTACTGCTTGCCTGCTCAGAGGTGAGCAGGTAGTGCCAGGAAGGGGGGCAGCAGTGCCAGAAGGCTGCAGGGGTCAGCAATGGATGCCCCACAGAAGGATGGGCCTTCTCAGTAAATGCCCGATGATGCCAGTCCCTGATGGCATGGACTGAGTTTGTACAGGGATCTGGTGGGATTAAAGTCAGTCAACAGTTAAAATTACCGCCCCACCACTATGTCATACACAACTGTGGTGCTTGAAGGAAAGGCACAGTTCCCCAAAGTGCATCAATCCAAAGGCTCCCAAGCCTTTTAAAATATCATGTGGAATTCCCAAGTCAAGCCCTAATACTGGGTATGGAGTCAGTTCCTCCATACAGTTTATTTGGAGAAGCAGAATCCTTTGATCTTCCTGCTTCTCTATTGCAAACAGATAAGGACCTTGGCAGGATTATTGTAACAACCTGCAGTTTCACGAGAGTATATAATTAAAGTAGACAAATAGAAGAGTAAGTTAAGTTAATTTAGAATATGCAGGAAATTATAAAAATAATTTTAAGGAACCACAGAAAGAGGAAGGAAGTTGAGTTCTGAAATGTTAAAATGACTGTAAAACTATTGAAATGTATATAACTGAAAATAATAAAAAAATAGCAATGGTTTCTGTAAGTCCTCTACCCTGAACAGCTCCGTTTCTGTTCAACCTTCACTCACCTTGAATTATGATCCAGTTCTTGTCCCATAACCCCAGTTTTACTAAAGGATTCCTGTGGGAAGCAGTAGCACTCTGCAGGCTGACTGATACAGCAGCTGAATGCCCTGCTTCTTTTACTGTAATAGCTGAATTCAGAAACAGGTCCATCTTTGAACAGATGGTCTTACCTCATGCTTCCTTCCTTCCATGCTAATGAAATCATGCACTTTTTGCAGCTATTAAAGGTAAATGTGAGCCGATCGACAAGCGGAGGAGATGGTTACAGAGCATATTGCCACAAAACTTTTTTTCGGGTTGTGGGTGGGGGGAGGATTTTGGCATGGAGATTCATTCCATCAGTTCTCTCTGACACAGGTTGAAATTGCAGCTTCCCATTTCCTGGCCTAAGGCCCATTTCAAAGTTATGTCCAGCTGCTGATTGGACATGTCAGAATACGGACAAGGCAAATTGCCATGATAAATCCCACTGTAAAAGCTCAGCTGGGGGCTAGGAAGCACGCTCATGAGAACTGGTGCTGCGGAGGGCTACATGGATGTCAGAACTGACAGTATCATCCTATCCTAGGTATACACCATTTCTGTAGTCAACACAGGCTGCTTCTATACTAGAGCTCTTTAACTCAGCTAAGACACTGTTTTTCTGCACTTAGTTGGAAGTGAAGCTAGAATGGAGGATGCACACACACATGTAACATATCCAGCAATTCTCTTTGCTACAGCCAAGAACCTTCTATAATGTGAATGTATTGGAAGTCAGCTTATGGAAGAGGGTTCTTGCATGAATTAAGACAGATAGAGTTAAGGACCTCCAGATTCCCAAGACTATCCCTCTTGAGCTGACCTCTCTATCTCTCTGATGGTTAGGTTGATGCTTCTCAGGTTGCATCTTGCTTACAAATTCCTCCTCCTCCTCCTCCTCCTCCTCCCAGTTCTCTCTCGAACCTCAAGATGAGAGGTGGCGCTGGAACTGTTAATTAATAATTTCTGCTCAGTATGATAGAGTTTTATTTCATACAGCTTAGTTTCAGATTTACGGGCATCTCTCCACATTCCATCTAGGGAACTGTGGATGTCATGATCTTAGAATGGGTGTTATCATTCAATACGTTTAGGTTTTGTATGCCCTGCCCTTAGTTGGATATATTAAGAAATCTTTTGCTGTTGCTCGTTTGTCTTTGTGGTTCTATAATAATTTGAAAGCCAATAAGAATAAACCAGTGCTTTTTTTCTGGGGGTACGCAGGGGTACACATACCCCTAAACATTTTGTGAATCTAACGGGAGAAGAAACTTTAAAAATTAAAAATTTTAGTTTCTTCTCTAGCACAGTGAATCGTCAGTTCTGTTGCTACCTCCGATGGCAGCCTCATTTCCTTGTCACAGTGTTTCCTGAGTCTCAGATGGAAGCGAACGTTTAATGTGTGAAGTAGGAGTTGGAATCTAGCATGGTGATTGGTCAGTTTAATTGTTACCACCTCTGATGGACACCAACAGCAAGCAAAGGAATCGGGAAGATGTTAGTACACACAACTTCATGCCAATGTGGAAGTTACTGTGAGCTGTCAGCTGTGTCATATGAGGTAATGCATGTTCTTTGTACTTTGTCCATTTACTGTATTTATTTTACCCGATTTGAACTATAAAATGGTGGTTTTCTTGAGTCAAAATGAGAGTACCCCTAAACATTTATTTTTTTTAAAAAAAGTACTGGAATAAACTAACTAACTAACTAAATAAATATGTGGATGCCCAGAGAAGGGCTGTTAGCATATGTTTCTCAGCTTGGGGTGGGGTGTGGACTTTCTCATGGCGCTGTTTTAATGCTGCACCACCAGAAGAGAAAGCCTAGGAAACTACTTGTTGATACATGCCCTGAGTAGCCCTCACACCTGGCTTCCCTCGGTTGCCTTGACGCTTTGATTATCTCTTCTTTCACTGGCAGGGATATTCAGGGAAGACTCATAAGGAAGGCACTGTGGGATGGATTTACAGAGGGCCCACCATTAAATAGCGCTCCCTGATTAATTACCTCAGACCAGCGGGAGAGCTCAGCCGCTGATCATACCACTATTATCTGCCATCATTCTTCACTGATCAAAGGCAGTCCTTTCTTCTCTTCATTCTTCTGTTAGACTCAAGTAATGAGATTTAGCTGCAGTGAAAGGATCCGAGCTGCATTCCTCGGCTTTCTCCCGTGATATAATGCTGAGGAGGAGTGAAGCTGCCCTGCCCTGCGTACCATCTGGTATCAAGGAAACACCTGTCAGTGGCAATTCCCAGCTCTATGTCATCTCTGGATTTACCACTTTGCAATGTCAGCACGGCATGTGCAGTGAGGCAGGGGCCACTGGGAGCTCACGTTGCTAGGCTAGCGCTGGGCAAAGTGAGCAGCAAATTTAATTGCATGGGGTTGGGCTGGGGGTGATGTTCCCTTCCTTCCATCACCATCACGGCGGATGTGCCAGTTTCTCAAAATCTGCACGCAAGTATGCTGAGCTGGTGTATTTTCCAGCACAGCTGGCAGTTGATATCGGCAGACTTTGGGAAATGATGGATAAGTGCTATGCAGAGGGATGCCACTGGGAACCCAAGATGAGGATGTTGAGGTGAGAATCAGCAGGAGCACAGGACAGCAACCGCTCTCCCACCATAAAAGTGGAACAGCTACCAAAAAGGCCTCTCTCCATCCCTGTGACATTCAGACCTAGGGCATGCTCATGGTTGACCTTAGCAACTGCAGAGGTACCAGAGAACCCAAAGGAATGGGCAGCAATGCTGTATAACTACTACCAAGGTTATTGATTGAGGTTTGCTCAGTAACCTTTCCTGGACCTCAAGCAGCTGCAGTCTGGACATTGTAGCCAATGCTAATTCTACTCAGGTTGTTGTTGTTTAGTCATGTCCAACTCTTCGTGACCCCAAGGACCAGAGCACGCCAGGCACTCCTGTCTTCCACTGCCTCCCGCAGTTAGGTCAAACTCATGCTGGTAGCTTCGGGAACACTATCCAACCATCTCATCCTCTGTCGTCCCCTTCTCCTTGTGCCCTCCATCTTTTCCAACATCAGGGTCTTTTCCAGGGAGTCTTCTCTTCTCATGAGGTGGCCAAAGTATTGGAGTCTCAGCTTCAGGATCTGTCCTTCCAGTGAGCACTCAGGGCTGATTTCCTTAAGAATGGATAGGTTTGAGCGTCTTGCAGTCCATGGGCTGGCATTCTGATGCTGCCAAAGCCATGTAGACAATGCAAAAAACTTTCATGTATAGACTTCCGGAGGTGGCGCCAACGGCAATGGCGGAATCCCTCTAATTCGGAGGGAAACTGCTCCACAGAAATCGGGTCTAACACCGCTTCGGCGCAGCGGGGACCCTTTAAACCACAGGCGGGTGAAGCCTGTGACCCTGGGACTCGGCGGGCACTGTTTGCGCCCCCCCAATCTGTAAAGGAACCCGGCAACGGGCTCCGGAACAGAGCGGGGAAGTGGCGCTGTGCTGCGAGTCGTCTGCTTCTTTTGTGGAGTGAAGCCGCGTAGCTGTTGCCGGAGAGCGCTGCCTTTTTTCCTGGACAATTCGGACTTTAAAACAAATACCCGTGAGTACATAGAATTTGAACAAATTGGGACAGTAAATGAAGATTTGGGAAAAGGACAGAATTGGACTATAAAAAAGAAAAGAAAAAATCTATTGAATTTGGTACGGAGCGGGAAGGGCTAAACAGGAAGTCACCCTCCCGTTCTTTTGTAAATAGAACAAAGCAAAGGCAATTTATACTAGAGCTTTGAAAATTGCTTTTAAAAGAGTGGATTCCAACATTTTAAATTGGGAATATTTTTTTTTTTTTTTTTGACTACTTGAAGCAGTAAAAAGAAGTTATTTTCGTCCTGATCCTGGAGCGGGGAAGTCAGGACTGACGCGAATTTATCAAGATAACTGTGTGTGACAGATAGCTAAAAGAAGTGAATCTTTGTGACTTTACTGTTCCCTTTCGCATTTTAAAGGAATATATATGGATAAAGTATTTCAAGTATTTTGGAAATGTAGCAAAAACAAATATAAGTCTTCTCCCTAGGGGGAGCCTTTGAAACTGTAACTAATGCCAAGGACTTGACAGTTGCTACAAATAACCGTGGGAAAGCGCAACAATGTTTTCAGAAGTTGTGGTGTGCCTGCTTAATAAAACAAATATTCTACTGGAAGAAATATATGATAAGGTGAACCAGATGGCCAACTCGACTAGAAATCTTAGACAGGCAGTGGAAGGTTTTGATCAGACTGTGGGAATATATGTGGAGTCTATCCAGGACTCAAACCAGGAGTGTGTTTTGACAGAACAGGGGTTTGTGGCATTAAATCAGGAGTGTGGCTTGACAGAACAGTTTCAACAGGAGTTTGATCCTTCGGATTTGACAAAGGAACTTGGAAAAAACCAGATCTGGGAAGGGAAAGTTTGCTGTGGTTTGGAAATGGGGGGCTGGATTGACCCCCCTATGTCGGGATATCTGGACTTTTTAACAGTAACAGGCTGCGACATGTTTGGAATTGTGGGGGCCCACAATTTCGGAGGGCCCTTGAAGTATGCTCTTAAATACTACATGGAATGCAGCGATGAATATGGAAAAGGGTCTGATTTGATGAGAAGGGCTAAAAACACTATTAAGTTGGAGTTACTACGAGCAAGTGACTACAGCCACAAATATGAAGAAAAGCCGCGGAAGGGCCATGGAAGTGACCTGAGGGCCTCGGACATAAGGTCACCGGGTTAGATTGAGGAATAAGGACTGACAAATCCCGGAACCAGGAGGAAGGGACGTTGGATAAAGATTGGACTTGTTTATATGCTTTTTTCTCTTTTTTCTTTTTTTAACTAATAGAATGTTTTATAAAGTTGATGAATGATAGAATGATAGGAAAATGAATGATAGAAAAATGTTGGAGAAATTACCTGGCTTTAGTAAAGATGTATAAAGAATTATGAAAGAACATTATGAACATAAGAAGCTGGTAAAGATAAGACTTAAATTTTAAATTTTAAGGTTTATTTTATTATAGAAAGATAGGATTAGAAAGGATTTGCTGGGATAATTAACAACTAGAATACAAAGGAAGGGAGGAGGAGGAGGTCTAAGAAAGAAGGTAATGACAGTTAAGGATCTGAAAATAATGAAAATTGTTCTGTTTTTTCTTCTTTATTATTACTTTTCTTCTGTATCTTCTACTTTCTCATATTTTTATTTTTATTTTTGTATTTCTTTTTTGTGTAAGCTTTTGTATTTTCTATTTTTTGTTTTGTATTCTTTGTATTTTTTTGAAATTTCAATAAATATCATTAAAAAAAAAAAAACTTTCATGTATAAGCAGCAATAGGTTGCCATATGTCCGGAATTTCCCGGACATATGTATGGCAACCCATATCAGAAGTGGTGTAGATTTTGACGAAAAGAAGCTCAACAACTTTAGCCCCCCACCCCCAAATGAAGATCATCAGCTTTGCCAAAAACAACTTTTATGTCCAGATTCTCACTTTTTGAAAAATGGCAACCCTAAGCAGCAATCATACAACAAACACCTGATTGGAGGTACCCTTGAATTGGGGGGTGTTTATTATGAATCCAGTTTTTCAAGCTTGCATTAAAAAACAATAACACCCTAACGTCATCTTGTTTCTTCATTTACTGTGGAATGGCTCACATATATTTAACAGTACAGGGGAAAGATTTTTAAATGTTAGCTATGAAATATTGGAACACTGGCTGAACTGAACCTTTTTGAATTTATTAAAAGATATAACACTAGACCCAGAGATAGAATATGGCTGGAAAATGTACCAGTAGCTGTAATAAAACTAAACCCAGGAAGCTGCATGATTTTGCACCAGACTGTTGTTCTCCCTAGGCTAGTATTGTATTGTCTACTCCAGTCTTTCGAAGGACAAGCCCCTCTTGGGATGTAAATGCTATGAACTCTGTCTCCATAAATCTCAGGTTTAAATATATGTGAATATACCACATTTCTTAAAGGAACACAAACCCTGGTTAAGTGCCAAGACCCCTGCAATCTTGCTACCGCTCGGCAGAGATTGGGGTGGCTTATATACCTAGTCATTAGTCTGCCGCAACAGTAGGTTGAGCTGTAACCTGTTTTAGTTGGTTAAAGTTTACTTGTTTATCTTTCCCAGACTGATCAAGCAGCTTCGCTGAATGCCCTTCTCCTGTTTCTCTGCTGAAGTCGTGTGCTGAACAACGTTGCTTGCATTTTGTTCTGGCAGTAAAGCAGGAGTGCAGAACTACGTGCCCAGGGCCCAAATGCCACTTTTCTGGCCCACAGTTCAGACTTGGATAATGCAGACAGCGGCGTAGCTAGCCGCTCAGGGGCCCGGTGCGTTGCACGCGTCCTGCAGCCGGGGGCGGAGCAAGCCGCCCATGGGGGTGGGAAGAGCCAAGGCAGGGCGTGCTGCGTGGAGCCCCTCTGCAACCTCCTCCTCAGCTGTAGGGCGGCTGAGGTGGGGGCCAGACGCAGCCCCGCGCTGCTCGAAAAAGCAGCGTGTTGCTTGCATGGCTCAGGCACACTGCAGGCTGTGCAGTGTGGCGCACAGTGCCCCCCCCCCGGCCTCACCTAGCTATCAGTGCCATAGGAAGGGGGTTGCAGTGGGTGTGAGAGTTGGTTTTCTTAAATTTATTTAAATTTATTTTAAAAACACATGTTTTTGCCATTTTGTCACCCCCCTCAGTGATGACACCCGGGGCGGACCGCACCCACCACACACCCCCTCCTATGCCACTGAATGCAGAAGATCTCTCACAGACAGTAGGCACCAAGCCAAATGAAAGTCAAAAGCCAACTGTTTTCTTATACTGTGCTTGCAGACAGGACTTAATAAATACCAAAGCTTGCGTCTCAAGTTATATGTAAATATTTTAAAGGGACAGGACTCTGGCTTCTACCGAGAACCATGGATAGGCTTCAAATGGTGTATTTTGCCGTTTTCAGTGAGGACATTTAAGCGAATGAACAGACTTTATGATTGGTGGGTTGCTTCAAAATTCTCATCTGCAAGGTCCTGAGCTGCTCTTCCTAGGTTTGGGTGCTCCTCTTCAGGAGTAAACACTCTGGCAGACTGAGGAGCCACCAGACCTTCTGAGAAGGCAGCTTGAGGCCATTATCCCAGGAGTTGTTGTTGGAAGAGTCTATATAGAAGATGAGTATGCAACACAAACCGAATTGCCATTATTTCCACCAGCTTAGTTACAGCTAGTGCTGACAAAAAGAAATAAATTTATTTAGGTCTTCTACAGAACTGATTTGAACATTTGTACCAAACAACCAAAGTGTGCTGCATTTAAAAATGAATAAATCATGAAATATTTCACATAGGAAATGGCAGGCATTTTCTCGGATGCTGTTTCCTTGTTAATCAGACTGTTTTGTCTGGCAGTTGACATCTTTCCTACCAGAGATGGCTACATATATGTTGTATATCTGCAGTGAAAGTGAACTTTCTGGATGTGTTTGAAGCAGAGATACTGAGCAGGTAGCTCCAGTTGATATCTAAACCTTACCCTCTACCAATCCATGACTCTGTAAATTTTATGTCTCTTTCCATCCCAGTCTCCCTGGAACATGGATGCTGACAGGATTGTTACAGTCTCTAGCTGGGGTCCTTATCCTCCTGCCCACCCCTCCCACCCCTTCACTCTCTTCTCCTTTTGCATAATGGATCAGCTGTGAGTAATGGGAAATGGCAGGGCATCCGAGCTGGCTGGCAGGCCCTTAATGAAGAATATGGAAATCTCATCAGTCCAATCAGGCCAGCAAATGAAACTGCTTCCCCACCGCCGCCACCGATGTGAGCAGAAGGCTAAAGACATGCGTGTCCCTGCTCAGTTCCTCTCCTGGGGTGCTTCTGCCTTTTGTGTTGACAACTGAGCTGTGAACTTCATTTCTGGAGCAAGCACAGCCTTTGCCCCGATTTCTCTCTCTTAGTGATTCATCAGCAATTAGGGCAAGCTGGATACTTCTGCTACCCTTTGGGGGGGCGCTCTCTTCCTAAGGCAACTGGGGGCTGCTTTTCCTGTTCCCTTTGTTGAGGTGGCTTCTTAACACAGATATTGTGAGGGAAGCTCACAACCTTACAGCCCCCTCTGTCAAATTTGCATGTGTTTTCCCCTCTTGACACAGGTAGTTCTAGTTGCTCCAGAAAAAAAGCAATATGAATAGAGGTCTTTTGTCAACGAGACAGCAGTTTACAAAATAGCAAGAAGCAGGCAAAGCTACAGAGTACATAGGTCTGAGCAAAAATGGCTCCCCAGATTTATCTGTGCTATTTGTGGGCGGCAGAATTGGGGTTTTTTTATTTATTTTATTCTTTTACCAATTCTTTTCCAGGGGAGAGCTGAAATTCTAACAAGGTTTCAGGAGAAACTTGGAAAATCAAATGTTCACTGTTTACTGTAAAATAAGCAGCAGAATCCACCATTGCATGAGCAGATTTCTGCTTGTGCAATAGGACTTCACCTTCCTCCCCTTTTGCCAACACTCCTCAATCCTCTTCCCAGAGGATCCCTCAACCTCCTGGAGCAGACGTTGGCTGAAGTAGGCTAAAGCAGGTAGGAGATGAAGGTGAAGTACCATTGTGTGAGCATGAAGGAAGCAGGGGGCTAAGAGAGGAGGACTGGAAGGAGTAGAGGCCAAGCCCATGGCTTCCTTCAGCAATATGGTAATACAGTAATTTCAGACTACTGCAATTTGCTCTATGTGGGGCTGCCTTTGAAGATGACTTGAAAACTGGTGCAAAATGAGGCTGCCAGAGTCCTTATGGCGACGCGGGAGTCAGTGTTAGTGCCACTGTCATATCGCTAGTTTTCTGTATGTTTCGGAGCTCCATTCAACGTGCTGATTTTTACTTTTAAACCATTTGGGCTCAAGTGATTTATTGGACTTGGTGCACCTGTATACTTGTTTGAAGGTTTTTCCTTTCGCTTGGGAAAATATGATATAGGACAGCAGCTCTGAGTGGGGCATGGTATGATAGAAGATTATAAAATTAGGTGTGTTGTGAAGAAATTGGATAGATATCTTCTCTTTCTTGTCAAAACACTACAATTTAGGGTCATCCAATGAAATTGAAAATTTGGCAGTAGATTCAGAACACACACACACACACACACACACACAATTAGCCTATGGAATATACAGCCACAAGATAAGATTTGCTTCTATCCATGGTAGCTAAATGGTGCCTCTCAGGTTCAGAAGTAATATATCTCTGAATATCAGCTGATGCCCATGACCAGGGGTCAGCAAACTTTTTTAGCAGGGGGCCGGTCCACTGTCCCTCAGACCTTGTGGGGGGCCGGACTATATTTTGAAAAAAAATAATGAACAAATTCTTATGCCCCACATATAACCCAGAGATGCATTTTAAATAAAAACACACATTCTACTCAGGTAAAAACACCAGGCAGGCCCCACAAATAACCCAGAGATGCATTTTAAATAAAAGGACACATTCTACTCATGTAAAAACACACTGATTCCCGGAACATCCGCGGGCTGGATTGAGAAGGCGATTGGGCCGCATCTGGCCCCCGGGCCTTAGTTTGCCTACCCATGCCCATGACAATCAATGGAATAGGCCTGTTGCCTTCACAAATTGCACATCACTCTCCCAGAAACAATTGGTTGACCAGTGTAGGAGACAGGTCTAGATTGAAACTAGATGCCCCCCAGTCTATAATCCAACAGGACTCTTTGTATATTAATTGGAGACAAGGTGAAACTCATTCCCACCAAGGCGCATGTCTTTATGTTGTTGTTTGCAATATTTGTAGGCTGCCCTATAACAGAGTTCTGAGAGCAACTCACAAGAAATAAAACAAATTAATATTTAATAATAAAAAAATGAAAAATATAATACACCATAAAAATGCAAGGCATAGGGAAAGCTTTAATCTTCAATTTCATAATATGCAATTAATATTTCTGTCAGTTAAGTGCCAGATGAAGGCAGCAATCCCATGCACATTTACCTGTTTGGAAGTAAACATCCTTGTACTCCGAGGGGCTTACTTACAAATAAACATACATAGGATTTGCACTGTAATTAATTAAAAAGTGTCCCCTTCTCATTTATGTGGACATACACAAAAAGAATTACTTCCAAAGTTGGCAGAGTCTATTGCAATGTATGCTGCCACCCAAAACTGCATACTGTATTTGTTAGATGTTAATTGGGTCACATGCAAAGTGGTTTCCTCTGCTTACACTACAGCTAAGATTAGGGGGTGGCAAGCTTTGAGAGCCAGATTCCTTAAATATTGTTATCTAAGCAATATTCTGTATTCACACTTTAATTAAATTTAGGTTGAATAGGCAGCAAATACTTGTTAAATATTGTTTGCCTTTGTGCATTATTATTCTTGATTTTAATTTTCATCTGATTTTTTGCTTAATTAAAAAAAATATATTCATTTGGCATTTCATGTGAAACGTCTCTAATTGCTTAAAGCTCACAGTTCCAGCAATAATACAACTAGTATATATGACACAACAAAAAATAAGGAGGAGATACGGGCACCTGCCGTAGTATATACATATACAATGTTGGAGTTACAGGGGAAGTAACAACTTTGTTTCTGAGGTGCAGGAGGTAACAGGCAGGTTGCAGCTTAGGCAAGGAGTTTTTGAATCGGCTGCAAATCTGGCAGAGTTTCCATTCAATCTAGTTGGGGGAGCTTTCTGGCCAGCACCACTTCACCTTGACCTCTATGGTTTGTCTGCCTGGGTTGAGACTGGTGACAGCTTGCATAGTTCCCTGGTCTTCCTCTGAAAGGAAGGTCAGCCAGTCAGTTGATGGTGGGCAGTGCAGAGTATTTAATGTCATGGCCTAGGGTCAGACACCCATCCCATCTTTGGGGGGTAAAGCTGGGGGAGTGGGAAAGAGTGGGAAAGCCCACAGGGTCAGCTGCAGAAACTAATCCAGAAACATTTCTGCAAGAGGAGCCCATTGCCCTGGTACATCTGTGGCTCAGAGAGGTCGTGTTGCCCTCCTCTGACTCCAGCTCAGAAGCCCTTGTGGAACCACAGCAGAGGTGGATATAGGGGAGCGCGACTGGTTTGCCCTCACTGGGTGCCGAGCCAAGAGGGAGCCGCAGGGGACACCAGAACAATGATTTAGAACAGAAGGCAAAAGGCAGGAGTGCACGGAATTTTGGCATCACACAGGGCACCACTGAAAAGGCAGCCACAGATCACAGTCTCCCCTGCTCCATCAGAATTGATGACTGGTTATGCACCCCTCATGGAAGGCAGAGCTAGCTACTCAGATAGAGCTGCAACCAGGGCCAGCCCTATCATTAGGCTGAGGCAACCATCTTAGATGGACGATGGAGTGCAGGACAGCTACAGAAGCCCCCCAGCTCTTCCTCTTGAACCCCACCCCTACAGAGCTTTTAAAGGAGCTTTTTAAAGGTCTCTCCTTTTGTTTCACCTGACTACCCTAAGATTCTTGTTACAAGCAGGCTGCTCCATTTCCAAGATGGTGGTGGGAGCTCCTCTTTGTTTTAACTGCTAAGCTATGGTCAGAACCTCCTCCTCTTTTTAGTCAGGCCTAAGTGATGCCTCCCCTTCATGCATTTCCATGAATCTGTAGTTTTTACTTGATGCCAAGATAATAGCAAGCAACTCTATTAACACTGTCACCAGACTCTACGGCTAGGTCACTGTTCCCATTTGAACCCTATTTCCAGAGGTCTGAAGCTCATCTGTAACAATGCACTTTGATGCATTTATGAATTGCAGCCCAACTGGAGAGTTTCTTTGTGTTTCGTAAAGGAAAAATGGAGGGGAAATCATGTTTTATTTTCCTTCCCAATATCTCTTGGTGATTGTGGCAACATAACCACCAAAGGGCTTGAATAGAAGCTAAATGGATCTAAATGGTTGACCCTGACCCGCACAGCCCTTACTCTTTGCTTTGTGAATCTTCTCTTTGTCCCTTCCCAAAAGCAAGGGCTCTACCATTAGGCAGAGTACAGCAGTTGCCTCAGGCAGTATATGTTGGAAGTTATGAAAAGGCAACAGATAGTTAGCTGTCCAGCTTATTGTTGCATTTTTACTGCCAAGTGAGATGATTGTAGGATTGGTTTTTCTTTTTTTCTTACTTTTTGCTTCCAGTGCCAAAATAAATTTGGAGTTGTAGCTCTTTTGAGGGCATTTCCTACCAACTCTCAGCACACTTAACTACAGGTTCCAGCCTGTTAAAGTGGTGCTTTAAATGTATGTTGTGACTATGACCCTGGATGGTCTTAGATACCTCGCACCTTGATTTGGAGTGGGGGTGCCGTTTGCTACGCTTCCTCAAGCAGCAAATTGTTTTGGGCTGGTTCTGCCACAAACTCATTTCTCGTTTACAGGTCTTCAAGGGGAGGACACTTAGAAATTTGGCACTGTCAAGATAAGACCAATTCTCATAACTTTGAAAACATGCTGACTTCACATGTGGCCCAGCAT
This sequence comes from Podarcis pityusensis, assembly GCF_964106645.2. NCBI lineage: Eukaryota > Metazoa > Chordata > Lepidosauria > Squamata > Lacertidae > Podarcis > Podarcis pityusensis. Next base: position 75,400,894 of record NC_138029.1, on the reverse strand, counting down.
TGAGGTTAGACCTGTTCTGCTGACATGTACATTCTACTGAATTTAATGAAATTTACGCCCAGGTAATTGGGTAAAGAATTGCAGCCTGAGTAAATGAATGTGCATGGGGTGCCGCAAAGTTGAGCAGCATGCATTGACAGACCCTTCTAGTTTTCCCAGTAAAATGTAGGGATGAATGGAATACCTGGGACTTAGGGCGCACTTCAAAGCAATTATATACAAACGCTTTATTGCAGGGGTGGGGAACCTGGTGGCCTTCCGAATACCGTTGGACTACAACTCCCATAATCCTTGACCATTGGCTGTGGCTGATGGGAATTGGAATCCAAAAGCATCTAGAGGGGCACAGTTTTCTTGCCTCTACTTCAATGCATACCCAAAATGAGCCAGCCTACCCTAGGAAATCAGCCCACAGTCCAGTGCATAAGGAGCAAGCCATCTGGATCGCCTTGCAGTTTAGCAGTGCCTTGCAGCCAGCACACACAAGTTCAGAATGTGAACTGTGAGCCACCATGCATCTGCAAGAATCTTGCTATTTCCAGTTTTTAACTTTAAACGTAAGATTTTGGCTCTCATAGAACAATTTCTAGCTTGGCTGTCTATAATAAGCTTGAAATATCGAGGCCACAGTAAATGGAGAATTAGCCCAGAAAGAAAAAATACGTTTCATTATATAATTTTCCAAAACAAATGGCTTCAAAAGCTTTCTTGGCTAAGTTTCGACCCCTCCTCTTATATAACTGCTGTCCCACCATCAGTTTCTCTGAAAACATTGCGGACTGAGCCCAAAGGACCCCATACTCATCCGCTCTTACTTGAACATTATTAAGCCAGCTTGCACATCGCCATACTGTTTCATAGCCATTGCTGCGGACATGGAGAAGTCCTCATTTTCTTTGTCTTTATCAGAGTGATTCTGGCAATAATCAACAAGTGTTGTATTACAAGTTCAGTCCTGAGACTTCAGAGTGATCATTACAAAGTTCCAATAGTTTTGTTGAAGGGCTCGAATGTAAACAGATTGCCAGCAGTGGGTGAATTAAAGCCATTTCCACAAGATATGAAGAAAGTCTTCCTCCCCCCCCCCCCCATTGCATCTCCAGTGCCTACGAGAGTGATTACACATCTTCTGCAATCTGTCTGGTATGTAATACCATTTAGATTCACACAGACCAGCTATCATGGGGCATGTTTACGTACAAATTTCCCATCTGTTATCCAAAGTGTTTCTATTTCTAGCATACTCCCACACCTTCCTAACTTTGTCTTTTTAGAGCTAACAGAATAGTTAAGTCAGCCACAGAACCGAGACCTATCGTTCAGCAGAACTCATGTTTTGCATAATATAAATCATGATTAATAAAAGGTCCCAGGTAAAATCCCTGCATCTCCAGTTAAAAGGATCAGGTAGCAGGTGGTGTTAAAATGTGATGCCTGGCACCTTGGAGAGTGTGGCTGTGCACACACCATACATTTAAAGTGCATGATTTCCCCTCCAAAATGATTCTGGGAGCTGTAGTTTGCACCTCACAGGGATACCATTCCAAGCACCCTCAACAAACTACATTTCCCAGGATTCTTTGCAGGGCAAGTCGTATGCTTTAAATGTACGGTGTGTATGCAGCCCCAGATTCAAATTCCCACCCAACTTACTGGATGACCTTGAATAAGTCAAACTGTCCCAGCCTGACCTACCTTACAGAATTGTTGTGAAGATAAGGGAAGGGGGCACTAGACGGACAGACAATCTGACCTGATTTAAGGTACTTTCCTACTCACCTGTCTTAATCAGAGGAAAAAGCTACTTCACACATCCTCGCTGAGTTCTGTTTGCTACCAACTCAACTGCAATGTTAAGGGCAGTGCTCGTAGGAACATTATCCAATTTCAGACCTCAGTTGCATAAAATATATGTGGGAGGCCATTGCATACAGAGCAGCTTCATGGAGACATTATAGCTGCTATGTCTGCAGGAGCCCACTGAACAGGAGCTAGTGCTTTTATTGTCTGCAGCATATCTGCAATGTGGAAACAAATACTAATTTCAGTGGCTGACCACCGGTCTCGGGGGACGTGTGACCTGGCATTGCGCATTTTGGAGCCTGAGCTAATCTGCCTCTTCTTCGGGTATTGCTGTGTACCCAATAAACTATGTCCTCCTGTTCCTGTATCTTCTGGCTTTAAAGAGAGGTTGCTGGTCCAATCTGTGCATTCAGGTCTTTTCCTGGGGAGAGGTGGGTGCCCCCCCCCAAGCTTCAAGGGTGTGTGTGTGTGTGTGCTCTGGCACGGTGCCTAACTGCCGTCTCTTACTGCTGGCACACGTCTCCTAAATTTATGGTGTTTTTAAAGTTTCAAATTTGCCCAGAGCGACTGAGCTGGTATTTCCGAAATGTAATAAATACAGCCCTGCACAAAGATCACAGCTGAGTCAAACTCGTAGATCCCCACGTGCTCTCCTTTTTCTGTAGGGTACAATGTAGACTCAGGCTTGGGGAGGCCATTTATCTTCATGAGTTCTAAGATCGAATCGTAAGCCACCTCTAACAAGCAAGGACCCATGCCCTCGCTTGAGGCTCAGCTGCTCCTCGGCACATGTTGTTTATACACAACAGTAATGACAAAAATCAGGCTGCCACTCAACATGCTGATCAAAAGAAAATGATAGAAATTAAAGGCCGAGGGAGGCACAGAGGATTTCGATAAATGCACTCTGTGTTATTATCAGCTGCCGATTTTGATGCAAAGGAAATGCAAAGGCAAAATAATGGGATTTATCAGAGGCAGCTACGAAACTTCCTTAATAAATGCAGATGTAGGCTTTCATAAACACACGCTGCCTCAAATACAAAGCCACCTTACTTGAGAGAATCTGGTGACATTTCGAAACATAATAGTAAAATAAATGGGAATCAATAAAATCCATCAAATAAAAAGAAATCCAGTTTCCCTGGTACATAAGAGCATGCATTTATTCTAAAATTCCCAACAGGGTTGAGGAGAAGAAATTGCAGTCACAAAAATGCAAAGTATGCCATTTGCTGGAAACGTGGTGTTGTTTATGTGTCTGGATTTTTCATTTGTTTGATGTGTTTGTTACATTTTTATCTGCTTGTCATCAGGCTGAAGAGCAAATCGAGAAACTGATGAGGCTGTTTTGCTGCAGTAGGGCAATTAACTTCATTAATAACAATAATGATCTTACATTTATAGAGCAGAAAGATTTATAAATCATTCCTCCCACCAGTGAAATGTGGGCACCTTCATTGGGTAGGGGAAATGCAGCAGTTATTTCAGACCAATCTGCAATCTTAAACAATTGCTCAGTGCAAAATATAAAGACTCTTACAGTATCCGGCTGAACGCATCATCTCGTTGTCTGCGTTAATTTGTGTGTTTTCAATACAAATGTTCTACTAATTGGGGAAAAGAACGAGACAAACCGCATGCAAGTAAACTGAGTGAAAATCTCTGCAGTGTTTCGCTTTGAGTGTTGCCAGAAAATTGACATGAATTGGCACCTTTCCTTAGACATATCCAATGCATTTTTGTTAAATTTCAACCTCTCGCAGTACTATAAGGCATGTGCCTTCTGAACATGGAAGGCTGTGCAAAATCCTTATGAATAAACAAGAACGCAATCATTATCTTATAAATAATATGCAGCTTAGTGTTAAATTGTTTTGGTTTGCAATCCATCCCCCCCACCAGCCTCTCAGATACTATATGCAAACATCCATACTTTGCACAATAACTGCAGTTCTTGAAAAGTTGGCTGCTTCTAGAAAGTTGGCTTAGAAAGTCAGACCCTTGGTCTATGTATCTTGCTCAGTAGACTGCACTGGCTGGCAGTGGCTCTCCAGAGTTCAGACCAGGGTGTCTCAGATGGAGATGCCAGAATTTGAACCTGGAACCTTCTCCATACAAAGCAGATGGTCTACCACTGTGCCACAGCCCTTCCCCAAAGGGCCTGTGCTTTGTTGCTGTTGTTGTTTTTAAACCTCTGAGCATCTGCAGCCCCTTCTTACACCAGAGAGCAGGACTTAGGACCACTCTTGGTCCCACCTCTTAGACCTAAGAGCCCCAGCCTATCAACCAGGTTTTTAAATGACCAAGCTCTAAGATCCCTTTAAAATGTCCCTTTCTGGGAGAGGGATATAATCCAAGTCCTAAACATGCCTCCATTCTTACAAATCACATTAATGCTGATGGGGTAGCAGGATGCAATTTATTTTTATGATTTGGAGTTCTGGTTGTACAGAAGACCTTCTACAAGAGTAAACTATTTTGGAACTTAAGCTACCTCTATGTAGTGGCTGGAACTGGGGCAGAGTCTCAACACTGTAAACTTAGGCAGTTCACGTACATAAGCATATGGATTGTACAAAGTTAGACCACCGGGTCCATCTGTCTCAATACTGTCTACTCTGAATGACAGTGTCACCTGAAAGTCTTATCTGCAGGTCTTTTCCACCCTTGCTACCTGAGGTCATTTTAAATGAAGGTACTGGACATGCCCATTGTAGTCCTGTCTTGAGTTACATGCTTGATCCTATACAGTCTGTTAAGGATATCTCCGTACTCTGGCATAAGCTAGGCCAGAACAGTGCTGCTTCCATATTCACTGCATCTGCTCATGGGATTTGGGAGTGGCCCCAATCCTCCTTGCGTCACGTATAGGACTGAAGTCTGACATACATAGTGTTCTGAAGAAAAGTTGTCTGCTTCAAAAAATGAATTATTTAAGGTTGAAGTCACTTGATGCAGTCCTCCTGCAGAAGTTAGCAGGACTGGCCCTGTTGGATGGTTGGAAGAACTGGGTGTTCAGTGCAATCAATCAATCAATCAATCAATAGATTACTTAGGGCATGTTCACCTGTCTTCCCAAGTGATGTGTAAAATTATATTTTAATCATTTAGCTAATATGTCATCATTTATTCAGGCAGATTGTGCCCTGATCTTTCGGGGAAAGGTATAATAATAATAATATCATCTTAGGTTGGTGCCAAATATGTGGAAAGGATGTGAATATGTCTGAATGATTTGTCTGGTTAGACAACTCCCTGAACTCAGGGAGATGTGAGATAAGGAATATGAGATATAAGATGCTTTCCATGTGCATTTTTATGTGGACAAAGTGTTGATAGGAAGGCAGAAGGTAGAAAGAGAGAGGAAACATTATGATTTCTTCTTCTTCCTTAAGCCTGAAGAGTTTTCTCCTGCTGGCTTCAGTCCCTGCATGGGGCTTTCTTGGTCAATAACATCCGATGCTCTCCTTGCTGAAGGAGATGGTCCAAGTGACATGCCACTGCATGAAATTACTCTCACCTCACCCCTGAAATATCCCAAGAGTCTGGCTCCATTATGACTGTGTACAAAGTCCGGGTCCACAGCCAAACAAAGGGATGAGGAAAGAAAGTGTAAGTTACCATAGCAACACTATCCAGGCAGGCTGGTTTTATCAGCAAGGGGCCTGGCTTTCTGCCTGAGTTACAGGAATCTGAAGCAATTTATTTGCACTGCAAGACAGAAGGATTGGAGAAGAGCAAAGGGAGGGGCGGAAGAGCTTTTGCCTATGTGCACGGTCCGTTGGCATTTTCAGTGGGAAAGGCTGGTTCACCTTATCCACAGATCCTGCTACAGGATGACAGAAAATACTTGAGCCTCCTATATAGCAGTTTGGGGTTGGAGTTGAATCCTAGCATTCCACTGGAATTAGGTGAACAGGAATAAAACTTTGTGTCTTGCCCATGATGTAGAAATATCTTTGCACATGGTGGCTGGTGGGAGTCATAGTTCCAAACAACTGGAAGGCATCAGATTGGTAAATCTCATATAGAGTAATCATTCTTCCTTCTTCACAAATTATACCTACCAGTTTACCTGTGATTATCATCTTGGATTCCATGCTATCAAGTCCCTGGTTGGAGTGCCTTTAATTTAAAAGCTTTCCTTTATTTAGAAGTATATTGCTCTTTGTTCGAGAGCATCACAGGCTGCATCTTACAGCACCATGGTACTCCATAATAGAGATAACAGAGCTAAATCTGTTGTTGGCTGAATAAGAAAGCTGGTTATGTGCAATATGTCCTGCTTCTTGATTGTCACCTTACAATCAGCCTTCCTAATCCTCTCTCTAGCTTGGTTATTTGGAAGCATACTTTCTGCATCGGGGCCAGCCTGGATCAGCTTCCCTGTGCCAATGTTGTCTTCTCTCCTCCTGCTTTTGAGTTTCCCACAGGCATCTGGTTGGCCACCGTGATAATGGGATGCTTGGCTAGATAGGTCTTTGGTGTGATCTAGCAGGGTTCTTCTTATGTTCTCCCCCTGCCCTGTCATATCATTCAGTGCAATGCCTGCCCATCTGGTGCCTGTGGGTGCCATCACGAGTGGCCCATGCATGAGGCAGGGTGAGGCTGCTGCCTCGAGCAGCAGAAGCCCCAGAAGCAGCATCCCCTGCCCACCACACCCCCTCCGCTGCCAGTGGACAAGTGATGCTGACTTCTGGCGAGATGGCAGCACTGAAACCTGGCAAGATCCAGTGGAACACCTGAGATCTTGCTGGAGGTCAGCACCACTGTTGCCACTTTGCAACCACCACCGCACAACCCAGGTAAGGGAGGCTGCAGTGGTGGCGTGATGCGGCGGCAGGGTGGCAGCAAGGCAAAGAGGCACCTACCTGTTTCATCTCAGGTGCCCAAACAGGACATGGTGCCCCAGATGCCATGGTGCCCACATAGGCTTTCATTGGCCCCTTTAGGCAAAAGCCCCAGACTCTGTGCTTTCATTTATAAAAAAAAATTAAAAGTAGGTCTCTAACCTGCTAGAAAGAAAATTATGAAGTAGAATGTGCAGGTATCCTTTGGGGGGGTTATAATTTTGTGTTATACCATGCTCGCCATAGTGGTCATTTTATGACTGGTACCCCTAGTACTCAATCAAAATATAAAATGTGGGCCCTTGTCCCAAAAAATTGGCAACCCCTGATTTAGCAGAACTTACAATGTGGTGTCATTATAATTCCCCCCAAATTCTGCTACTGGCTCCCATTGACATGGTGGGAAAACTATTTGATGGGCAGGATTGCAGAGTGGTCATGGGCCCCACTTTACAGATAAGAGTCCTCTGTTTGACATAGCCCTCTGTTTGAAGAGATGTCCAGTCTGAGTCTGGTTGAAAAATTAAAAACCATAACTAGAGAGAGAGCAAAGACCTTGAGATTACCCTCCAGATCAAACAGACATGCCGCTCACCTGATCACAAGGGAAATGTATTGCATAGTAAGCCCACAACTTACATGGGGGTTACATTCTGGGAATTCACCTAAGGCTAAAAGCATGTATAGTCAAAACACATTGGGAGCAATGGTGGGTGAGGTTGCCAAAGTCATTTCCCCCAGAACCCTGTCTCCTTTTTGCAAATTAAGAACTGCTCAGGAGCCTTTGAAGAGATGGAATATTAGAAGATGTAGGAAAGTTAACTGGACCCTTCCAATAGCTAAGTATCTTGACTTGAGGTTCCTGTCTCCTTAGAGGCACTTGTTGGGATGAAGTCAGCATGGTTTTTACCATGATAAAATTCCTTCCTTCATTAAAGAAAAAGATTATTCTTCCAAAGTGAACTTGGATGGATGCTTCCTCACAGGGCTTTGCAAAACACAACTGAATCTGATGGGAACCTGGCTGTCCTGCTACCAAAGTGCCTATTGAATCTTATATCAATATTCATGTATGTCTGCACACGCAGGTTTATGCATACTTGTGAACTTTGCAAGGCACATGATTACCTTTGCACCAGTCTTGTTTTCTTGTTTACAAGTCAGCCTGTAAGCTGTTCGGGTCAGGGAAGCTGTCTAGGCATTTCTCTGCAGAGTTCCTCACACGGTGTCAAATTTTAAACTAATTAGTTGAGGAATAGCAATCCCATGCAAGCAGAGGCTTGACCCAGGACGCTCTGTATTCCATTGAGGCTTCAAGTGGGTGTGTTTTCACTCATTTCCCAGTTTAGCAATTCTTAACAGTTTGGCAGACTTGGAGTAGCTTTGATGGCAGCTGGACCCAACCTCCAAAGGGTGCTTCAGAAAGTGCCCCTCTCAACAGCTAGGGCAGACTCTTCTGCAGACCGCCAAATTGTGCTGCCAATTACACCCAAGAAATGTTGTTTTCTGTGGAACATCTCAGTTGCTTTGCCACATCGTATAGCTAGCTGGCTAAAATTTCATTTGCAGACTTTTAGAATCTCACTGGAAGGGAAACAGTACACAAATATATGGCATTTATGAAAAAGGCAGGAAGAAATCTGATTTTTTTTCAGATGACCTTGGTGTCGCTCTGTAATTATATTAAATGAAACAAGGAAAACACAAAAGATCTATTGGGTGTATAAAGAAAGAAAAGTGATGGGGATAATTGAGCCCTCCAATTCTTGAATTAGCATTCAGAATAAGGAAGTTAATTCCTTTCGGAAGGCAGCAGCTTAAGACGCTCCTTCCAGTCTCCAGACTTCTAGACTCTGGACTTAATGGTCTTGCAGGCAGCAGGAATGGGAAACTGTTTCTCAGGTAAAGTGTATTACTTTGCTTGCTTCAGAATGTGGCGAGAAAACCCTGCTGCACTTGGGGGGGCTCCGTTGTTCATTCTGCCAAGTGGGGCCCTGGAACTCTTCCTCAAAGTCCTGCACTGACAGCACCACCACATTCATGTCATGACCTCAGAGTCCAGCAGCAAACAAGACTCAGAACTGAGGCTGCAGAATCTCTAGCTAAAGAAACGGACAAGGAGCCAGACCAGCTTTGGGTTGTGGAGACCACTGAGCCAAAGGCTGGTCAATAGGAGACCCTCCCCCCAGACCCTCGTGTACTACCTGGGCCTGAATGGTCCCTGAGCAACCAAATGCACCCCGCAATGTTTTGTGGCTCAAGTGGCACACTGAGCATACAATGCAGGAGGCTATGGGATGGAGGAAGCATCATTGGACCAGAGGGTTGGCTCTTTGAAAATCTGAAGTTATCCATAAGCCTGGGAGAAGTATTCTGGGGACCGAGGTATAAAAAGACTAGGTTGTGCTCTCGATTTTTGTTGGAACAAGTTGTTTACTCAGAGCTGTCCGTGGTCCTGCAACTCCTGACCTGTGGGATTCAGCATCAAACCAGAACATGACAGCTCCCTTCCAGCATTTGTCTAATGGTTCAGCACCAGTGTGCTACACACCCGTCATGAAGATTATTGATCTAGGCAGCAGAAATACCTTCCCTACATGGTCCACATCTGATCTTCTCTTAGAAAAAGAATAATCAATGTGGTGTCTTCCAGATGTTGTCCATCACATCCAGCAACCATGCTCTATTGTCAGGGATAGTGGGATCTGGAGGGCTACCCCTTCCTTAGAAGATCAATGGGTGGGTAAGGATAAGGGTGACTATACCTTTAAGGGAACTTCCCCTGTGTGGGTTAGAAGCCTAGCCTTCCTTACCCTGCTGCCCTCCCTGTTGTTGGTCTACAGCTGCCAACATCTCAATTAACTGGTCATGCTAGCTGGGGCTAATGAGAGTTGTAGCTCACCTACAGAGCACCAGGTCGGGGCAATCTGAACTAGGTTTCACCAGTGCCACCTGCCCTAGTTCCAGATGCTCCAGATGTTCATGTAGGTATTACTTGTGGTTCCTTCATTAAATAGGGGAAGGTAACATGTGAATTGGCCCTGGAACAGGTATATAACAAATCAGTCAATTATGTTTAAAGTGTTTTATGATGCCATAGTCTTGGAAATGATTTACAGGGGAAGCTGATCCTAGGAAGCTGCCTTATGCCAAGTCAGGACATTTGTCCATTTAGCTCTGTATTGTCGCTCTGCACACACAGGCAGTGGTTCTCCAGGGTTTGAGAGAGAGGTATTTCCCAGTCCTACCTATTGATGCTGAGGATTGAACTGAGGCTCTTCTGTGTGTATAGCAGGTGCTTTACTGCTGAGCTGTGGCCTTTCAGATTCATGTTTCACATCACGAGTGTCTGTTGAGGCCAGAGTTTGGTTTGGGCTCTCTGGTGGATATTGTGCACTTGAAACCCTAAGTCCATCTGAGCCACTGGGAGTGTTGCCTTGGCTTCATAACCTTTGCTTAGTTTAGAATCACATTTTGACTTTCATTAGTTCAATTCTGAACAATGTAATTGAACTAATCAAAGTCAAAGTTTTGCCTACATTAAAATGCAAATGGAGCAAATTATTCCAAGTCAGAGTTCACCAAGGTACTCAAAGGAGGTAAATTTGAATTTGAGGGCTTGTCAAAGGAAATTAATACTCGCATTTGATTTATGGATTTTAATAGCACTCTGTTCATTTAATCTCCTGTATATGAATATATTGGCAGCTGCATGTCTGAGTGCATCATGATAGCATACACAAATCTGCTGTATGTTTCTTTGAGCATGCATGCACATATTCTGCGTCTGTGTATGCAAGCACTTGGGGAACTATACATTTGTATGTATATGCATGGTTGTACTCTGGCCTCTGACTCTCATTTATTGGGTGAAAATGGGATTAATTTCTAGACTCTTTGGTTGCCATGGCACCTGAGCATCCACAATATATAGTGCTGGGGGATTGACTCTCTGCTTATCCCAAGAGTTTGGGGACACTCTATAAACCAGAAGAATAAAGGCTTCTTTCCTCTTTGTGTGGAGCAAAGAGGAAAAGTCAATGACAGCAGATTACTCATTTGTGGCCCATTCTTTCTATGGTTGGGAACAATGAAAAAAGACCTATAGGAGCACATTTCTGTTGAAACCACTCATTAAAAAATGTACACGAGATATTCATCATTGTTCATAATAATATTAACATTAATACTCAACATTTGTATAATTATAATAATTATACAATTGTGATTTCAAGTGTTTGAAGTGCTTCACATGCATTATTTAGTTGTAATAGTTACAATAGTTACCCTGTAAGATTTTATCTCTTGTTTTTCTGCAATCAAGCAGCATACAAATGTTGTTAAATAAAAATAAATGAAAGATAAAACAGTATTATTCCCTGAGGCTGAGGCCACCTAGTATATCCATGACAGAGGGACTTCCTGGTTCATAGCTTAGCCTTAGCCATTATATTGCATCTGTTGTCATGGTTGTTCAGTGGTTGTTCAGCAATATAGCAATATATATTGTATACTGAGAGGGGTAGCTACATGGCTTGTTCTGCTCTCTGAATAAAATAAGTGAGAGTGGGCTGTGTTAATTGGATTCCAGATATCTACCTATTCTGCCTGTTTGAAAAGAAGTGATAGTAATAATTAATGTCATGATTGGTTAGAAAATTCTGTTAAAGCCATTGCTTGTTCCTTTGGGCTACATCAAAAAAGATGGCAGCAGGGGAAGATAGATGACTAATTGGACTGAGATAGCATCCAAATGAAAAACCAATACTACTGGCTTAAAGACTATGGAATACACATTTTAATGGCAAGACTAGCATGTTCAGTGAATGAAAGGTGTGGAGGGATATACATTAACTGGAGGTTAAAGGGGTGTCATTCTTTACCTTTACCTTTACCTTTAAAAAGGTAAAGGTAAAGGGACCCCTGACCATTAGGTCCAGTCGTGGACGACTCTGGGGTTGCGGCGCTCATCTCGCTTTATTGGCCGAGGGAGCCGGCGTTTGTCCGCATACAGCTTCCAGGTCATGTGTCCAGCCGCTTCTGGTGAACCAGAGCAGCGCACGGAAACACCGTTGACCTTCCCGCGGGAGCAGTACCTATTTATCTACTTGCAATTTGATGTGCTTTCGAACTGCTAGGTTGGCAGGAGCAGGGACCGAGCAACGGGAGCTCACCCCGTCGCAGGGATTCGAACCGCCAACCTTCTGATCAGCAAGTCCTAGGCTCTGTGGTTTAACCCACAGCGCCACCCGCATCCTTTGGACAAATTTCCAGATCAGACTTCTGAGCAGTCATCGGCTAAGGCAGCCTTCACTAACCTGGTGCTCGTCAGATGTTTTGGATTAGAACTCCCATCAGCCACCACAGGCATGAAGTTGGCAAAGGCTGGGTTAAGTCAACGTGTAACTATCAAAATGCAGCAGCAAGTAATAATGTGGGGAAAAGAGACCCCTTGGTTCTCCTAGCAACCAGATCTTTAACCTCTTAAGGAACTGAGCATTTTTACTAAAGCTCCAGACTTTATAACCATTTGTTTGTTTCCCTAATCCTACTAAATTTCCCCTGCAGTTTTCTACCTGGCCCATGCTATAGGACTATGCCACATAAATCATTCATCCAGGTAGGAGCAGTTCTGTATGCTCACTGAACAGGCCTTCCAATTACTTCACCACCAGCACAAATTAAAGGGCCCCCACAACTCTGCAAACCTCTGAATAACAACAGAGTGATCCACAATCTGTGTCTTGATGGAGCAATTAGAGAGCCATTCTGATGCAAATCCAGTGATGAGAACACAGTCCCAGTTTGTGTGTTTTGAAGTCTTGGCCAAATAATTGAATCTCACCCTCCCCTCCCCTGCTCCAAGCCTCTATAAGGTGATATTGACCTCTGCTGGTTGAAATGCTCCACTGAAGCAGAGCATCTGGAATTCAGAATTAAATTTCCAAAATTTTGCAGTGAGGAAGTCCACATTCCATGATTCGAATATATCAGAGAATTTACACATTAGGTTAATTGGCACACTTTGCTCCCAGAGTATAGTTTGGTGGGGGGAGTGAAGTTTGGCAGAATCTGATGTTTTGTTCATAGTTCCCCCACCCCAAAAAATGTATTTCCATGAACCCTATGGAGCTTTAAACTGTGTGTGTGTTTTGGTGAGTTTAATTCCCTCCCCCAGCTGAAAGTCTCCCCTGTTGCTGCATTGTCTTTTCCCACTCCCCTAAAGACGGAGGCGTCCAGTGAGCAGCTTGATGTGGGTGTGTTTTATATAGCTGAAGGGGTGAGCAGGTGGCCATTACTATGCTATGCAGGTGGCTGCATAAAGCCGAGTGATGTAACATTTGGGGATGGCATTGTAGCAACTCTCCTGGGGAATCATGCTTCCATCGACTAGGGCAGGCATGTGGGGCTATGGTTGTTAGCCAAGATTTCGGTGCATATTGTTAAAGGTTACTACCATGGCAGTTTCCAGTTTTCTTTGTGAGAGATATCAGGGAGAGAGGCTGGGAGGAGAGGAATAAAATGTCAAAGCAAACACAAGAGAAACAAGCTTGGAGTCAAAGAGGCAGGGCAGAACCATTTGTAGCTCTCACCTGCTTACCTGCAATTGCTGCTCGGTGGGAGCTGGCTGCTCTGTTGGGCATAATTTATTGAGTGTAATTAACTCCTGCTCCAGTTTTCAAATTGGCACTGTTATTACTTATTTCTGCTGCAGAGGTGCCTGGAGAGTGTGGAAGGAGCCCCATTGCGCTAGATGCATATACATAACAAATGGAACAGCTGACCCTTTCTGAAAAAGGCTGCAGCCAAACATGGGAGGTGATTTGGGTGGCTCCTGCAAGAGAGAGTTTGCAAATGTATTTCTGATTGGAGGGCCAAACATCAGTCCTGTATGAAGAACAGATTTGACTTTATGTATTAACTTTCTGCATAAGATGTGCTCAGAACCAAGTGGGTAGAGTTCATTGGAAGCCACGGGCGACTTGCGGGCAGGGTGTGTGTGATATGGATCTGGTGATCTGCAGAGCAAGATTACTTCTGCTATGCATTCCTGTCTGTACAGCGGAACCCTGGTTTTCGAGCGTCTCGGAACCCAAATGCTGAAAACCCAGAAGTAATTGTTTCCGTTTTCGAACGCGCCTCGGAAGTTGAACGGCTTCCACTGCATGTTTTTCCATTTTTTCAATGGATTTTGCCAACTGCCCATTGATCCTCAGTTTTCGATTACAGATTACGTTCGAAAACCAAGGTTCCACTGTACTTTCCTACAGTTGCTGTTTTCCCATGGGGAAACAATTCATGCAGGCAACCCCACTCACCCAACACATACATATATTGCCTGGACACTTGAGGAAAAAACTTTCCGATTTGTTTTTACTGATTGTATCCAGTGAATGTTTTTACTGATTGTATAAAATGGCCCTAAGATGCATGGCAAGTAGTAGAGGCAGAGAAGGAATAATGATGCATGCAGACAGGGCCAGCTTGGTGTAGCAGAGTGCTGAACTAGGACCAGGGAGGTCCAGTCAACCTCTCCTGGCCTCACCTACCTTACAGGGCTATGGTGTAGGCTGGGGAAGAGAGAAAGAGAATAATGTATGTATACCACCTTAGAGTTCCTTGGAAGAATGGCAGACCATAAATGGAAAACAAATGAATACTGGCAAAGAAAGGGTCAATACCAACAAGAAATGCTCCTTGTGTGTTCTGGTCTCTTCCCAGCTTGCTTTCCCTCCCCACCCCCTCTTCTGGCTCTGTTCACTGCTTTGGGCAGAGCTGTGGACATTTAAAAGGTGCGGGGCTGGGGTGGGGGCAAGGGGAGGGGGTAGAAATCTGTGAAATGTCATGTAGAACTTGCTTTAGCCAGGGGCTGGGTAGGAGGGACAGGAGGGAAATGAAAAGAAGGTGCTGCTGGGTGCAGTTTGTATGCCTGGTTAGATCATAAAAAGTTTTTAAAGAAAAAAAGACTTCTTTTTTTAAAGTGGATGAGGAGAAACCAAACAATGGCCAGGAATTTGCCCAGATGGGAAGGGAATCTGCCCAGATGGCCACCCGTAACATTAAGCGGCATGGCTGCAGTAAGATTAGCACCTCGCTTAAGAAGTAATTATTTTAACACTAAGGAGGAAACTGGGAAGTGGAACATTAATTAGGGCAAGGCATGCGCTTAAATGCAGAATACACAACCTGTTCACAAACACCGCATATATTGATTGGAACAGATGTACCCTAACGGAAGCAGGCCCTGGAAAGGAGAGGCTGTGGAGGTTCTGGAAAAGTTTTGCTGGAAAAGTAGATTTTGAAAAAAGCTGACTTTATGACCACCAAGAATGAGCTTTTTCAGATATTGGGTGTAGTGTGGTGGAACAAGGCACAGAGGCCGGTGGAGTGAGAGAAGGCACAAAAGTGCATGTCTAAAAGGGAAGGGGTGGAAAGAGAGTCAGCTGTGGCAGAGAGGAAGGTAGCTTTAAATTTAAGGACTAGGAGCTGAAACTAATATGGTTTCTCACAGGGAGAGGAGTGTGTGAGCAATAAAAAGTTGATTTTATCAAGAACTTGGAAAGTCATTTTTCTTTTAAAACAGCTCACACTGCACAAATAAGATTTAACACCTGTGACCCATCTATGTGTGCATCTCCCCAAACTGACATTTCAATATATCGGTAGAAAATACCCACTTTGTTCCAGGTGTACTTGTACCCGCACACCTACTTTGTTCAGCAACAGAAGCAAATGGTATAGGGAATAATAACCAGAGTGGTTGCCATTGATTAGCAAATAACCCCCAACTGTCCTCTAGCACAAGCAGCAGTCTTTAGTTACCGGTAGTTATGTTAGTCAAGTGAATCTGTCTGAGGTCCTTCTCTGGGTGCCCCCCACCCAAACAGGCTCAGAGGGTGACAACAAAGGCTGTGGCCCTTCCTCATGTGGAATGCAGTCCTGAGTGAGGCCTCCCTGCTGCCAACAATGACAGGTTAAGACTTTCTGTGCCCGGATAAGACTCTTCTCTTCTTCCACACATTTGATGCAGCTACATCAATGCTTAATGTTAGCCTCATTCCACATTGTTGATGATCTTTTTGTCTGTATATTTTCTGTGAAGGCCGGTGTTGCTTTATGTTTAATACATTGACCTCTTGTTAAAAATTTGATGGCCTTTGTTTTTCACAATTTTTTAATGTGTTTAAACTTGATTGTAAGTTGACTAAAGACCTGAAGGTTGGGGGGGGGGGCAAACCAGAATAACTTTTTTGGAGGGGGTTCCAGGGTTTTTTCTTCTTCATTATTTTGGCTTTGTTCCCCCACCCCACTACTCCCGGGCCTTTACATCTCTACTAGAGATTGACTTGTGTTAGGCAACCAACCAATCTTAATTATTTGATTAACAGTTAAAGTGTGCCCCTATTTCTCTTCCAGTTCCTCCTTGCAGTACAGCCCAGAGTTGAACATGGCTTTGAAATCTGAAGGAAATAAGGGGACTTTTGCTTTGAGCCAAAGACAGAAAATCTTTCTTTTTTCCACCTAGTCCAATGGCCCATCTAGTCCAGCATCCTGTTTTCACAGTGGCCGCCCTAAAGCCCCTGGGAAGCTTGTGTGCTGGGTTCAAGTGCAACAGCATTTCCCCCTCCTGCGATTCCCAGAAACTAGGATGCAGAGGCCTAATGCCTCTGACAGTGGAGGCAGACCTAGAACATGGGTAGGCAAACTAAGGCCCGGGGGCTGGATCCGGCCCAATCGCCTCCTCAGTCTGGCCCATGGATGTTCTGAGAATCAGCATGTTTTTACATGAGTAGAATGTGCCCTTTTATTTAAAACGCACCTCTGGGATTTTTGTGGGTCCTGCCTGGTGTTTTTACCTGAGTAGAATGTGTTATTTTATTTAAAAAGGTTATTTGTAGGGCATAGGAATTTGTTCATATTTTTTTTCAAAATATAGTCCGCCCCCCCCCCCCAAGGTCTGAGGGACAGTGGACCGGCCCCCTGCTGAAAAAGTTTGCTGACCCCTGACCTAGAAGCTTCTGATCTTTTCCCTCATACCGTATGGTACTCAGAACAATTCTATGATAAGTAACGTAAGTTGGAAGCTGGAATTGAGTTTATTCAGCAGCCAGCCCCCTTGGCTGAGCCATAGGCACCCTGTCTCAATTGCAATGAGGAGGAACCCATGTGACTGTATTCTGCTGAAGGCATCGGTACTGTCGATATTAAAGGGAGAAGCTTAAGATGCCCGATCGAATCCTGCATTTAGGTGACGCCAAGGTAGCCAGGTTTGGGAAAGTGTCAATTGGCTGCTAATTATCAGCCACCCAAACCGCTGTCAAGGCTGCAGAGGCTTCTCGTAAAAGGGGCTGCAGATTTTTCTTTGGGACCCTCAGTGTTACTCCATTAACTACAGTTAAGAATGTTACTCTTGTGTTGGGAGCAGTTTTTCGACTCCTGGTCCAGCTGGGCTCTCCGGGCTTCCACTGGTATATTGTATTCCCCACCAGCACGTGGATTCTTCTCTGCCACTGCACCGCACAAGGTGGCAAGACCAGGATAGGAAGTTCTGGGATGGCGACGTCGTAGCTCACAGTGCCATCCTTGCTGAGGAAGAAACACTTGTGGGTGCCAGAGATCAGGGCCCTGATTACCGTGCCGGGTGTCTCGCGCCGGCTGCTCTCCTCAACAAGCCCGCCGATGACGAAGATCCCATTGTCCATGGTCACAGCTGTGGATTTGTAGCACTGAAAAGCCAGAGGCACCTGATTCCACACATCGGAACCTGTTTCATAAATAAGAATGCCCCTGTGAGCAAGGCCGCTTGCCCTTGTGTGAGAGAACCCTCCAATCAGGTAGAGCTTGTTTTTCAATGTGGCAGAGGCAAAATGACTCACTGCAAATGGCAAGTTGGCAATGGGAGACCAGGACTTCTGCACTAGGTCAAAGCTTTCTGCAGAATCAAGCACACTTCGGCCACTCCGACCCCCCAAAGCATACAGCTTCTGCTTACATGCTAGGAAGCCATGTTCTCGCCGAGGAGTGGACATGGATGGCAGCTGCATCCACTGGCCGGTAAGAGCATCAAACTCGTGCAGATTGCCTAAGACGGACCCATTAAGCCTTTGTCCCCCAGAGACATAGAGCTTGTGCCCCACAGACAAGAAGCCAGAGGAATCTAGATACATCAGGGGTGGTATCTCCTCCCAGCTTTCTGTCTGCAGGCTGAATCCCAGGAAGTGAGTTTTCAGACGTTCAACTACGCCTCCCTGCATGTTGCTTACAAAAAGGCCCAAGCTCACAATCCAGTCATCGTACATGCCGTGCCTGAGACCCCCGCTCTTCCGCAACCTCCCTTCTCCGTCCAGCTGCTCCCACTGCAGGTGAGCATGTCCATATTCTTCGATTATGTCCTTCTGGACTACCGTGATCTCTTCGGAAGTAAGAAGCGGGAGGCGGACTTGTTTCAGCAGCTTCTTGATCAGTGAGAGATGCTCGGCTGGTTGAGACCTCACCCAGCGCTGCACAGCGTGGTAGACGATCAGCTCAGAAGACACCAGGAGTTTGTCTGAGGAGACAATGCTGATCACCGTGCTGGGATCCAAGCCTGGAAAGGCCTCGTGTTGAGAAAGAGGTTCAAAGTTAATGGTGATGTGGCGTGTGGCCACACGAAGCAGCGCTTGGTGGTTGTGAGCATATGCCAAAGCATAAATCCCGAGGCAGCTGTCCATAGAAATGCTGTCAGCAAGGAATCTGGTGAGAGAAAGAAATTAAATATGAATCAGTGGGGAACTGCAGGGGAATTTCACTCTCCAGATGGTGAAAGAGACAGCTTTTCGCGCTCAGCAGCAAAGGGACTGGCATGCCCACTGGCATTCTGACCTGTTATCCCACCGCTAGAGACCAACACATGCCGGTTAAAATAAGTTTGCCAAGGTGTCTGAAAAATGTACATTTTTTGTATTTTGCTGGCAACCCGCTCAAAAGCAAGATGCTTCAAGTGGAGCTAGAATTGTTTGTTGCATCTTTTCTCCAGGCTCAGGAGGAAAGGGATCACTTTAAAGGATGGGGAAAATGCATTGGAAGGTAACAGGTCAGGACTTTGGAGGAGGAAAGCTGAAACAAGCCACAGTAAGGGAAATGTCGGACACCTGAATGAATGGAACAAAATGGGATAGCCAGAGGGAATGAGTTGTGGATATGGAGAAATGGTGCAGCCAAAATATATGTGATTTGCAATAGTAATTGTGAGCTACAAATAAGCCCTTCCATGTTAAATAGCACTTGTGTCAGTGTGAAGTTTGGAGTATAGGCAATAGGAAGGATCTGCATGCATCCCATCTTTCATTTTGCCTGATCTCTCTTTCCTCCAGGAAAATTCCCTCAGTTACAAAGTGAAATTAATTTAAAGGCAGTAATTGTGGAACTCCAACTGTCCCATAGCAGTTTACTTGCTGCTGAGGGCCCAGTTGAACATTACAACAAGGCGCTCAGCTGTTAGTAAACTGCTGTGGGACAGCTGGAGTTCACCAATTATTGTCTTTAAATTAATTTCATTTTGGTTAATGGGTAATGTGGTGGAATTTTTGGAGATTGATATCCTCTGTGAACCCCCCAGAATTACAACAGCACTGTGTGAACCAGTAAATTTTCCATTCTTGTTTAGCCTGCCAGCCAATACGTCTGTGTTGTCTGGGGCCCAAGTGAACACAGTCCTTGATTCCTTTGACAAACTAGGCAAAGGTCAAGGTACAGATGTCTGTCATTTTAATGAATGAAAACTCAAACTCTCTTTTGACATAAGCTCAGACAACTTACATTTCCCCAGACACTGGTGCTGGGTTCCTTCCCAATGCCACTGCTTGCTGCTGCAAGAAGCAGCAGCAGCAACTGCACTGGGCACTATTTCCCACCCCAAGCAATGCTTTAGACCTAGTGTCATTCAAGGGCATTGTCTGTGTTTATATTCAGGTCATTGTGGGGCAGGGGAGAAATAATAGCTGCCTCCCCCCAAAGAAAGTTGGGAATATTCAGTGAAAAGCCTCAGATTTATTATCAGAAAAATGTCTTCTGAGAAATTTCAGCTCAACTCTAGATTGTGCCTCCATACTGTATCTCTTAAGGATTTCACCCACTGATCCAAGGATCCCCAGTCCCAGCTCCAAAACAGGATCTGTTTACCTGCCAATAATCTCCTGCAGTGGGCGGATGACAAGCCTATTGGCAGCTGTGAAGAGATCCTGAGCAGTCTCTGGTGTAAGCAACAACTCTCCAGTGTAGAGATAATCTAGAATTCTTTGAAGAACAGAAGAGGCCATGTCTTCGAACACAACTTGCCTTTCCCAGCATTCTCTAAAGGGCCTGGTGAACATGGCCCGGAAGTAAGGGCTGAATGCGGCCAACAATGCCCTACAAAGAGAGGCAGCAAAGCGACTACGTCAATAAAAAAAAAAGTCAGCCTTATGTTATGTATAAAAATGCTAAGCTTCTGGGGTTACATGATCCTTCAAAACAGGAATATATTTTTGCCACTCAGGATGAAACAATTCTAAGGACACGCATGTTCACTATCTCAGTCATCCCTTACTTGGGAATATTCCTCTTCTTCCATGTACTGCTGCTGCGCTCAGTTGATTTGCTCTCTGTGCTTTCATTCCTGTAGCAGGTTTGCTAGTCCAGCTGTTAAAGACATAGAACCTTCACCCCTTAAAAAAGAGTCAGCAGCCTGTAAGCAGGCCAGTATCAGCCCATGTGATGGCCACTGCCGGAACGGCTCAAGACATTTTGTCACCTGAGGCAAGCTACAGGGAAGAAGGGGTGAAGTGAAGTTGTACATCAAGAACAGGGTGTGAATAAAGGCCACTGCAGAGGTGGCATGGGGAGGGCTGTCAGGGAGGCAGCAGATCTAGCCTCCAAGGAGCGTGCTGCAGCCGTGAATGATCCCTTTCTTGGAGGCCAGATCTGCTGCCCCTGTGGATCCTGCTGCCTGAGGCAGTTGTCTCACTTTGCCTTATGGGTGATCCGGCCCTGGGCACTGTAAGGCCTAGTCTGCACAAGCAGCAGAATGGACTGTATCACTTCAGACTGCAGGTGGCCAATTACATTTTGGAAAGTTTCCTTCATAAACTATATGCATAATTAGCATGGCAAGAATGGTTCTAGAATCCTGGTGTACAAAATTTAATTTGCAGGAGAGCAAACCCCTCCCCCAATACACACCAAATCTTTCCCCCATTTAGATACTTTCAGAAATCCATTTTATTTTATTTTATTGGCTCTGAAGGAAATAGCGCTCTCCCAGTTGTCTGCAACAAATGGTACTCAATGTCTCTGAAGGTGAAGGTTTGATTTAGTTATCACGGCCAATGACCATTGAAACCTCCATGAATTTGCCCAATCCTGTTTTAATTTAATATGGTGACCCTCACCAGACTGGATGACAATGAAATCCATAAATCAGTTGTGTGTTGTGTTAAAAAGGTACTTTGTTTTGTCTGTCCTGAATCTCCTACCAAACACTTTAATTGGGAGACTGACACTCCCACAATTCTAGAGGAGGGGAACAGATTTTCTATCCACTTCCTCTACACCTTACATAATTCCATAAATCTTTATAAATCTAAATGATAAACCTTAATTTGTATAAACCTCTCCATGAATGGGATTTCTGCTAATCTTCCCTCATTCCCACCCCATGACTAGGACAAGAACCTGAGCCATTGGCTTATTCGGAATGGCAGTGATCTGGCAGGATGCATTGTGACAAAGATTGTTACACTCTTGTGTCAGAGGCTGTGTTGCTCCCATAGAGCCGGAGCATCTCAGTGCTGATGTGCATACTCTGCACTTGCCTAGGCAATTTCACCTCCCTAGGCAAAGCATCCGCTTTGCTGGCTATGAATAACATGAGCTGCTTCATCAGGCCAATATTCACTAGCAGGCTGGAGACCAGCAAAATCCAGGAACTCACCTGTGACAGGAGAAAATCCTTCCTTCAGCCATCAGGGTGGCATCACAGAGCTGGTGGGCCTCATAGAGCTGTTTTAAGCCTGTAAGGAAGGGGAGGCAAAACCAAGTTGGTGTGTTAGATCCTGACCAGAAACAACAAGGGCAACAAGAGGTAGAGACAAGCACAGAGAATTTGGGGGTTGATGTTGCACCTCCTGTTTCCAGCAATGCTCCTGGTTAAGAGCATATTAAGGCACTATTCCGGACATGTTCAGTTATGGAAATTTCTTAGTCCTGCTAGAAACTCGTTGGGTTCTGTTTCAGCTTTGTTTTGCTACGATGAAGGGTCATTGATACGATACGGAGCTGAACATCTACATTCAAGACATAAATCCAGGCATTTGACAAGGGAAGATAAGGGGGGGGGGAGTAGACTGTGTATTTCTATATTCTGCAGTAAACTTACCCTGAATTGTGTAACATCCCAAAGAGGTAGAACTCAAGCTTATGTCATCCATTCCACTGCTATCCTGTTCCTTTTTGGTATCCATAATCCATCGACAGGTTCAAGAATCTCCAGAAAAAAGGACTCCTCCGAGACTCACCAACCAGTCATTTCTAGGGAAGAAGAGAGAGCCTCCAATTGGCAATGAGATGTTGGGAGCCAGAATACTCATGGGAGTCAGCCTCGTGGGAGTTAGAATACTGATGATGTGGAGCTCCAGGACACACCACCATCAGGCCAAATATATCCTCACAGATACTCTGCTGTCCTGAAACCCATTGTTATATAATACATTGGAAACCTGGAGGACTTTAAAAAACAAACAAAAAACTGTAGTCTCATGTTGCAGTTCTGAACTACATGGCCATGTCCATAATCACTTTGGGGTACTCTCATTTTCTACTCATATTGAAATACTGCCCCTCAATGAGGCCATACTTAGATTCACAAAATGTTTAGGGGTATATGTCCCCTCCAGAAAAAAGCACTACCTAATCCTATCCCTCTTTTTCAGATCTCCATTGATTGTGTAGTGTCTTCTCCTCGCAGGTACTTAGGAATAATGTTTTCCTTCTTTGCTACCTCTTGAATAGTCAATCTTCCCCTGGCCTTGAGCTTAAGAGAGGGGGGAGAGCGTAACTCAGTGGCAGAGCACCTGCTTGGCATGCCAAATGTCCAGTGTCAATCCCCAGCATCTCAATTTAAAAATGAAAATGTGAAGCAGGCAGTGGGAAAGACTCCTTCCTGAAACCCTAGACGGCTGTAGCCAGTCTGAGCAGACAATACTGAGCTAGGTGGACAAATAATATGAGACAGACTTTTATGTTCTATGAAAGATGGTGTATCTGTTGCCCTGGAACACGTCAATGACTTACAGCAAGGGTAGGGAACCAGGGACCCTTTAGGTGTTGCTGGATTACAGCTTCCCTCTCACGCTGGCTAGGACTGATGGGAGGTGGAGTCCAACAACATCCGGAGGGCTGCTGGTTCCACAACACTGAGAGATTCCCATATCCTGTATCTTCCTAACCCTTTTGTTCCCAAATGATGCTCACAAGGGTCTCCAGTCCATCTGGTTGCTACCAAGAACTGGTTTCAAGATGGTGCCTGTACCTGAGACAGGGATTAGTTGGTTGAGAACCACTTTGGGTTATTATAGGGCCTGGAACAAATCCTGGTGGAGAAGCAGTCCCAAAAAAACTGGAAAAAATGCAATCCCAGTGCTAGTCAACATGGGTCTCAGCACATAGTATGAGGTGGTTTCACATATAAAGAAGAGGGCTGATGTTCTGGTTTTGGTTGTTGGCCATTTGGTGAAACCAAGATATTTAGTCCATTGTGTCAGAAGTGTGAATTGCAGAGCACAAGAACAACTCTAAATCCCCAAGTATAGGCAGACCACCCATTATGACTACAAGCCTTGACACAGACAGGCAGCAGCCAATGAGCTGTTAATCTTTTACCATTCCCATTTCTTATTTGCATATGGGAGACCAACAAGGCATATTTTAAAAGCCATTGGCTGGGCTGGTAGGTGCAGAGGAAATAATTTCTTCTTTCACATGTAGCCCCTTTCAAAAGTTTTACCTTTACAAGTGGAGGTCAGATTTTTAAAAGTCAAGGAAATCATGCAGCTTCTGCGTTCTGAAAGAAGAAACATTTGATAGCTGTGGAGCTCAGAGATGATGTACTAATAGCCACATGATGGGTCAGTTGCCATCCAGTAGAGTACCTGAGGGTGGATTGCCAAGCTGTTAACAATGGACATTGGAAACAAAAAGAGCTAATGGGTGGGTTGCTTTTTAAAAGGAGTGGGGCAAATGGGTGGCTTCTATGCTGAGTCAAAATTCTTTGAGGATGACCCTGCATTAAGGGACTCATCCTTTTAAATATGGAGTATCTACTTATCGTACCAGCAACCTTAGACTGCAGCCTCCAGCTACTTACACTTGCAGTGGGTAAGCACAGGCAGGTGTGTACATAAAGCTGTATCCCTGCTGTAGGGGACAAGATACCTTGGTACTTTAGGGCTCACCTGGAGGCCACTGTGACACACCGTACGGAAACCGTTGGTTGGCATCTGTGTCTGTATTGGGAGACAATGGAGGAGTGCGCCTTTGGAAGGTTACAGCGCCTGTTGTGGCTATAGAGACCAATACAGGAGAGAGATGCTTTATTGCAGTTGGGCAGACAAAGGCATACCATGGTGCTGCTGCAGGTGTACCATGGTGTTTCTTCTCTTTGTGCTCCTCCCAGCAATCATTCCTCCTCTGGTCACTGCTATGGTCTGTCTTCAGGCGCTGCAGTCTGCAAGGGATTCCCACATGGTGGGGTTTGATGTTGCCTGCCTTCACATCACATTTGCAGACATCTTCGTAATGCAGAGCTGGTCTGCCAATGGGCCTGGTGAGTAGGAAATTGCCCAACTGTATGTCTGCAATGGCAGTTTTGTTCAGATTAGTGTTATCTGCTCTGCTTGTCTCCATTTAATGCTGTTTATTCAATTTTTTTATTATTTATCAAATTTATATACCGCCCTATACCCGGAGGTCTCCTGTTACTGTTGATCATTTAATTAACTTCTATTAGATTTTTTTTAGGGACGCGGGTGGCGCTGTGGGTTAAACTACAGAGCCTAGGACTTGCCGATCAGAAGGTGAGCAGTTCGAATCCCTGCGACGGGGTGAGCTCCTGTTGCTCGGTCCCTGTTCCTGCCAACCTAACAGTTCAAAAACGCATCAAAGTGCAAGTAGATAAATAGGTACTGCTCTAGCGGGAAGGTAAACGGCATTTCCGTGCGCTGGTCTGGTTCGCCAGAAGTGGCTTAGTCATGCTGGCCACATGACCCGGAAGCTGTACGCCGGCTCCCTCGGCCAATAAAGCGAGATGAGCGCCGCAACCCCAGAGTCGTCCACGACTGGACCTAATGGTCAGGGGTCCCTTTACCTTTATTTAGATTTTTTAATATAAAGCACTGCCTCATGCCACTGGCCCCTCTGGTAGGCAAAATGAAGTTCCCTCGTGTCACAGAAAAAATATCCTTACTGGCATTTAGGGGGTTAAATCTAACTAAAACATTGCACTCTATTATGTGGTAGCCGCTCAAAATGCTTCTATGTAGCTAAGTCACATGGGTTGTAATAATATTTATTTACCATATGGACAGTTCCGAAGCACATGGGGCAACTCTGCGCCATCAGCCCCTTGGAACAGGCAGTGTCGGTTTTAAGACCATCCACACAAAGTCAGGGTCATCCACATAGTAAGAGGATTTCAGACATTACAGTCCCTGCCTGGAATGCTGTCATGTGAATTAGGAATGGGCACAGCGTCTTTGCATTATCCGCACAGGTGATGGCATATAATTATTGTATTATTGCCATCATGTTGTAACAAGGGGGAATTTCAGGTTTGAGCACATTAGCTTGGAGCGCATCCCATGTACATTATGTCAAATGCTGCAGCCCAAAACACTTAGTCTTCACCTGGAATAAGCCATGCGGTAGATTTAGAAATTCAGTTTTTAATTGCAGTCAGCTTTCCTGATCTTCCTGCTGGTGGTTGGCATCTCGTTAAAAAATGCCACCCAGCAGTGTGCAGGCTTGGTGTCAAAGACTGTGTGCCACGTCCCCATCTGGCTCCATAATTACTACCTTCACATCAGCAGAGGAATGTTAATAGGTAATATGTAAACACAAAATCTTTTATGTTTACCTAGTAAACATCTGGATGGAGAGCTTTGGATAATCTCCGATTGGGCTAGAAAAACAAGGGTGGAACAGAATCGTGGAGAATGAAAGCAGGAGGACACCAGCAGAGCTCTGCATGGGGGAAGGACTGGAGCGGCAAGGAGAAGGAGGCTTCTGAACAACTTTAGGGGCCAGCAGAACTCAAATAAAATACGTCTATGGCTATATTAGAAGCACATCAGAGGAACTCAAGTGTCCTTCTGCATCTTGTTTGCTTCCCGGTTTGCAAACCTATCCTGCGGGGTGCAGGGGGAGAGAAACCTTAGTCTCAGGAGCCCCATGTGGCCCTTCAGACCTTTCCTATTGGCCCTCCAGACTCTCCCTAGGTTGGGTGGAGGATGGCCTGTGTGAGAGTATGTACGAGGTAGTCTACTGTAAAAGGCATATTTGCTCCACCCAGTTTTGTCTCTGGCTTTGCCCACCATTTTCATGTGGCTGCCCATCAAAGTTAGTCGACATGACTAGCTTAGGTTCATGAATTTCAATGGGTCTATTCTGAGTATGACATAGTGGAATACAACCCATTAGGTTGGACCGAGGCTTAGCCATGCTTAGAGTTACTAAAAGAAAGGGATCATTTAAGCCCCATTGATTTCAATAGGTCTACTCTAAGCATGACTATGTCTGGGTTTATTATCACACGAATAATCATCATTGTGGTAGGAAATAAATTTATAAGTCCCCCCCCCCTTTCCTTTTAATGTTTCTTTTTCCTTTTCTTTTAATGTGTACACATATTTTGCTTTTTTGTATTTAATATGCTTTTCATTTTAATGTTTCATTGCTTTTTATTATTTGAGTTCTCTTTTGTAGGGGGGCGTTCCTCCTACGCTGCAGTTTGGAAATACAAAATGCAGTCGAACAAACAAACAAATATTTGATTTTCATCAGTAGTGGGAGCTCCCTTGTTCTACATTTCAACATGCCCATAAGAAACAATATCTCCAAGTTCAGGTAAGTAAATACTTTTCTTTTTTTTAAAGAAATAAAAATACAGACTTGGTGACAAAAAGCAGTATATAAACACATTGGGTTGGGTGGGTTTCAACTAAGTTGTTGCATGTGTGGAATGAGGTCCCCTTGTGCACCGTTCCCCCCTCTCCCCCTCATGCCCCTAAAGCTGCTCTGAATTGTTGATGACATCCATCTGTCTTGAAAGACAATGGGCTGCTCTGAAGGGTTGAAGGAAACCGAAGAAGAAGAAGAAGAAAAAGAAGAAGAAGAAGAAGAAGAGGAGAAGTTTGGATTTGATATCCCGCTTTATCACTACCCTAAGGAGTCTCAAAGCGGCTAACATTCTCCTTTCCCTTCCTCCCCCACAACAAACACTCTGTGAGGTGAGTGGGGCTGAGAGACTTCAAGAAGTGTGACTAGCCCAAGGTCACCCAGCAGCTGCATGTGGAGGAGCGGAGACGCGAACCCGGTTCACCAGATTACGAGACTACCTCTCTTAACCACTACACCACACAGATTTATGGGGAGAGGAAAGGGAGGGAAAGTCTTGTTGCATGATTACACCTTGTTCCTCATGCTCGTACCTCCCTGCTTAGCACTACAGTGAATTCTACCCAATAAATATTATAGTAATAAAATAAATAGCAATCCTAAAGTTTCCATGTGGGGATCTGCATTTGATCTAGTTTTTCTTTCTACACACCTAAAGGTGAAACAGCACTATAATATTTGCAGTGTTTGATAAATCCCTGCCAGTCACAACTGTATTTAGTTTGCATTGGGAGAGGTCTGAATTACAGAAAATGTCAGAATTATAAATGTCTGTGCAAAATACCAAATGGCTCCAGTAATTCCAATTACGTGCCCAAGTCAGGTCAACCTTGGCATCATCTCTAGGAAGAGATGCTCAGTTTTGGCAAACTTTAAATACGAAACCTGACAGATCAAAATAAATAAATCAATAAATAAACCAGCCATCTCTTCTGCTAGATTCTGCATTTATTTCTTCAGAGCTGATAAATTTAAGGCAAAAAGAAAAAAGAAAAAGGGAAAGCTGAATGCTCAATAGCTTCATGAGACTAATTATGATAAACAGCCCCATCGCAGTTAATATCCGGCCATTAATTCCCAGATGGAGCTGTGGAAAATGTCAGGATTGGAAATGTCAGCTCTTTAAGAGGACCTGGCAGCCACTGAAGTGGGGACTGAAGCCTCAGCCTGATATTAGGAAGGGAAGGACAGAGGCACAATTCAGGACAGAGGCAATAAATGGGAGCTGTGCAACTAAGCAGCATCTTCCCACTGGGGTATATGTATCTATTCGCTTTAAAACGGCGCATACGCTCCATTTCTCCTAAGAACAGAATCCATAGTGGCTAGTCACATAATATTAAAACATAATAAAATAACCAATAACATTTTTAATTAAATGGTTTTTTTAAAAAAATTCCCACTACCACAATTTAAAAAGCAGCCCGGAAAACATTTAATGTAACATGAGGAGCCCCCAGTGGCACAATGGGTCAGTGCATCTGGCTGTTAACTGGAGGTTTGGTGGTTCGAACCCACCTAGGGACGGATGTGGTCAGGATTCCTACATTGCAGTGATGCTTTCCAACTCTACAACTCTATAATTCGATGATTTAAAACACTAATAAAGGCAGAGTGAGAACACTGCAACAAATGAAATTCCCTCCAAAGAGGAAAGTATGCAAGTAAACAGGAAGGGCTTGCCTGATGCTCAAAAGTTAACAATGCAGGTGACATGTAGATCTCTTTTTGGGATGGAGTTCTGTTGCCAGAGTACGATAGAAATGACTCTCTCCCCTTTTGGCACTTGTCTGATGTCTGCAGGTAGAGTCACTGGAGGAGAGGCAGTGATGACCGTCTCAAACGTTGGGTGCTCTCATGTGGGACAAGGTTCTTCTTGACCGAGTGTCAGGCCTTGGTCAACCTCCAAGACAAGCTGTAGATGGAGGCTCTGGTTCTGGTATCCCCCTCTGAATGAAGGGGATCTGTACGGCTCTTCAGTGGGACATGTCACAAGGAACCAGGTTTGGAGCAACCATGATATAGAGCTAGCTAGGGTTAAGAGCGCTTCGCGTTAAGAATAGACTTCTGGAACAAATAAAGTTTGAACCTGAGGTACCACTGTAATGGGCCTGGATAGCAAAATGCTGTTTTCTGAAGGATTGAAATGCCTAGGCCTCAATCAGTCAGTGTCGCTGACTCAGAAAAGCAATCAGGACTGGCCTAGTGTGAGCTTTTGTTCTGCGGATATTTGAAAGGTGGAAAGGGAACCTTTCCTCTCCATATCCTCCTGCTGATTGCATGGAAATCAGATGTCAGAAAGGTGAGTGAGGATTTGTGTTGAGGTACACTGATTATGTTATGCCTAAGGAAAGCATCAAAGCGAGACGACCCGTTTTTGATGGCGTTTGGGCAGAATACTTCTGATCTGCCTAGTGTCACTCCCTCACGAAGAGAAGCAGATTCTGTTTACAGAAACAGCTCTTGCTCTCTGAAAGCACTGTGAGAGACAGAAAAGCAACAGGAGCAAGAAATGAGAGAAGCTGCACATGAGCAGTGTTCTCCTTTCCACATGATCCTTAAAGATACAAGATCCCCTTTGAAGGTGCAGGATCCACATACATCAAAGGGAGAATTTCTGCCAGGTGAAGCTTTTATAACTACAGTGGAACTACCAAGAGGGCCCTCAAGAGGGTCTGTAGGGAGGGAAGTGAGCTTCCGGGTATTTTCGGCTTGAGTCATTCAGGGTTTTAAACACTAATGTGAGCGCCTTGAAAGGGTCCCAGAAACAAACTGGCAGCCAGCACAGCTCTGTTTAAAATGAGTTATATGGGATCTAAATGGAACCCCAGCCAGTAACCTGAGGCTGCATTTTGGACTAATTGAAGTTTCTAAGTCATCTTGAAGGGCAGCTCCACATAGCAATAATCCAATCTGGTAGTTACCAGAGCATGGAGTACAGTGGCCAAGCCATTCCTATCCAAAAGGGGCCACAGCTGGCAGACCAGCTGGAAAAGGGCATTGCTAACCACCAAGGCCACCTGAGCCTCTAGTGACAGCGTTGAATCCAGCTGGGTGGTGAACAGGATGAAGATTTGAGCATCCCTCCTTCTGCCTGCCACTTCTCTGCTTCAAACTGTGCCCTCCCCACACCACTATTTGGATGTTTGGTGATGAGCTGGGTTCCTAAACCTGGATTTCCTCAAGACGTATTCTCAGACAATCAGAGGGATTAGGCATGCTGAGGGAAGAAATCAGCGCTCGGTAATTCAGCAGCAAGGCAGGCACAGAAACACACAAGATGCAGACAGGAAACACACGGAGAAGCATCAGATGCAGAGGCAACAGTCGTGGACCTTCAGGGCATTACATTTCCCTTTAGCGGAACAGTTCAAGCAAGAGAGCTAGAGTCAAAGAACATGAAGTTAACAAGAGATAATCACTCTTCATTGCTTGCACCTTGCCCAGTTCCTTGTTAGCACCATTCCTGACCCAGAGGTTCCTGCCACAAATCCACCTGATGCCTGAGCTTCTGCTTGGGGTGGATTAGCAGGAGTTCTGCTGTTTTGACTTACGAGCTTGGCAATTCAGGAAGCAGGCATCTTTGTTTATTGGTGCGCAGTTGGTGGCACGTATCACAATTGTACACAGGCACCTCAGATGGACACCTCATCAAACGAAATGCATGATTTGACAAGGGTGGGAGGTGACCTGCTTCTTCCCAGTCTTAGAGTTGAGAGGGACTCATTTGATTCATCCCCCCTCTCAGTGCAGGACTTGCAATACAGGATTCAGCCACAGCAGGGGTAGGAAACCAGTGGTCCTCCAGAAGTTGTTGGACTACAACTCCCACCGTTTCTATCCACTGGCCATGCTGGCTGAGGCTGTTGTGAGTTGGAGTCCAACAATGCTTTGAGGACCATAGGTTCCCCACTCCTGAACTACAGCATCTCTGGCAGCTAAGTATCCAGCCTGTTTCAATGCCATCCACCTGCTGCAGTCAGTTCCTCTGTCAAACAGCTTTTGCCCTTAGGAAAAACTCCCTAACATGCTGATCACTCTTGCACCTGGAAATGGTCTGTGGCAGCCGTTGCAGTTCTCTGACACCCTCTATTGTGCCTTTATTTAGGCATGGCTTATGGGGGGTATGGAGGGTGAGAAAAGCTCTAACAAGATGCCCTCGGACATCTGTCAAATGAAAAGAGGCACACTTGTTCTATGGGAGTGTAGCTCCTCATAGTGGGGGAGAAAGCAAGTGATGTGAACAAGCCAATTCCATGGTGGTTGCTGGTAAACTAAATCAAAGCCCTTGGGCAGGCTTTGCTTCAAATTGTGCATGGCTCTGTTGTTGTTATTGTTTAGTCGTTTAGTCGTGTCCGACTCTTCGTGACCCCATGGACCAGAGCACGCCAGGCACTCCTGTCTTCGTGCATGGCTCTACCATATATTTATTTGTTGATTTACTGATAGGACAGGCTTCTTTAGTGTTTTTCAGCATATCATTTTGTAAAAAAGAAGTTACTGAGCCCTAACCATTTTTGTAGCAAAGTTTTCAGCAACAGGATTTAGGGAGGATTCAGGAGAAAGAAAGAAAGAAAGAAAGAAAGAAAGAAAGAAAGAAAGACCACACGTCGCTAGTAAATAGGATCATTTTGGAGGACGAGCTCTAGTGTTAGGCATGCAAAGGAAGAATACCGTAATCTCCTGCTGGTTCACCATTTACTGTTGGTTGGGAAACAGGTAACAACCAAGGATGGGGCTTATTCACCGCATGCAGTCTCTATGATGTGCCCTCAGCTGAATCCATGCTGGTCTCCTGCTTGATTTTTTTCTGTGCAACAGAAAAGAACCAGAGCAAGAATAACTCAGGGCCCGTTGCCTGCGTGAAGAAAGGTGCATAGTTGGCAGAAAGTTCCCTCCCATGACTCATCATACTTTTTCAGAGAACTCATTCAAAACTTCCAGTTTGGCTCTAAAGTGACAAGCCAGGAGCTAGAGGACAGTTACCACTGCAGTGTTATCTTCTGTTCCACAGTGCAGGAGAAGGGAATGCCAGGCTGCTACACATTAGCCGCTTAAAACACAACAAGGTCGCCTTCCAACACACACTGCATTCTAAGTCCCATTTAGATGCCGCTGTACACACCAGAGGGAGGGCAGGGATGTATTTATCCAATGCACAGGACCCGTTTGGTTTCTGCAATGCTCGCAAACTACTATTCATGAAGGTGTCACCTGTACATGTACAATGACTGTCTCAAATGGACACACCTCAAGTTAACTGTGAAACGAATGTGACCTAAGTTTTCAATTCAGATTGAAGCTAGTTTGAGGGGAAAACACACCAAACAGCAGTATTTCTGAAGAAATCACAGGACAGCACTGCATTGTGGATAATGGTGGGTGTAAAGGTAAAGGGACCCCTGACCATTAGGTCCAGTTGCGGACGACTCTGGGTTGCGGCGCTCATCTCGCTTTACTGGCCGGGGGATCCAACGTTTGTCTGGGTCATGTGGCCAGCATGACTAAGCCGCTTCTGGCGAAACCAGAGCAGCGCACGGAAACGCTGTTTACCGTCCCGCTGGAGCGGTACCTATTTATCTACTTGCACTTCATGCTTTCGAACTGCTAGGTTGGCAGGAGCAGGGACCGAGCGGGTGTGCATGCATCCAAAAGCCAGTTTCAGGTTGATGTGGACCATGACTATGTAAGCAGAGTGTTGATAGCTCACAAGTCAAGCACCAGCACATAAATCCATAAGCCCATGTTTAAAAATAAGCAGTACCGTAATTACCAGCAGGATTATAATCTATGCTAGGGGCTAGGCCTAGGAGACCAGGGTTCAAATCTCCGCTTGGCCATAAAACTCATTGGGTGACCTTGGACTAGACACTTGCCTCTCAACCTGATCTACCTCACAGGGTTGTTGTGGGGATTAAGTAAGGAGGACGGAGAACCACCTATGCCACCTTAAGCTGCTTGGAGAGAAAAGTGGTGATATAAATGCATATAAATAAATAAGTAAATAAATAAATAAATAAATGTTGAAGGGCCTCAGAAATAGAAATTCCAGCATGCTGTTATCAAAGCCACTGTTACAAGACGGGCAAGGCCATAAGCAGGCAGACAAACAAAGCAACTGTTATAAGACAGGGAAGGCCATAGCAGGCAGACATACAAAGAATGAGTAAATTAAGAAGTGTTAACCTTCAAAAGGAGAAACATGGAATGTTAGAGCCTGACTGGATAAGAATGTAAAGTTTCACTCTCTGTTTTTTTGTATAGTCTATAAAAAGTGGGCACACCCTGACTGGGGTGTGCAGATTGTGAGCTTATCGCGCTGTGCCTTTGTCCTGCATATGCATTTCAAATAAATCTTTTTGAATCCTGCAAGGTTGATTGCCACTTTGTGTGAATCTGTGCTCCGGGGACCCAATAGCAGATATGGAACAGGTCCAACAATGTGGACCACAACTCCCATCAGCCCTAGCCAGTATGGTTGAGGGTCATATATGATGGGAGTTGTGTTCCATAACACCTGGTGGGCACCACGTTGTCTATGTCTGATCTAAGGGATCTGGGAAATGGAAGGCAAAACGTTGATGCAAATCAAGTGGGGAGAAGCAGCATGGCCTTTTTGCTTCCCTCTCCCATGTCACAGCCAACTATACAGGTTACC
Organism: Podarcis pityusensis; assembly: GCF_964106645.2. Lineage (NCBI taxonomy): Eukaryota > Metazoa > Chordata > Lepidosauria > Squamata > Lacertidae > Podarcis > Podarcis pityusensis. The sequence goes on along the minus strand of NC_138029.1, from coordinate 75,367,393 downwards.
TAGCCCTGATGTCATGATTTCAGCTAGAGAAAGATGATTTTTAATTAGAAGGAACACAGCGTAACGTCTATAAATAGCTTCCTCTTGCTACCCACAAAACACTAGACTATTTTTATAATGCCACATTTTGAAATATGATTAAGTGATTTGTCAGATATATTTTAAGGCTGTTGCCATATCATGTGATATTTACTCCAGATCGACACAACATCATGTGGCTAAGGAGGTGGGCGTAGCGACAGAAATGGAAGGCCCGCTACTCAACAGCCCAGGCGATCACACACACCTCTGCAGAGAGAAGCATTGGTGGGACCTAAAATGTCAGCCTTCCCGTTTGGTACAGCTTCACTCCTACTACATCAATATAAATGGAGACACAAGACGATGACAATGTTATCCAGAATGTCAGCATGTACATTTTAAAGCACGTGGTATTAGATGGCAAACAGCCAATTTCTATTTGATCTTCTTTCTGCAGCTTTTGAGAATCGTTGAAAGCTCTTCTGTATTTTCAGTGATATTTTGGATGGGGGTTGATAAAACACCTATATGGGGTGGGGGTGGGGGGTTTCCTATTCATGCGATATCGAACTCCCCTGTTCTGTCAGTGCAAGGATCTCCAGTTGTGCAACTGTGTGTGCCCACGTTCCTCTTCAAATCTGTTCCAGAGAGTTGGGGGAACCCTAAGAGTAGATTTAGGCAAGATGCATGTGAAGAGGAGAGGGGGGATATTCTGTTGTGCAAATGGAAATTCTTGCGTTGACAGAATGAGGGAGCTAGCCCCATTTGGTCACAAAATCTGGGCTAAATGCTACACAAAAATACTGAGGTATTACACCACTTCCAAATGCATGTAATCTGAAATGTCTAAATTGTGCAGGTTGCATACAAAGTTTCATTTTCTAAGCTTTTACTTTTTTTTGTATCTTTGTATTTCATCTTTGTATTTACAGTAAAATCAAATTCCATTCCTTTAACGTTGCTGTATAAATATGGCAAATGCATTTTTTGGCACTATAGCTTTATAACAAGGGGGAGGGAAATACAGTATATTATTTGTTTTCTCTTTTTTTACTGTGACTTTTGTGTTGTTTTAGAGCTCTGAATAGGGCCAGATTTAGATTTGATGAGGCTCTAAGCTACTGAAGGTAATGGGGCCCTTTATATGTCCAGCTGTCCTTTGTCAACAACAAATTGTTGCTTTTTTTGTGTTGAATATATGCTATTTGGTAATTTATGACCTTAATAGGTATCTAAAGCCATTTGCACATAGCAAAATATGTACTTTATCAAAGTAATTGTTGAACTTATATTTTGGAAATGTACATCCAGGTTTTTTCTTCCTTTAATTTTTCTGGGGAACCCCAAGAGAATGGGGCCCTAAGCTATAGCTTGTTTAGCTTATACGTAAATCCAGCACTGGCTCTGACAGTGGAGGAGGAATGGGCTCTAAGGGTGGAAGGACAGTCATCTCTGCTTGCAAACCTGTTTTCCTACCTAATATCCTATGGCTCCTTGGACTCAAGGATTGGGCCTGGAAAGGCCTTGCCTATTGGTTGCTCCTTGCTTGATCTCAGACAACAGAAGCATTTGGAGAAGGGCCTCTTAAAGCACATACAGGTTCCTGTGTAGGCATGTTGAACTTTGAAAGTTAAAATTAACACTTTGAATTGTACTGTGAGGTGAAGTTACTGGGAACTATCTGTATCTTACCTTTCTCACACCTGGCATCACATACAATGTAAGGTGTGGGGAATGTGGCCGTGCTTTGGGGGAAATGGCCTCATGGGTCCCCTACCCCTGGGTCATGACCCACAATGGTGCCATTATTAGACTATTAATTCAGAATAAACTATTTTAAGACTCTCATTTAGTAGAATGACATGGCTAGCAATGAAGGGGAAAACCCAGTCCCTTTTGGAGAAAAATAATGAATAGCCACAGCCTGTTGGTACTTGTGGATCTTTTCAGGGTCCACTTGAGGCTCGTGTCTTGTGGGACATTATGTTTCAGATCTCTGTAAAGCCTGAAGGGTATGGAGACCAAATCAAACGTCCAGACACTTATTTGCCTGTCAATCACAAAACTGTCTGGTCTGCCATGGCTCAGTAGCTTCTTGAACTCCCTGCTAGTTAAACTTCTATGCTTTAATCTTCTGACTCACTGAAGCATTTTGTCTCAAGCCTTGAAACACACAGTAAAAATTAGATGAGATGAACCACAAAGACAGAGAAGGCTTGCTGTGAATTCAGGCTTTGAAGGGCCTTGGAATAAATCACCTAGGTTTTCCACAGGGAATATACTCAGCTGGGGTTCATCTTACCATCCTTTACTACCTTTCAGGAGGGGAATCTATTTCAGGTTGCATTGAAACTGAGAGAATTACAGAAAGTAAAGGCATTGCGCATTCTCTTATACGTTATGCTCTTGCTAAGTAGAAAGAAATGCTTGCGGGATTCATAGGGAACGTTCAGGTCAACAGTTCAGCTTGGAAAGTTTCAGACACTAGGTAAAACTTATCTGACACTGGGGAGCTAATCACAACATTAGTGTGCGCTAAACAGTGACCCTGAGTCCTTGGAAGGATGCTTGCCAGAACAAGCTTTTGCACTCCTGATCTCAGGTGCAGCTTCCCTTTCACTGTAGGAAAGCTGGATATTTTCTTCTTTGCTAGTTTCGTTAAGACAAGCACTTCACTTTCTGATTCATGGCCACTGAGGGAGGCCCCAGAAGATGGTCATTGCCTGTGGTTCATTGGGTAATCTCCACTGCCCCCTTGTGGCCAAGCTGCTAGCCCCTGTTTATCAGAATATCAAAACTATTTACAGTATTTACTAATACTAGTTTGCGGCCGACCGTGGGGTTCAGAAGGTATTCATTAACAAACACTGCCATGCCTAGGTTAAAATCACAAAGGACTCAGATTTGTTTTATTTCTTAATTATTATTATTTTCTAATTTGCATCAGTTGATACTAAAGCTGAACCTTTAGACACATTTTGGGTTGTATACAAAGGCAAACATTATTATTATTATTTTTAAAAAGCAAAACAAAAGGGACATGTGCAGAGCAATCCTATGTTGGTTTTCTCAGACACAAATTATACATTCCATGGGATTTACCATTTATATATATGGATACTACATTCCCAATCCACTTTGTCCAACCTTCAAAGCATTGCTCATGAAGAGGTTTAATTTATTTTACTGATGATGTGAAAGCGCTTGGAAATATTTTATAGGAAGCGATTCAAAATTGGAATTAAACAAACAAATGTCATAACAACACTGCCATCCTGTACATGACACTCACACAAAAGTCCAATTAAATTCAGTGGGGTTTACTTTAGAGTAGGGATGTATAGAATTGTGCCTAAAGTGCCTTAGCTTTTGTGGCTTGGGGCAAGGTGGAAGGTATTACAGTATTACCATTACTGTTAGTACAGTGGTACCTTGGTTTACAACCATAATCCGTCCTGGAGGTCCGTTTGTAAACCAAACCAGGTTATAACCCAAGGTGTGCTTTCGCCAATGGGGCCTCCCCAAAAAATTTGTTCGTAATCCCCCCCAAAATGGGTTGTAATCCCAAAAAAAGTTTGCAAACCGGGACGCGCACTTCCGGGTTTGACACGTTTGTAATCCAAAATGTATGCAAACCAAGGTACCACTGTATTGCTTGAAGGCAAAAAACTTGCCACTGACAACCAACACAGATAATAATAATAATAATAATAATAATAATAATAATAATAATTTAGTATTTATACCCTGCCCATCTGACTGGGTTTCCCCAGATTGTCACACACCATTCTTGGCAGTCACTGCTGCATTTATACTATATTGTCTTTTTTAAAATCTGGAGCGCAATAAAACCCTTTTGATCTATAAGGTATCTCAAGAGTTCTTCCTGCATAAGCCAAGAATACATACCTTCACCAGGTCGAGAGTCATCACCTCAGGGCCCATCACAGTCAAACCGTTACCCAATAATCTCTAATGCCTGAAGGCTGCAATTGCACCTTCTGCCATGACTGGTGCTGGTAAAAAATTTTTCAAACTCATGTTGGTAGCTTCAAGAACACTGTCCAGTCATCTCGTCCTCTATAATACTGCAGGCCAAATAGTTCAAGGCATCTCAGAATCATTTACCAAGCCCAGGCAGTGCAGGCAGAGTGTTTTTGTTTTTAAAATTTATTAAAGATCTTGGTTCACACAAAAATGTGTGTTGTCCCCCCCCCCCCATCATAAAGTTTTTTACATTTGATGTGATATATTATGCAGAGTGAGGTGGGAGAAGAAGGGAGAGAGAGAGAAGGGGAAGAGGGGATTGTGGTGGTACATTTAGTATGTTTGTGGGATTTTATGCCAGTCATACACACACATATATGTATACATACACATACTAACATATTTCTTGGTAGTGAGGGGGGGCATGGTTGGTTATCTTTAGTTGGCTGCAGTGAGGTTTGTTGGGCAGGGGGATTATTGGGTCAGGTCAGCCCCAATGCTCACTGTTCAATAACCGTAAAGGTAAAGGGACCCCTGACCATTAGGTCCAGTCGTGGCCGACTTTGGGGTTGTGGCGCTCATCTCGCTTTATTGGCCGAGGGAGCCGGCGTACAGCTTCTGGGTCATGTGCCCAGCATGACTAAGCCTCTTCTGGCAAACCAGAGCAGTGCACGGAAACGTCATTTACCTTCCCGCCGGAGCGGTACCTGTTCATCTATTTGCACTTCGTGCTTTCGAACTGCTAGGTTGGTAGGAGCAGGGCCCGAGCAACGGGAGCTCACCCCGACTTTCTGATCAGCAAGTCCTAGAGCAGACCTTCTCGCATGCTCCAAATCCATTATAACCCTCCTGAGATCTACAAATTTAATTAATAAGAATAATAGCAGTAACAAAAACGGGAGACAACTTTGCAGCATCGTGGAGACAAGGCATCTTGCTTAGAAACATATCCACTTATTTCAAGCAAAAACACTCCCAGCTGGGTTTTGCCTGGGCTTCTGCGCACTGTTATCTTGGACACAAATAACTCCTCTGATTTCCCCCCGAATTCAATGCACTTTGCTCATTTCACCATCTTCTGGCTGTGCTTATGCTTATTTATATACACAGGCATGCACCTCCCTAACCGGACGAAGCGTAACGTCCCTCACTGCTCATCGCCCCGCTCCTGGCTCGAGACTACGGGGCAGCCAAGCGACCTTCCGGCCGACTAAAGGAAACTTCTTCCCTCTCTTCTCTCTCAGCAGCCGACGCGTGTTGGCTCACTACGGGCACAACCAATTTCTCGGTTGTGGGGGGGGGGCGCGGAGAGAGAAGAGCGGGAGGAAGAGAGGAATGCAGCGAAGTGAGATGCCGAGAAGAAGTCAGACGAAGAAGGGGGGCGGGGAATCTAGGTAGTATCAAAGAAGGCTGCTTGCTTGGGGTAAAGAGGCAGCTGAGTGTCTCCCCGCAGCGGTCCGGAATGGTTCGGTCCCCTTAGCAACCGTCCCCGGCGTCTGTGGCTTGGAGACCAAAGCGGTTTCCCGGCGCAGGAGGAGGGGGAGGCCGGGCAGGTTGGTGCGTACACCTGCGCGCTTACTGGGTGGGACTGGGGAAAATGGGCAGCCGGAGGAGGCCTGGGGGGGGGGTCCCAAATGGGATGGGTGGCGGACGGGGATAATAGGGGTGGGAAGGCACAGAAGGGAGCGCGCTTTGGCTCTGGGGTCCTGCTTGCAAGTGCCCCACAGGCACCTGAGTTGGCGGGTGGGCCCAAGTTGGCCGACTCTTCTCATGCTCTTCATTGCTGAAGCATCTGCTTTCCCCTAGCCTCTGTGCTTCTGGAGGCCTTTGCTTGGAATCACAAGCTGGCAGGGGTGCCAACTTGAATAAAATATGGGGGGGGCAGGTAAGCTCCACCTTGCATAATTAAAGGTAAAGGGACCCCTGACCATCAGGTCCAGTCTTGGACGACTCTGGGTTTGCGGTGCTCATCTCGCTTTATTGGCCGAGGGAGCCGACGCACAGCTCCTGTGGCCAACATGATTAAGCCGCTTCTGGCGAACCAGAGCAGCGCACGGAAACGCCGTTTACCTTCCCGCCGGAGCGGTACCTATTTATCTACTTGCACTTTGACGTGCCTTCGAACTGCTAGGTTGGCAGGAGCAGGGACCGAGCAACGGGAGCTCACCCCGTCGCGGGAATTCGAACCGCCGACCTTCTGATCAGCAAGTCCTAGGCTCTGTGGTTTAACCCACAGCGCCACCCACGTCCCCTTGCATAATTAGGGTTGCCATATTTCAAAAAGTAAAAACCAGGACACTCCAAAAGTTAGGAAGACTGCAGCTGTTGAGCCCAATTGTTGACCCCAAAGTTTCCCCCAGACGTCACTTCTGCCTTTGAAGATCTGGACGTATGGCAGCCCTATGCATAATCAATCACAACGTGGTGCACACATACCATTTGAATGGTAATGGGGGGCAGCCCCCTCAAATATTTTATTGGGGTGGACTGAAGACCCCCTTGGTCCATAGGAGTTGGCACCTATTCAAGCTGGGGGGAAACATTGCTACACTGGGGGGAACATTGCTTGAGGGCTTCCAATGGGCATCTAGGTTGGCCTCTGTGACAGAACAGGGTGCTGCAATGGATGGGCCATTGGCCTGATGCAGCAGGCCTCTTTTGTATGTTTCTCTGATTTACCCAGCCAGAGCTGGAAAGCAGGACAGGTCCTGATCCATTTGCTGAACAATTACAACCTAATGCCTTGGATAGTAGATGCTGTAGTTACCTAACCCGACCTGGCCAGCAAGGGCATTCCTGGGCCTCTGAAAGATCCTCCTATGGAAGTTTCTGAAGTCATTACACTACTGTAATAAAGCACCTAGGTGTATTTCAGCAAGGATACAGTGTGGGACGCGGGTGGCGCTGTGGGTAAAACCTCAGCGCCTAAGACTTGCCGATCGCATGGTCGGCGGTTCGAATCCCCGTGGCGGGGTGCACTCCTGTCGTTTGGTCCCAGCGCCTGCCAACCTAGCAGTTCGAAAGCACCCCTGGGTGCAAGTAGATAAATAGGGACCGCTTACCAGCGGGAAGGTAAACGGCGTTCCGTGTGCTGCGCTGGCTCGCCAGATGCAGCTTGTCACGCTGGCCACGTGACCTGGAAGTGTCTGCAGACAGTGCTGGCTCCCGGCCTATAGAGTGAGATGAGCGCACAACCCTAGAGTCTGGCAAGACTGGCCCGTACGGGCAGGGGTACCTTTACCTTTACAGTGTGCCTTTGATTTGACCTATCTTAGCCAGTGAAATGGCTGGGTTTTACTTTAATGTCATCATGCAGTTTTCCATCTTTGGGCAAAAGATTCCTGCATCACAGGGTTGGACTAGATGACCCTTGTGGTCCCTTCCAACTCTACAATTCTATGAAATACTGTAATGAAGCAGTCCAAGCAGTCCCAGCTCCCTTTAAATTAAATGTCAGAATCCTGTATTTTAACGTATTACAGCGGGCAGAAACTCCACGCCATAGGACATTGAACTAAGCTTCCTCTGGTAGTTGTGGCATCGTTTTCCTTGAAGATTTTGTTTTATTGTTTCATTTTCATGAAAGGGTGGTTCCTGAAAGAGTTCATTAGGCAAAGTGCATCCTAAGTCAGATCAGATGGTTGGGCGGGGTGACTTGGGAAGTCTCTTCCAGTGACTGAAGGAACTGGACCAACAATCGTCAGTCTTTAATAACAGAAGTTGTCAAAGCACTGTAGTAGCATACCTTAGGATGTGGGAAATACTTTTTAAATTCACTTGAAGCTTTAAAACAGTTTGTGAGCAAAGATTACACAGTTAAATATGAACTTTTTCTTCATATAGAGTGTCTTCTGTTAGTACTTAAAATTTGAGCAGAATATATTGGTTTAAGACTTAGATGAGGTTCTCTAGAATCAAATATGGTCTTTACAGTATATTCACTGATTTAAAAGGAGATTCAATCATACGTCTAGAACTACTTAATGAGGCTGCAATCATGCCCACTTTCCTGGGAGTGAGCTACATTGAGCTCAGTGGGACAGTTCTGAGTAAACTTGCATAGATTTGTGCTGTACATGTACTGTTGTGTCTTTTTCAGCACTCCCAAAGGGACAGGAGAAAGTTGCACTGTTCTTGTACTAATATTGTTTTTAGACCATATTATCATCATAATGCTATCATAAATTCTTTAAAATGGCATATATATCTCCATCTTATAATGGAGATATAAGATATAAAGATACTACAAAAGATAAAACATTCCTGTGATATTTATCCTATTTTTGTTTGTTTGTTAATAATATGTTGGGATTCTATTTTCTTATTTGGCTTGTTTCTTATGCTTCCTTCATTAGGTTTCTCATACCTAGAGCATAAACTACAATTTTCCTGGCAATTTTTTTTGTTTTAGTTTTTGCTCTAGGAATGAAAAGTGGAAGGACTTTTTGACGGCAGGTTTTCATGTTTACAGTTCAGTGTTATTTTTGCCTATATTGACCCTGCCTTAATCCCCTGCACATCTGTATGGACAAGTTTGATTCATTGGAAAGGTAATGTTGACAGGGGGATCTTCTATGCAATTATGCTACAGTATTGGTTCTTCAGGGACCTGCTTTTGTATCAGAACATTTATGCTTTATCTTTTACCATAGTGTATGAATTCATAGTCCATAGTATCCGAGAGAAGAGTTTTCAGGGTTCAGTACCACCTGGAAGCTATTTTCTCAAATTCCAACTGTTTTGGGGACTGGTTGCAGTTACTCAGGACTGACAGAAACTCACTTGGCATATCTTTAAGCCACATTGTGGCTACTTTCTGTGTCCTTGGACTAAACCCTGACATTAAAACATGTTCTGAGATTGAATCCTGGTACATTCAGCCATGCATGGCTTATACTTAGAGAAAACCTTTGTGCTCTTTGGTTCTCAAAGGGAAGCTAGATGCCATTTTCACATATTCTTTCAAGCATATTTAAGGCTAGCTTTTGGGGAAATACCATTTTCTGTGATATCACAGGAGCTTTAGCACAATAGTTTATGTTGTTTAGAACCAGGATTTGGAGTTGTAGGCGCAGAGGTTTTGGTTTTTTTTAAAAATCAACCACTTCTTGCTTATTCCCCTGATGAATGGGGCACTAGGAATGCATAAGCAGACAGAGAATATTATTCTCCCTCAGATATTTGTCTGTCAGCCAATCTGATGTTTCTCCTTTCAGCCTTTTATTGTTATTTGGATTGCTTTTTTAAAGTGTTTTTTTCTTTGCCTGTTAAAACAATTGAGTCATTTTGAACCCTATTTTAAAAAGCAATGGTTTTCCTAGCCCATTTGGCTGAAATGTTGAATCAAAGAGTTGAAGCTACAGCATCAAAAGCTCATCCAGAGAGTAAGAAAAATGAGTGGTTATTCAATGTCTTGGATATGTAATTGTGGCTTTGACTGAGGAATTGATATTGTCATCATAGCACACGTGATTTATATTGTGTCAGCATTTCTATTATAGCATGATCTCGTTTCTCTTAGTACCATTACACAGTCCTTGTCTTGAATAATGTTGCAGACTTATCCAGAAAATATGCTTTTGAGACATTGAAGAAGTGGTATATCTTGATGAATGCTTTTGTTTCTGCAATGTATGGATGATCAGCAGTAGTAGCAAATATTAGTGTCAGTGAAATGTTTTAAAAACATTTTTTTCCTGAATAAGATCATAGTTTATTTCATAAAATATGGAAGCATTTACCAACCAGCTTTAGGTAAGGAAAAGATTACTCTTTGACCTTTCTTCTTCCTTGGCGATAGAGGAAAAATATATTATTTGGGTGTAAAATAAAATTATGCAGCCCAAACATATACAATATTATAATTAGAAGCCACCCACTTATATAAAAAGCCAGTGTACAACAATATATTCATTATCAGTTTTGAAGCCCAACTGCATGAAATTCTTATAAGCAATAGAATGACACATGTGAAGAAGAACTAATATTTGTTGACCAGTAGAAAGGAACTATTATTTTCCATCCCTTTTATTAAGAGAATTGCTCAGCACAATAAAGAAGCCAACAACTTTTCCGTTGAGTAAGGAGAACTTTGGCTTAGGACTTTGAGGGAGTAGCAGATTTCACAAGGATCCAAAAATCATGATTGCAGTAGGGTTGCCACATCTTAACTGGCACTGGCTCCATCAAAACCAAAAAAAATAGCAGCAGATCTTGATTAACAGCTGTGGTGGCAACCCTACATCAAGGACTTCCCCCACCCTCCCCAGATCTGCTCCAGGGTCTCTGGGGAAACCCCTAGAACAGATTTAAGGGGTGCATGGGAGGAAGGAGAGGGGAGTCACATTGCACAAGTGGAAATTATTCTTCTAATGAGACCATGACATATCACTACTTTAGATACAACCCTTGGGCTTACTCTGTTTTGTTTTTCTTTTTTAAAACCTCATTGTACATAGCTGGTTTAGTGAGCAGACTGTCAAGAGTTAAATAAATAGGTGTTTGGTAAATTATTTTCAAGCCAGGTTTTATTTTCCTGTACTCTGGAAAGACTGTGCCAGTTTCACAAGAGTCAAGACTTAGTATGAGTACTTCCTCCTGTGCATCTGACAGATGGGCATTCCTTTGATCAGCATACTGAGCAGGAGTTTATTTTAATTGGTGGATAGATTTTGGTGATTGCACAGAACTCCAGCAAAGTGCCGATGACTGTACCAGCTGCACAGCGGTTGAGATTCAGTTGAATCCATAATGCATAGGTGAATTGCTCACTCCCCGTCCCTCACGACTGTCAGTGGACTTCAGCTCTGTCCTGCTCAGCATATGTACCCCAAGCAGTGGTGAAGCTTGAATTAACCACAGCATAGCTTACCGTGCCATATCCACATTGCCTAAATACCATACTTTTCTGTGTATAAGATGAACTTTTATTATGTGAAAATAACGTTAAAAAATTGGGCTCATCTTAGACACAGGTAGGGGGGAGGGGGGATTGTTTGCTGCCGTGAGCAGTATATTGGCACCGGCGTTAGTGCGGGTGATTGGTGGCTGTGGCAATGGCTGCTGTCAGTTGGCCACTGCTGCCGCAATTGGGCGTGTGATTGGTGTGTGCTGTCTGCGAGCGGTAAAACGATAGGTTGCTTCTGCTTCACGTACGATAGGAATTGTTGTCCAGGCGGGTGAGAGTTCTTAGGCATCCCCCCCCCCAAAAAAGAAAAGCTCAACAACTCTGCGCAATCTCCCTCTTTAATTTAATTAGTCCTCCAAAATAGGGGGTGTCTTATACACGGGGCGTCTTATACATGGAAAAATACGGTAATGTGTCCTTAAAAGCTGCCATTTCCCAGCATTTTGGAGCTTGAATGCACATCCCTTAATGCAACATATTGAACCATGAAGTTTTTTGTTAATTGAATTTGATTGTTTTTTGACATTTGTATTACTATAACTACTACTGTTAGACAAAAGCAAATATTAGATGTTCCTTTTCACCTAGACAGCAGCCCATTTTCCAAAGCTTGCAGTGCAAATCGATAAATCTTTCCAGAAAAACCACCAAAGCATAGTCTATGAAAGAAAAAAATCACACCATCTGTCAACATCCTGAAGTCTCTTATCAAATGTTCAGCTTATTCAAAATAAGTAATTTCTTATCTGTACATTCCCAAATTCAGCAGGAACCATTATCAATTGTACATCTCCTACACTGAGAGGTTTCAAATCAGTTCTGTTGAACTATTTTCTAACTATAAGCCCCAATTCCTCATTATATGATAGAAGACTGTGATTCTGCCAGCTGTGGCCCTATATTTTGGTTGCCTCGTTTGTGTTTTTGTCCCATACTGTGGACATAGATATATAAATGAGATGTCAAATCAACTCATAAAAGAGATTATTTAAAAAACCGGTTTTCCAGATTGCTTTAAAAAGTCACAGGGACTTGACAAATGGCAGAACCAGAGATAAAATACAAATTAAGTAAGATTTTAGACTTTAAGCTCTATGAAATCACTAGGTGAGGGCCAAACCAGATGTGTGTCTGTTTGCTAAACACGCACTTGCTGGGTTGGCCATAAAGAGAGGGTTGTGGGGGTGAGTCTACTTCAGTCACAGAGCGGAGCAAATGCAACCCCTCCTTAGTTCCCTGTACTCCATTGTTCAGAGACCTACTCCCACGGCTGACTCACCTTAACCCCAAATAATAAACTATTATGTAGATGTCCTCTTCTGTTTTAGGGGCTGCTTCAAACATTATGAATTTCATAAAGAGAATATTTCCACATCAAATGCTTGCAGAGCTCTTGAAGATCATCAAATGGATGATTATTCATGTGCCTTTTACATTGAATGTGTATGTACTGAGAAGACCTATCTGCATCTCTATTTCTGGAGTGATTGATCGAATCACACAGAGCTGATTGGAAGAGGGCTTTCTAGAGCAGCGAATAACAGAAAGCTGCCCTATTCCAGGTCAGACTATTTGTTCATCTAGCACAGTGATGTCTACTACAATGCAAGACAGTGGCTATCCAGGGTCTCAGGCAGAGAAGGGTCTTTCACATAACCCTGAATCTTTTTTAACTGGAGATGTCGGACTGAACCTGTGAGCTTCCATCTGCAACTGAGCTTCAGTCCCTTCCCAATTGTGCATCACCTAATACTTGGTGTTTTAGGAGCCTTTCATTCCTCAATTAATTTATTTGCAGGGTGCAGCAGCACCTTAGGGTGGCCCACTGCAGCATTTAAGAATGGCTGGTAATTCTTTTACCTCCCTAGTCCAGATTCAAATTCTTCTTAGTCTGCATTAGAAGTCAAGAACACATTAGAACCCGAGAGTTGTTGTTATTTTGCTTTTCTTTCTTTGGATAGGCAAGTAACCAACACAGTCCTTTGGACCAAAATATCTTTTAGCTTACATTGTTGTTCCGACGCAATACATAAAGATGAGACTGAGAAGACTGAATATGTTGGTCCCCAAATTGACCTTAAGATAATCAGGTTCTGTAACACACATATTCTGCCTGGAGTGGATATGCAGAAATTCATAAGTGTGATTGCCCTATTTCTTTCACATATGATTAGATCAGTACTGAAATAGCAAATTGTGGTGATATTGGCAGTGTTGTCATTAGGCTACAGAGCTGACTTCCCACAGAGACAAAAAGCAGTAATTCACACCTCATGCAGGGCTGTAGCTTCAGGACGCCTGTACATCATGTCTGACACCATGGTATCTATCATCTATCTATCTATCTATCTATCTATCTATCTATCTATCTATCTTACCTACACGCACATTATAGATTTTGAAGTTGAATACTGCAGCAATGTGTGCATTAGACTGAACTGATTACTATCTAACAGTAGCTGCCATACTGTGTACCTCTAAGTGTAAGTGGATCAACTGATCACTCCTGATGCAGAGATGCAGCTGGGTCACCCACCCTCAGGTGGTGGCCCATGGTTGTTTCCTACTGGAGGGACACTCAGAATAGCAACTCAGGTGGAAATGCTTAGCTGTGGTGTGCAAAATGTCTCAGGTTCAGTCCCTGCAAGTAGGGCTAGGAAAGACTCCTCTGAAACCATGGAGCGCTCCTTCCAGCCGGTGTAGACAATATTCAGCTAGATGATGATGATGATCATTTTCTTATTTATACCCTGCCCATCTGGCTGGGTTTCCTCAACCACTCTGGCTGACTTACAACATATATAAATAAAGCATAGTAAAATATCAAACATTAAAAACTTCCTGATACAGGACTGCGTTCAGATATCTTCTAAACATTACGTAGTTCAATGGCCAACTGCCTGGCTTAGTAAAGCAGCTTCCTTTGTGTAGTTAATATTTTAATGTGCTAAAACTACATATTTTCATATCTAAGGCAAAGTATTTCTCCCATTTTAATTCAGTAAATAAGTGGAGCCTCAGCGGTTAGAAGTTTGGGAAACATTAGTTTAAAAATTGAAAAATAAGGGCCTGAGTATTAGTTGTTGTTTTTAAGCATAATTGTTATGAATTAATGTGTAATTGTTATAAATATGTCATGGGAAAACCCACCCCCACCCTACGTAATAGTACCTTTGAGTAAATTACCGGTACATCTTCCCAGATTCCAAGCCCAAATAGCTCACTGCTGGGAAAATATTATCTCCTTACCCGTTTTAGTTCATTGTTGGTAAGGCAGGGTGGCGTGGAGTCCTGCAACTGAAGCATCACTAGAGAAGAGAGGCACAGTTGCTCCTTCTATGTCCAGGCCAATTATTATTATTTATTTCTGTATTTATCTAGTTTCAGTAGTGGTTGTTCTGGTGCTGTACCCCTGCAACAGGGCGGTGCTTCTGCACCCTTTTAGCAAGCAATATGCCAAAGACTGGGGACGCGGGTGGCACTGTGGGTAAAACCTCAGTGCCTAGGACTTGCCGATCGTATGGTCGGCGGTTCGAATCCCCGCGGCGGGGTGAGCTCCCGTCTGTCGATCCCAGCTCCTGCCTACCTAGCAGTTCGAAAGCACTCCTAAGTGCAAGTAGATAAATAGGTACGGCGTTTCCGTGTGCTGCTCTGGTGCTGGCTCGCCAGAGCAGCTTCGTCACGCTGGCCATGTGACCCGGAAGTGTCTCCGGACAGCACTGGCTCCTGGCCTCTTAAGTGAGATGAGCACACAACCCTAGAGTCGGACACGACTGGCCCGTACGGGCAGGGGTACCTTTACCTTTACCTTTACCTTTATGCCAAAGACCAGGAAGTGCTCATTTTTCTTCTCCTAACCATGACATGACATTTCAAGAGTGTTCTGTTTGTTGTTGTTTTTCAAACTGTGAAGGCCTTGTGCCAGCTCTCTTTCTGCTAAATGGAGGAGAACTAGTATGGCTACAACTTAGAAAAGAAAGTCACTTTTTAAGAAGGCCCTTTAGAGGAAAAAGTATATTGTGGCAGTTACTTCATGAAAGTGCTAACTTGCTGAGCCAGCACAAAACAGAGTAGGCTGACCCCCTCAAAGGTATGTAGATTTTGCTCGTGTCTTGGTTTTTATTGCCATTTCACCTTCATAATTAAGAGACAGCATCTGCTCAGTCACTGATCACCAAACCTTATTCGCTGGTGCCGTCCCACTATGTTGTGGCCATCCATGTGTGGTAGTCGCAGCCAATCAGGAAAGATCTTGCTGTGAGAGGTTAGGTTGGGCACATAAAGAATAGCTTTGGGGGCCAGATTTTGCACAACAAAAGACTGCAGTAGCCTCTTGCCAGAATGCTGAGGGCAGCCCTTAATTAACACCCTCATTTACATAAGTATCTTTATATAGCTTGGATACCCAGGCTCATTATAATTGCTTGTGCTTGCATTTAACCTGACAGCTGAATAGAAATTGTGAGAGGAGATCACCCAGGAAAAAAGGAACAACCAGACAATTAAACAAAAAGACTCCTGCAGCCATTTTCTGAATTTATTTTAATTAGTGAAGAAGCTGAAACCAAACACTTCACATTTATTCTATTTTGAAGTTTTGTTTTTTAAAGAATCCTAGTGTTCTTTATGGTTTATGCGATGGTAAGATAACCAGGTTTTTTTTTTTGTAAAGGTCTATTTGTTTTGTCTTTCATTAGATCTGGGTATAACTTGATTCCATTATGTTGTGGGATCCATTTTATTATGGAAAGTATTTCTTTCTCATTTAATATTGTAACAATACAATTACTGACTTATGGTCAAAGCTTAAATAGCCTAGATCCAGCATACAGCACAATCCTAACTCTAAGATGTTGGTGGGTGGATACAATGAGACAAATACAAATATAGTTTATTTACAGTCCACCAACCACAAATTAAGAAAATTACAGAATATAAAATATTTCAGATCATTAAAAGAGAAGGGAGGAGAACAGCTGCTGGTAGGACTGGAGATTTTTCTTCAGTGGAGCTTCAGCTATGCCCTAGTGGGAAGAAAGGTCTCCCATTAGCAGTAGCAAGCAGAAAGGCCAAAAGTGAAATACATCAGGTGCCTGGTGCCAATGGCTTTGGATCTCTTAGATCCAAGGCCTCATGGATTCCCCAAGGGTCCCCCACGCTTGAGCCACCTCAACTATGCCAGTCTGGAGATGACATAGCAATACCATCAACAGAATCGCCCCTACCTGCCCAAGCCAGCATGAGCCAGCAGCAGGGCTTGGGATGTGCCAGTAAAACCACCGCTTCACTCTTTTCCTAACCAAAGTAGGATTGCTCTATGAAACAGGCTTAAGCTAATTGATTTCAACAGGATTAAGTATGTCTCACTCCAAATTGGATGCATGTCGGCCATGCATTTTGACAGATTGATATGATTGTTAGGAGAAATCTGGTTGACCACTGTTGGAGTCAAACGGATTAGATGATTCAGAATGGACAGCTCTTTAATAGATGAATGGGGTATACAGGTCATACCAAGGATAAAGCTTTGAAGTGTGAGATGATTTTCAGTTGGGTTAGCATTTATAAAGTGAGCTTGAGCCACGGTGAACCTTTTTCAGGCAGATTACATCCATATTCTGCATTATTACAGTTTAAGTTTACAGTGCCTGTGGTTCCCTTCCCAAAATCTTTTTCAGGTCTGGAGAGGAGAATCTCTATAAGTATATCATCACATCTCTGATTAACTAGCCCCCATCCACCTGAGATCTGATGTGGACAG
Organism: Podarcis pityusensis; assembly: GCF_964106645.2. Lineage (NCBI taxonomy): Eukaryota > Metazoa > Chordata > Lepidosauria > Squamata > Lacertidae > Podarcis > Podarcis pityusensis. The sequence continues at coordinate 75,350,717 of NC_138029.1, read as the reverse complement.
TTCTGAGTTGAGTTCATGGCTTCCATGTTTCAACAGACCCCGGTCCCCTTCGTTATGCAATTAAAGCACTAAACATGATTTGTAGCATGTACATGAGCCTTTTTATTACTTCATCTGATTAGTAAGTTGCCCTGAAAATTGGAAGTTCTGGGATACAGAGCTATTATTAATAATTTGTTTCCTCTTTATGATGTGAAGAACAGCCTCACAATTCTTTCCTACCCCTCCTCTAGGAGATCAAAGAGCAGGATGGATAAAGTCAAGAAGGAACTGACAGAGTCATTGGGAAGGAGTCCCTATCCCCCTTACCCCAGTAGCCAGGGTTCAGAGAGCCTTCCGGGAACCAGCAAAACCTCGTCGGGCAGTAAGAAGTACCCACCGATAAAAGAAAGAGGATTTTACTCAGATGTCCTTACACCAGGAGCTTTAGATCTCTTGGGGGTAAGTGACTAGAACCTCTATCTATCATTGGTCTGTAGACAGTTGAAATATAAATGACACAAACTGGTGTTAGAGTGAGAGATAGATAAATGTATTTTAAGAACATATATTTTGAAGTTCCATTTCTGTTTTCTGCCCCATCTCTGCTCTTTCTTTCCTCTAAAGCTGTTTTTCATGTCATAGGAAGGTAGGAATGTTATTTTTATTTATTTCGCCTCTTAATACATTTTAGAGCTTTGAGGAGTTGGGTGATTTTCATGAAAATAGAAAGTCCTTTTCTATAGTATCTCAGGTGTTTTTAGGAAGTGAAATGGCTTTCCCTTAATGGTACCCCTCATGCTTCAGTTTATTGGCTTTTTCAAAAGGTAAAGACTTTCAATTTCTTTCTTTCTTTCTCTTCTAGAACAGGAAAAGAGGGTTGAGACTTGTAGAAAAATGAGTGGAGATTGGTTTATATCAGGCCTGTCCAACCGGTTGATCGCTCACCCCTCCCCAAAAAAGCTCAGCAACTTTGGTCCTCCCCCCTAAAAGAGCTCAACAACTCTGGTCGATCCAATGGGTAGATCACTGCCAGTTTATTTATAGTGGGACTAGGATGAGGGAAGGAATTCCACTTGATGATTACTGGAGGCTTCTCCAGATTTATTATACTTCCTAACCCTTAACTACTAACACATTTTCCCTTCAGCTGTAGAGGCTGGGAATGTGTTTGTCTTTTAATTAATGTTGAGAATCTCAGGGAATTGCACAAGCCACTGGATGTACCATCAGATGTCATATCTCATTCTTTGCAGTCTGATTGCTATTATGAAAACTAGCTCACCAGATCATAGCTTGCTTTTTCTTTTCTCTCTGTATATGACCAATTCTTGTTTGCTCATTGAATTCTATACATGTTTCTGTACTGTCTCTTTGTAATCCTTATTATATTAAATTTCAGGATGTGAGTGCAGGTCCGAATGTATACAGGGACTTACTGAAACAGTCAGAGCATGAGGATCACACGCCAAAAGGTAAGCACACGGAAAAGGCTGTTATCATCACTTTCCTCCCTAGGAAATTGGAAGAAAGTTGAGCTCCTGTAACGGGGGGGGGGGGGGTATGTGAACTTTGAAGAGTATGATTGATCCTTGATGGTGCCAAAAGGAACAGAACAGTCAAGCAAAGTCAGGGCAGAATAAATATCTGTGGATTTACAGACAAGTGGACTAGCAGCCGTGCCCCAGTCAAGTGGGTGGTAGCCATGCTGAAGGGATCAGAGAAGACCCAATAGCTGGGCTTGTTTAAGGAGCTTGAAAATGAAAGGGAGGGGGGAACGTCTTTTGTTTGGGGGATATGGGACATGGTACGGGTACATCTACCCTGTGAGGTAGGCTGAGAGAAAGTGATTGACCCAAGGTCACCCTGTGAGCTTAGGAACATAGGAAGCTGTTTTATACTGCGTCAGACAAGGAGTCCATCTAATTGAGAATTGCTCATACTGCCTAACAGCAGCTCTCTAAGGCTCCAGGTGCTGTCTTCCCAGCCATACCTAGAGATGTCAGGGATTGAACCTGGGGACCTCTGCATGCTCTCCCGCTGAGATACGTACTTCATGAATGAGTGAAGATTTGAACATAGTGTGACACAGGAGGAGCCAACATTTCTCAGTGCGTGTTTAGCATTATGCATATATGCATAACAAACATTTTCAGTTCTCCAAGATGGGATGGATGATAACTGTTCCCTTTTCACTTGTCCCTGGGTTTCATAACTGTTGATTTCACCATGAAACTGGCAAGAGTTACAAAATAACTTAGACTAAATACAAAACACAGATAAATAACATTAAGCGGAAGATAAGTAAAATAGATAAACCCATTCTAGTTACTTCAATGGAAGTGGAAAATATGAAAGATCTCATCACGTATGGATTTACACCAGAGGTAGGCAACGTAAGGCCCACGTGCCGGTTCCAGGCCAAATGGGTTCTAGATCCGGCCCATGGACAGTCCTGAAATTGCCGCATGGTTCTGATTCATATCGTTCAGAAATCATGTCTGCAGCACCAGAAATCGCTTTTGCACATGCCCAGACGCCGAAAATCGCATCTGCGCATGTCCACGGCGCCGGAAATCGCATCTGCGCATGTCCACGGCGCCGGAAATCGCTTCTGCGCAGGCGTGATTTCCGGCATCTGGGCATGCACAAAAGTGATTTCCGGCGCCGCAGACGTGCTCAGTAGCAATTTCTGGCATCGTGCTGCGCTGGCCCGGCCCACAGACGATCTCCATGGGAGTGATCCAGCCCATGCCCGGTAAGCCTTGCCAACCTCTGATTTACACTATTGTTCTTTAATCTGGGTGGAAGAGAGGGAAATTTCCCAGAGCTGGGCCCCCAAGCATTGGAAATCACCACAAATTCTGTCCTTTGCAGGGTGGGAGCAGTTTTTGCAATGTGCATGCAGCTTTCTCTGGGCAGATTCCACTGCTGTTTTCAGTGGCTTAGGCAGTGCCTTCGCTGCTATAGTGGTCACTTCAGTCAGACTCCCTGGTAAGTCTGGGATTGGGACTCTTACAGTAACCACATATTTTTTTAAAAAACTGTTTTTGTTTTCTTAATCTTGTTTCTTACCAGTCACAACATTTGAAACTCCTGAGAATATTGAGTCTATTTTGAATGCCCAGCAAATTGGACCAACTACAGAAATAATCAAAGAGACGGACTTTCCATTGCAATCATATAAGCCAAAAGTACAAGTTCCCTTTGAGGTGATTCCAGGACAGTGTCCTCGGAAAATAGCGATCGAGAGGTAATTAGTGCCAGGAAATGGTTACAAAGGACTTGCGTACAACACAGGCAAGGACCATTGCATTTGGATGTGCAGCTCTGGATTTCTATACAGAGAGTTACGCGAGCCTATACTAAAACTATTGAAATGGGTGGGCTTAGGCTCCTCTAGCCCTGCATAGGTTCAGGTTGTAAGATGGCAATCCTTCAGAGAGGTAGATACGTTTCTCTGATTTCAATGGGCTTTGGAATGCCAAATTCATATGATTGAGCTACATACGTTAGCTTTTCTCACAGAACCTCAGCCTGAGGCTCCATGGACAAAAATCTACAAGCTGATTTGGAATGGTCTTCAGAATAATAGAGGAGTTTTTGAATCAGGTACCCATCTCTGACAACATTGGAGTATTGGACTGCCCCAAAGCATATAGTTTTGGCCTGTCTCTTTATTACCCTGTATTACTCAATTTACTTTATTAGTCAGTCCCTGAAACAGATTAACAAGAATTGAATCGCGCTTCCTGTAAATATGAACTGTTTAATCTTATTATTTAACCAGGTTGAGACGATTATATCTCAGCCTGGATATCACTCAGCTCTTAGAAATGGCAGGGATAGATTCCAATGAATTGATGCCAAGACACCAGGACCCTGACAATATGCCAACTATTGAGCAGAAGAACGACCCTCTTTTCCCTGTCTATCTCCCATTACAGGTAAGATAAGGGATTCAGTGGTGCATGTGATCTACTTCAGGGATTCCCAAGCCTTTTACAAAGTTGACCCAGCAATTGCATTTGATGATGACTTTCCATTAAATAACCTGTGTGTCTCTATGGATATCTAATTACCATTTGGAAATTGCTGCTGTGCATTATGTCTTAACATTGGATTAAAAATAACCAGGACACTGGGGTGGTGTGGGAGGTGGGGAGTGGATGTGGCAACATTAATGGTACTTAAAAGAAGCTGAATAGTGTTACAAAAGCCTGGTGCCTGCCCCGATCTCTGCCAAGCAGTAACAAGAGAGCGCACAGGGTTGCAGGCATACATACAGGGTCAGTGTCCCTTTGGAGAATAGAAGACACGGCAGAGAAAGTTGTGCTTTAAGAAATAGGGTTTATTCGCCTATTTGCACCTTCAGTCTGCATGGAGGGAGTCCAGATAATAACAATAATTTACAGCATGGCTCAAAGCATTGCAGGTAACTTTTAGTCTATTCCACAAAGATGGATCTCAGCTGTTTTCCCCCTTCTTCCCAGAAGCCCTTTGCCCTCCCCCAGAGCAGTTACCGTGGCAACCTTCCAAATTTCCAGTCTCTGGTCACACCTGGGGCAGGACCCTCAATGGCTCTTTACCAGGGGTCGGCAAGGTTTTCCTCGCCTGGGCCGGTTCACTCCAGCGGAGATCCCTCCGTGGGCCAGATCATGAGCGTCTGCGATTTCCGACGTTGGCGGAAGTGAGTCCCCACACTGCGCCGCTTTAGCGCAGTGCGTGGGGACTTGCCAAGCGGGCAGCTCAGTTCAGGGGCAACTCATGGCTGGTTAAACGACCCCCATGGGCCGTTTGTGGCCCATGGGTCTTAGGTTGCCTACCCCTGCTCTTTACTGTGATGCTAACAGGTCTGCCCTTCCCTCAACCAGCCAGGTTGGTTTGCGTAAGGCAGTCCAGGAATTCCCTCTCTGGCACAGCTCTGCAGTTAGTTTTTAAAATCCATTTCCCAGTCAAAATCCTAGTATTTATATGTTCCTAGTGTTTATGGGGATCCCCTCTATTTCTATAACAATATGTTTTGAAAATATGAGATTGATGTTTGGGTTTTGATCCAGCAAGATGTACAAGAAGCAGAAACCTCCTACAAGATATTAGGCAGGATCCAAAGAGCAGCCAGAGGCATTTATGAACACACACATACCAGTGCTGCTCACCCCATGGCCTTCATGCTCCCTTCCCCAAGTCATTATAGAAGCTTGGCAGACCTTACACTCTTGCAGAAGGACAAGCTGCTGTCAGAACAAGCAGAGCCGTGGTGCACGTGCAGAAGTACTTGGATATGCAAAGAGCTGTCAGGATTCCAAGTCAGCTATTGACTTTGGTGAAGGATTAATTTCTCACTTCTTGCTTGCTTAGATTTTTGATAATGAAGAGTATGATTGCCGGACTCCAGAAGAGTGGCTTTTGTTGGGTGTGGAACCTGAATCTGAAGACCGGAAACCTATCCCAGGAAAAGCACTCCTGCCTACAGATGATGAGCTTGGGCATGGTAAAGCATAGATGTGATGCAACTGAGTTATTTCATTTATTACAAAGATTGCAAAATAATAGTTGAATACATGAGAACCATGCTTTTCTCCCTCCAAGTATTTTTGTTTTGAAGTATAGCAGATCAAAACATACAATGTTTTCTTGCATTTTGCATATATTCTAAGGCCCCACCCTTCCCCAAGTGGCTCTATGAATCCCTACCAATGAAACTTAGAAATTAATGTTTTTTAATTACCATATTTTTCCATGTATAACATGCCCCTGTGTATAACACAACCCCTATTTTTTGGGACTCCAAGTAAAGAAATCCCCCCTATGCACTATCCGTGTATAAGACGACCCCCATTTTTAAACTTGAAAAAATAGGGAAAATATATAGTCTTATACATAGAAAAATACGGTACTTTGTTTCAGTTAACTGTTAAGTGTATTTTATTTCTGCTGAAATTCGTGGGAGTCAGGCTGTTGACACTAGCATAATGTTTCATGTGAGTGGAACTAAACTAGTACTTTAGCGTCTGAAGATGTGGTATTTATGCATTTTATTAACTATTTTATAAGCCATAATTTTTAGACATAGTGTCTGATTTTTAATGCCTCTATATCTGGGTGTACAATGTGATATTCTTGTGAGTTAATTTTTCAAAATATGTGGAGCGATTGCAATTCTTCTATAATCTAACACAAATGACAGGTGCTTTTAGCCTAAAAATTAAGTCCTGTAAGTTGACCACTTCAGTTAGAACATGTGCCTAACAACATTTCTGCATTATGGAGGCAGTTGGAGGATGGATAGCAGCTAACGGATTGGGGTTGAATCCTGACAAGACAGAAGTACTGTTTTGGGGGGACAGGGGACAGGCAGGTGTGGGGGACTCCCTGGTCCTGAATGGGGTAACTGTGCCCCTGAAGGACCAGGTGCGCAGCCTGGGAGTCATTTTGGACTCACAGCTGTCCATGGAGGCATAGGTTAATTCTGTGTCCAGGGCAGCTGTCTACCAGCACCATTTGGTATGCAGGCTGAGACCCTACCTGCCTGCAGACTGTGTCGCCAGAGTGGTGCATGCGCTAGTTATCCCCCGCTTGGACTACTACAATGTGCTCTATGTGGGGCTACCTTTGAAGGTGATCCGGAAACTACAACTAATCCAGAATGTGGCAGCCAGACTGGTGACTGGGAATGGCCGCCGAGACCACATAATACCTGTCTTGAAAGACCTATATTGGCTCCCAGTACATTTCCAAGCACAATTTAAAGTGTTGGTATTGACCTTTAAAGCCCTAAACGGCCTCAGCCCAGTATACCTGAAGAAGCGTCTCCACCCCCATCGTTTTGCCCGGACACTGAGATCCAGCGCCAAGTGCCTTCTGGTGGTTCCCTCACTGCGAGAAGCCAAGTTACAGGGAACCAGTCAGGGGGCCTTCTCAGTAGTGGCGCCTGCCCTGTGGAATGCCCTCCCATCAGATGTCAAATAAATTAACAACTATCTGACATTTAGAAGACATCTGAAAGCAGCCCTGTTTAGGGAAGTTTTTAATGACTGATGTTTTAATGTATTTTAAACCTTCTGTTGGAAGCCACAGAGTGGCTGGGGAAACACAGCCAGAAGGGTGGGATATAAATAATAAGCTATTATTATAATAAATTATTATTATTATTACCTACTAAGATACTAATACGTGTTGGGGTGCCATTAAAAATTAAAAGGAGATACAAAATATGGAGCCCAGAACACAAAGCAGGATCATGAGGCTTGTAAAACTGTGAAGAGGACTCTGTGTAGTTCTGCCTATTTTAACCAAGACAATTGTGAAAATGTGATTCCCTGTTTGTCATTCATATCTCAGAGGATCCCAAAAGTCACAAACTGATCTATAAGTGGATAGATGTTGGTGTTCTGGATTATGATGAAGAGACAAAATTTTACTTGGTTCATAAGACAAACAGTCTGGGCCTAGTCCGGGATGCACAAGGGAAACGTGTACTTAATGGAGGAATGACTGAAGAAGGTGGGCATTGATTTATTTTTTATTGGATTACAGGGAAGAAGTTAAAATCAAGAGCTTCTCTATACCCAATTAGCTCCCTTTGATTCACAATTGTCTTGGATTGTGATGCATCTTTCTGCCTCTTTAATAAGCAACCATGGAATATTTTCTTTTTCCTGACAATCCTTTGAGGATTCATAGAGGTGGATCATAGACTTCTAGAGTTGGAAGGGACCCTGAGGATCATCTAGTCCAACCTGCTGCAATGCAGCAATATGCAGCTGTCCAATATGGGGACTGAACCTGCAACCTTGGCATTATGTGGACAAATTCAGGATTATTTGTAAAAGGACCTCCATTCTCATCACTCCATCACTTAGAACCTGATCATGTGCATGTTTCCTTGGAAATAAGTCCCACAGAATTTGGTATGGCCTACTTTTGGAGGGTCACAATTAGATGAGACAACAGGGGACCTGTGATCATATCTCCCACTTTAAAAAAGCCAGTGGTCACCATTGGGGGTGAGGAATAACTGAGCAATCAGATTGGGATTCTGGTACTGGGAGGAGGAGACATAGCACCTTCCCTTACGCTACATTTATGATCCAAATTTCAGCTCCCAGCCCCACCACAGCCGCTCTTTATGATGATCACATGTTTTCCTCCACATGATTAACTGCAGTTGGTGGGGGAGAGGGCAGTTTAGATTAGGAAAACAGTGTGAAGGAAATGATTCCCTCTCCCCACCCTCCCATCTGCCTTTAACTTTTGAAAATACAGTGGAAGATACAGTCACACATATCCCTCCTGTCTCATCTAGTTGGATACAGTGACGTTTCTGATGAGTATTCTTCTGAGTCTCCATTTGGATTCTATTACTCATCATTCTCTTTTCTGCCACGAAACTCTCAGCTTGACACTAGCTTGGTCATAGACTCATTAGATAATTTTGGCACCTGGTTTCTGCAATCTATTTTTATGGCCCCAGTGTGTTCACATTCTTTTCTAATTTCTCCCCAGGGAGAGCCCCACTAATGCCTTGTCAGTATTGGGTGCCCCGTGTCCGTTTGCTTTTTCTGGCTGAGGACCCCCGGGTTCTTGCCGAGCGAGTGATTTCTGCCAATGACTTGAGGAAGAAAACACAGGCACTATTGTTGTATAACCTGTATGTTGACTGCATGCCTCTGGATGGAATGCAAACCATTGAAGAAAAGAGTTTGCAGCGGATGAAGCAGATGGCAATGGAAACTTCACGTCTGAGGAAAGGGAGTATGTAAGTATTGCAACAGTCCTTCATACTGAAAACATGTTTGTGGTTTTAACACCTTGTTTATGACAAGGGAGGCCTAGCCACCTGGGTGGCAGGATAACTCCATCATTATCATTCCCTCACACCCTTTTCTTCTCATCGCATTCCCTGTTCTTTCTTTCCTACTTCCTCTGTTTCTGCACACCCTGGGAATTGTGCTTTTCAGAGGCAGACATAAAAAACTAAGGAGGAAACCAGTAAACACAAGCAGGGCAGACACCTGCAATTAATTTGATGCAATTCAGATGCAATTACACCAGGCTGTGCTGTGTTGTGGAACCATTCAGTAAAACCACCATAGATGTAAGGTGCAGACTTTCAGTGTTTGAAGACTTTAAGGAGCACTGATCTAACTAGTGGTATTTGAGATATTAAGTTGCAGCTCTTCCAGAAACTAGCTGGTGAAATGTAGAGGTCTTTTTAGTGTGGTTATTAGAGCCCCTTCGTGTGATTCACTGAGAGCTGCTTCCTGATCAGGTGCTGCTCTTCCCTTTCTTAACAACTGCTTGTGCATCTTCAAAGATTAGATAATGGTAAGTGAAGGGGAGTGTGGGAGATATTTCAACTGGAAATCAGGTGAGCATGGCACAGGGTCTTGAGTGGGTACAAGGTAGATCATAGAATCATAGAGTTGGAAGGGACCCTGAGGGCCATCTGGTCCAATTCCCTGTAATGCAGGAATTTCAACATCTAGACGCCCATCCAATTTGAAACCTTACCGGACCCTGCTTAGCATTGCAAATATGCTAGCAGTTTTATTGCTGCACCACTAGGAGGAGATCACTGCAAGGATGGCTGATTTCCAATTGTTTCACGATAGCAATGACAATCTATTTCCTCCTGCCTAAGTTAGGATGCTGAATTGAAAAAAAGCTAACCAGGAATGGACTTCTGTGAGAAAGGCCTAGGAACTAAGTTCCTTTCTGGTATGGAAAACAAATTCCTAGGCTCAAGATGTGCTCAGAGGTGCCCATTTATTTAATACTGTCTGCATTTCTTTTGCATGTGACTTTGGTTGGTAGAGGTTCTAGTAAAAAGCAACATAATTCTGACAAGGTTGCCATCAAGTCTGTAGCACTGCTACAGACTCCATGGCTTGGAAGATTTGAGACGCTTTGAGCTAGATGAGTCATCAGCCAGTGGTATCATTGATATATCAGTTCATCTCACTGAACTGTGAAAGCTTTTTCCTCAGTCAGATACAGATGTGTAAAATGCAATAAAATTAGTTTTTGAAGAAGGCTAAAGACTATCTGTGAATAGCCCCAAGACCAGAAAATATATCCTGGTTCCAGAAGTTACAGACAATAATATGAAATTGTGATAATAGTAATAATAATAACTAGAGAGCTGGCCCTGTACAAACTAATATCTCCATTGGGCATATGATAATTTACCATTGGGGAAAATAATGTAAAGACTAAAAGCTGAGGAGATAACTCTTGGGGTTATAAGGCTATTGAAACTTGCTATTCAGCTTTGCCCCAGCAATACACCCTTGAGGCACTGCATTAGATTGTTCTTCCTTATCATCTGACTACCTTATCCGCGGGACTCATGGCCTTGTCTTCCCTTCCGGGACAGGGCCTTTGCTGGCTTCTGCTGGTGTTGCTTCTCATTGTTTTTTGTTTTGCCTTCTCCATGCAAATGGAACAGTTATCGCCAGACTGCCAATTACAATGGGTCAGGAGGGGAGCGAGAAAGAAAGAAGAGTGGAAATATTGCTTCTAAATCTCTCCCTTTAGTCAGATGTAATACAGTCCTAGGTGTCACACAACTTGCCCCACTGCCCCTTGATCCTTCAGAATCACCTGCTGTCCCATTCCAGGTCTACTATGAAGCTCCCTTAATGTGCCGCAAGCACTTTTAATGAAGAAGCAAAGCACATGCAAACACAGGAGGCGTGAAGATGGGACTGTAGAGATATATGAGTGATGCAGACGCAACATTGTGAGAGGTCGTAGTTCATTCTGTTAATTAGTTTTTTAATTATGCTTAGCATTTTAGAGCGGCTGCAGCTCCTGGGGAAAGAAGTGTCCCTAGACTTTGAGCGAACCATGAACAAGATTAACTTTGACAGAATTGTCACTTCCAAGCCTCAGACGTTCTATTATGTCACTCTGCCTGAGAAAGAGGAAGAGAAGGTGCCACAGAAGGGTAGGTGACACAGTAGAAAAAGACAGCAGCAGAGTGTAAAATCATCCCAGGGGGAAATCATTCTGTTTCTTGCAATTAACTTTAGACTATGATTGATATGTTGCAAAGGGAGATGTACCAATCCCATATTATATTATTATATTTTATAGTCGTAATTATTTTACTTATAAGCTGCTTAAATAAGTTTTGTTATTGGGTAATATATAGATATTGAAACTAAATCAGTGCCAGCGTGTTCCTTTCTGACAAAGTCTGACAATACAAACTATTTATATATATTTGCATCCCAAGCTTTCTGGGTAAAAGAAGTTGAATGATAGTGATGAGAGCAAGTGTCAGCCATTCAGATACAAACAAGCTGCTGCCATGGATCCTTTGAGGGACAGAGCTAGACTAGCCAAGGTTTGAGGCAATGCCATGCAAGATGGCTGCCACTCCTTTGCCTCAAACCCTTCTGGAGCAAGGAACAGTGATCAATAAGCAAGAGTATGTGTATTCTGCAATTCTGTGAAAATATATAGCATTCTGAGAATCTCATTGCTTTGAGAAAGTGAGTTTTTGGCTGTTAGAACTACAAAGTTATATGTGAAAGCTTGTGAGCAAGTGGGGGGGGGAGGAGGAGGGAGAATTAAGATTTCCATGGGTCAGGAGGATTGGCTTCAATGCTTGACCATAACTGCTTGTCCATTTCCAAGCAAAATGAGTGGGAATGTACAAATTTGTTTAATTTTCATAATTTATACAGATCTAGTTGTTGTTTTTCTGGACACAGAGATGTGGTCATCTTGCTTGCACCTGGAAATTACAGTAGGGATGGCCTGTGATTCTGGCACTGCCCTTGGGCCTTGTGTGCCTGGAGGCTTCATGCTCAAGGAACAACTCTGGAGTCTTCTTTTTTTTTTTTAATCACTGCTTGAAGAGAAGTGGTGAGGCAGGAAAGGTACAGGGGGGAGGTGTGGTGAGGTGGAGGAGCAACGATGGGGTGGTCCTTGCTTTAAAGGAAGGGGGTGCCGGACAGCCACTGTGCCAGCCTGGAGCTGGTGCAACAATGGGGCACCAACAGTAGGACTGACTCAGGATCCAACTAATCCTGGGCTGGATCCGTCCCTTACTGCCTCAAGAATACACATTTTGGAAGCTTTGGAAGGAGAAGCTTTGCTCAGTTTACACATATGCACACATACACACTCTGATGCAAGGGTGGAGGTGTAGGTTGCTCTGTAAATAAATAAAATGCATTTTTCAGCATTTATGGTTCTTACATATGCTTAACAAGAACAGCTACATGACTACTGTTCCTACAGAAATAACATCTCTTCTTGTGTCCCCAGGTCGCATTGATGTTCCTGAGTACCCATTTAATGAGCAAAAAGAAACTTTTAGCTTCATTTCCCTCCTGACACGGCCAGAAGTCATCATGGCTTTGTGCCAGGTCCGGGATGAGTGCAATAAAACTGCAGCTATGTCACTGTTCCATTCAACCCTGACTAAGTACGGCCGACTAGAGGAGTTTGAGCAGATCCAGAAACAGACCTTTTCACAGGTATAGCAGCAGGGAAATACTCTTTGCAGAGATGTGGCTATGCAAAGTGTAAGTGGCTATAGTGTGTGTGTGTGTGAGAGAGAGAGTGTGTGTATGCTATTGTAATGTAATGGTTGGATTGTCAGACTAGGCCTGAGGAAACCTGGGTTCATAGTTCCTCTCAGCCAAGAATCTTGCTGGATGATATTGGGACTAGTCATTCTCTCTCAGCCTAATCTAACTCACAGGGTGGCTGTAAGGGCAAAATTTGCAGAGAAAAAACATGTAGATGAGCTCCATGGAAGATGCTGGGATAAAAGTGTAATCATACATATTAATAGTAGTAATAATTCTATTAGTGTTAGGCCTTATGTGGTCAAAATGGCACCATCCACACACAAGAGAGCATATCAGCAATTTGTCAAGGTGAAAAAAATATTTCAGGGGAGAAACCATAAGTGGGGAAACATCCTTTAAGAGTCCACTGATGGCCAAGGATACTCAGTGGCCATGGAGTATGTCAGCCTGTTGAAGGGTGGGGAGGATAGAGCAGAAAACCAGGGTGGTTTGGTAGGAAAATGAGGTATTCTTGAATAGAGCATGTAATGCTGAACAAATGTTGTAACATTTTGTTGCAGTTCCCTCTTGTAAATAAACAATCGTGGGGCAAACAGCCATCATTCTTCAGTTAGAGCTCATGGTTGAGTATAGCACTTAACCGCAGACTTCTTAAATGCAGTCTGCTTTGGAGTGAGAAGGATTAGAAACTCCTTGAGAATAAGCCAGGCATTTTAAAAGGCAACACAGTTTCCCAAACACTGTTTTCTGTTCTCATTCCTGGGTTCCATAGGTGTTACTGTCCTTAAAGTAGTAACTTTGGCCAGGATCCAACCCAATTGCTTGCACAATACAGTTTCCAAGAACCCCAACTTCCTTTAATCTGTAACTCACCTCAGAAAACAATTTGGAAATTAGGCAGGAAGAAATGTGCATGGTGATTTCCCCTGGGAATAAGAACGGAAGGACTTGGGGAAGGATGCCAGGGAAGCAGCGTTTGGCTAAGCATTCAGAGTACAAGCAGACAGTAGAGCGGATTCTTTAGGTGGTAGGTGGGGTCTCCTTCACTAGAGGTATTTGAGAAGAGCCTAGACATCTCAACATCCATCTGTCATCCTGTACCTTGTGTGTGTGTTTGTCCAGATAACCTTCAAAGTCCTTTCTTACACAGTGGTTCTATCTTTATATGATCTTTAAAGCTGCTCCGCATGAAGAAATGGACAAGATTCTATTTTTCTTTGTCTCACCGTAAAATACAGTGTGCTCTATTTTTCTCCATTCCACCTTGAAATACATCATCAGCTTTGCATGGGGTTTCTTAAAAAAAAGGACAATAAATGGAAGAATTGCACTGGTCATGTTTTGGTAAAACCAAGGTCTTATGCTGGTGCGTTTTTAAGCTTAAATGTTATATTCCCATTAAAAAAAATAACTTGTTAATCTGAAATCAATTTATGAGGCATGATGTGTTTCATATTAGATTGCTATCAGAATGGTTGTTACCATTCTCATAATGTTACTGAAGCAGGCCAGAGGTAACTGACATGGTGCCCTCCAAATATTGTTGAACTACAACTCTTATAACCCTAGCCATTTGGCCACACTGGCTGGCACTGGTGGGAGCTGTAGTCCAGCAACATCCCAAAGGCACCACACTGGCTACCCCTGAAATCTCCCTGCTTACCAAATGGTGTTCTATGTAATTAGTGGAAAGTACCCACTGTTGGAACTTCCGGGGTGGCGCCATCGGTAATGGCGGATTCCCTCTGACTTGGAGGGAACTGGCTCTGCGGAAATTGGGTCTGCACCGCTACGGCGAAGCGGGGACCCTTCAAAAATCACAGGCGGGTGAAGCCTGTGACCGTGGGACTCGGCGGGCACCTTTTGCGCCCCCCCCCAACTTGCAAAGGAGCCCGACTACGGGTTCCGGAGCGGAGCGGGGAAGTGGCGCGGTGCTGTGAGTCAATTGCTTCTTCCGTGGAGCGAAGCCGCATAGCCGTTACCGGAGAGCGCTGCCTTTTTCCTGGGACAATTTGGCTGCAAAACAATGATCTGTGAGTAGACTAATTTCGGAATCAAAGGAATTTTACAAATAATTTGGCACCGAAGCGGAAAGGCATAAACAGGGAGTCTGCCTTCCGTTCTTGTAAATGGAGTAAAGCAATGAACTTGTAAGCGGAAACCTTAAAAGACGTTGGAAAAGGATTATAATTCGAACATCAAACAAGCGATTTCCCCCCCTTGATTGCAGGGGAGGAGGGGGGAAAGGTTTGAACTGTATTTCCCTGCAAAAAGAGAGGAAAAGAAGCTAAAATCCACTGCTCAAAACCCTGGAATGGGTTGCCAGTGAACAGTAAGAATGCCGTACTGTGAAATGCGCTGTTGCTGAAAGTACTCTTTGACAGTTAACTCTGCATCTGAGATACAAGTAAGATACAATATTTCTGACTGGCTTCTCCTGGTTTTAAAGTAACAGAAAATAACTGAGATTGAAACTGTTGTCCTTTTTGTGAATTGGGGGGCTAAAGGAAAAAAGTTAATTACTTTAAGACACCTTTGATTGCTACTGTGTCCCCCTAGAGGAAGTTTGAAATTGCTACAATAGCAGCTGGGCCAGGGAAATTTTCCACTTCAAAACAAATTTTGATCGTGAGACTGACCTTGGGTTTTATCTGAGGGTTATGGCAGATGGCAAGGAGAAGATAGATTTGTTACAGGAAAAAACAATGAGGTCTGGCAGACTATTTCGCACAGATGGTGGGCTGCAACGAAAAGCATCGACATCTGGCCCTTCTGGTTTACCAACAGTAACCTCATCGGCACAAGCTAAACCTAAAGGAATGGCAGCTGAAGATGCTTTGGCTCAGGCACTAGGTAAAATCAACGAATCTTTGGAAAGAATAAGTAAACAAGTAGCCGAGGCATCGGGCAAAATTGATCAAAACACTACAAGTATTAATAATTCGGGACAGAAGGTAAATACCAACACAGAAACTATTCAGAAATTACTACAGGAATCTACCTTGACACGAAAGACAGCCGAAGAGGCAAAGGAAATAGCAACTGCTACAGCCACTGTTGTAGAAGAGAAGATACCACCGATACACAAACAACTTCAAGACCACAGGTCAATATTGTCTATGATTGAGTTGAAGGAGAAACAAACGAATTTAAGGATCAGGGCCGTACCCGAACTTGAGAAAGACAACTTGACTGACTTTCTTACGCAGGAATTTGCAGACTTTTGGAACCCAGATTTGGAGAAGGATAGTTTCAAGATAGTGAGTGACTTCAGGCTTGGAAGAGGAGGGAGGAGGAACAGGGTGAGAGACTGTTTGATCACCCTCCGAACAAAAGAGGAGAGAGACAAAATCTTGAGTCTGCACTTCCAGAAGACTTTGGAAATACACCAGTCAAAAGTGGAGATATTTAAGGATATTCCGAAGCATCTTTTGGACCTTAGGTCCAATTATAGAGATTTGGTTGCCCTGTTGAGAAGCAACGGAATCATCTTTAGGTGGGAATTCCCCCAAGGCCTATCCTTTAGTTACAAAGGGAAGAAGATAAAAATAAGATCAGAGGACGACAAAGATAGATTTTGGAGAGACCACGGAGAAGACCTGCAGAAGGAAGCTGCAGAAGAGTTAAGAGCACTTGTAAGTGAAACTTTAGACATACCAAGTTTACCTCCTGAACTAAAAGACCGCCTGAAGAAGGGGATACCACCGACAGATCAGGAACAGGCACTGGGTGCAGTTGGAGGAGAAGCAAAGTAACTACATCATGGCTCTACAACTATTAAGCTGGAATTGTAATGGTTTGAACTCCCCTCAGAAAAGGAAATCTGTGTTTCATTTATTAAAAAAGGAACAATTGGACTTGATTTGTCTACAAGAAACACATGTAACAAGGTTACACAGGAAACTACTAATTAATAAAAGACTGGGTCAGGAGTTTATTTCATCGGACAAGGTTAAAAAAAGAGGGGTAGTGATCTATGCAAAGGAGAGACTATTACCGAACTTTATCTTCAAAGATGACCAAGGAAGATTTGTGGCAATTGAAATTCAAACACAAGGAGAGAAATTTTTGATAGTAGGAGTTTATGCACCAAATGAGGGGAAATCTGACTTTTTAAAAAAGTTGCATGAGACCTTGATGGACTATTTGGATTATAATGTGATTTTGATGGGAGACATGAATGGAGTGGTATCTACACACATGGACAAGGCACAAAGACAGGTAGTCACTAAGGACGGCAGACTACCGAAAACTTTTTTTGAGATGACAGACAACTTGGACTTAGTTGATATCTGGAGAACAAAGAATCCCTTGGCCAGAGAGGGAACCTTCTTCTCTGAAGCCAAACTGACATGGACAAGAATTGACCAAATATGGGTAACTAGAGGAATGGCACCAAAGACAAGAAAAGTGGAAATCTGCCCAAAAACTTGCTCCGATCATAATGCTGTGAAGATGGAGATGAAACTAACACCAACTGGCTCCTTCAGATGGAGGATGAATGACACCTTATTTAGAGATGAAGTCTTTAAGAAGGCCCAAAAAACCTTGAGAGATTATTTTGAGATAAATATGGACACCAATGTGGAAAAAAGAGTAATCTGGGACGCAAGTAAAGCTGTCATGAGAGGGTTCTTGATACAACAGAACGCATTAAAGAAGAGAATCCAAAATGAGAAGAAGGATAAAATTTTGGAGAAAATAAAGGAAAGTGAAAAGAAATTGAGAGTAAAACCAAAGTCGCAAGAGATTTTGAGAGAAATAAAGTTACATCAAGTACAATACATGAAAATGATGAATCAGGAGATAGAATGGAAAATTAAACAAATGAGACAAAATACATTTGAGTCGGCTAATAAATGTGGGAAATTGCTGGCTTGGCAAATGAAAAAAAGACAAAAATTAAATACAGTTACAAATCTAGAAGTGGAAGGAAGGAATATACAGAACCCAGCCGAGATTAGAAATTGTTTCCAGAGGTATTTCAAACAACTATATACACAAGGGCCACAGAAAGAAATTGACGTAGACCGATTTTTGAAAACAAATGGATTACAAAAAATCTCTCAAGAGAATAAATTAATGTTGAACTATAAAATAACTGAACAGGAGATAGAAGGTGCCATTCAGAATATGCAATTAGGCAAATCTCCAGGACTGGATGGACTGACTTCTAGATACTACAGATCTTTAAAAGAATGGTTAGTACAACCTTTAAAAGAAGTCTGTAATGAAATAATGGATGGGAAAAGGGCACCAGAGTCGTGGAAAGAAGCGTATATCACACTTGTACCGAAAACAGAGACTGAAAAGACGCAGCTTAAGAACTACCGCCCCATATCACTGCTCAGTGTGGATTACAAAATTTTTGCAGACATCTTGGCTAAAAGACTAAAAAGAGTGTTAGTGGAAGAGATACATAAAGACCAAGCAGGCTTTCTCCCGGGTAGACATCTATCTGAAAATGTGAGAAATGTAATCAATATTTTAGAAAAATTACAAGTGAATATAAATACTAAGGCAGTTTTAATATTGGTGGACGCGGAGAAAGCTTTTGACAACATTTCTTGGAGCTTTATGAAGAAGAACTTACAGGGTATGGGGGTAGGCCAAGGCTTTGAAAATGGTATAAGTGCAATATACTCTGAACAAAAGGCTAAATTAATTGTAAATAATGTGGTGATGGAAGGATTTAAGATAGAAAAAGGGACACGACAAGGCTGCCCAATCTCCCCATTGCTTTTTATATCGGTCCTGGTGGTTTTGCTGAATATGATTAGAAGGGACCAGTTGGTTAAAGGTATACAAGTCGGAGCCAAACAGTACAAATTGAGAGCATTTGCAGATGACTTAGTATTGACGTTACAGGAGCCAGAATCTAGTACCAAAAGGGTTTTAGAACTGATTCAAAATTTGGTCAGGTTGCAGGATTCAAACTGAATAAGTTAAAAACCAAGGTTTTAGAGAAAAACTTAACACCAATTGAGAGAGAGAGGTTTCAGAATGAGACAGGTTTAACAGTGGTTAAGAAAGTTAAATACCTGGGGATTAACATGACAGCAAAAAATGGGAATCTATTTAAAGACAACTATGAAAAATGCTGGGCTGAAGTGAAAAAAGATTTAGAAATTTGGTCAAATTTGAAGCTTTCACTGCTGGGTCGTATTGCTGCGATAAAAATGAATGTATTGCCTAGAATGTTATTTTTGTTTCAAACATTGCAAATTGTGGACAAAATGGACTGTTTCAAGAGGTGGCAGAGAGATATTTCTAGATTTGTCTGGCAGGGCAAGAAGCCTAGAATAAATTTTAAAATACTAACAGATGCAAAGGAAAGAGGTGGATTTGCCCTGCCAGACCTTAAACTTTACTATGAATCAGCAGCTTTTTGCTGGTTGAAAGAATGGCTGCTTCTTGAAAACACAGACATTTTGGATCTAGAAGGTTTTAACAATGTATTTGGATGGCATGCATATCTGTGGTATGATAAGGTCAAAGCACATAAAGCATTCAAAAACCATATTGTCAGGAAAGCATTGTTTAATGTTTGGATAAGATACAAGGACTTATTGGAAAACAAAACCCCAAGGTGGTTGTCACCGATGGAAGCGAAAGCACTGAAAAAGCTCAATATGGAGGTCAAATGGCCGAAATATTGGGAAATTTTGGAACAAGATGGAGATAGACTGAAACTGCAGAGTTTTGAGAAATTAAAAAACAAAGTGCGAGACTGGCTTCATTATTATCAGATAATGGAGGCATATAATTTGGACAAGAAAATTGGCTTCCAGGTGGAAAAATCAAAATTAGAAACAGAACTATTAGAACCCAAAACTAAGATTTTGTCAAAGATGTATAACTTGCTGTTGAAATGGAATACTCAGGATGAAACGGTGAAATCTGCTATGATCAAATGGGCACAAGATGTTGGACATAACATAATGATGGCTGACTGGGAACAGTTATGGACCACAGGTATGAAGTTTACGGCATGCAGTGCCTTAAGAGAGAATATTATGAAAATGATATACAGGTGGTACATGATCCCAGTCAAGCTTGCAAAAATCTATCATTTGCCCAATAACAAATGTTGGAAATGTAAAGAAACTGAAGGTACATTCTTTCACCACTGGTGGACGTGCCCAAGGATTAAGGCTTTCTGGGAGATGATTTATAACAAAATGAAAAAGGTATTTAAATATACCTTCTTGAAGAAACCAGAGGCCTTTCTCCTGGGCATGGTCAGCCAACTGGTGTTAAAGAAGGATAGAACTTTCTTTATGTATGCTACAACAGCAGCAAGAATACTTATTGCAAAGTATTGGAAGACACAAGATCTACCCACTCTGGAAGAATGGCAGATGAAGGTGATGGACTACATGGAATTGGCGGAAATGACTGGCAGAATCCGAGACCAGGGAGAAGAGTCGGTGGAAGAAGATTGGAAGAAATTTAAAGACTATTTACAGAAATATTGCAAAATTGATGAATGTTAGAATGATGTTGGAATGAAGTTAGGTGGTTTAAGCAGTAATGCCATAAAGGTGTATGTAAAAAAGGATTGATAACAGATGAAAATTTATAGTATATTAAGTTAAAGGATTATGATAAAACAAAGAGGGAAAGAAATTGCTGACTTAACTAATTGAACTGGAATACAAAAAAGGGAGGTATGAGGAGGTCAGGGAAACAAGGATATGAATCTAAGTTATGGAAAGATTGATCTATTTTTCTTTTTTTTCTTTTTAAGTATCTTTTATTCCTTTACTCTGTATTTTGTATTTTGTACTTTTCTTGTATTTTTACTTCCTGTTTTTGTGTAATTCTTTTTTCTGAAATTTCAATAAATATATATTAAAAAAAAGAAAGTACCCACTGTTGTTTGAGAGTTCTAAGAAAACAAAAAAGTAGTATTATTTTAAAATCAGTGGTTAAAATCAGTGCAATTTTGAAAGTTGCAGTCCACCATTTTGCTTAAAAATGACATCTAGTTGTATCCCAACCCAGAAAAAAGCCTGTTCCGTGATTTTCAGAACAAATCATGCAAAATTTGGTTGCAGTATCTTAAGAGGTGTTGAAATGCATAGAGAACGAAGAAGAGGAGGAGTTTGGATTTGATATCCCGCTTTATCACTACCCTAAGGAGTCTCAAAGCGGCTAACATTCTCCTTTCCCTTCCTCCCCCACAACAAACATTCTGTGAGGTGAGTGGGGCTGAGAGACTTCAGAGAAGTGTGACTGGCCCAAGGTCACCCAGCAGCTGCATGTGGAGGAGCAGGGAAGCGAACCCGGTTCACCAGATTAAGAATCTACTGCTCTTAACCATTACACCACACTGGCAAACAGCTTTCCCAAAAATGTAGCAGATGTGTCACTTGGCACTGTAGTTGACATTCTTTGTTTTATTTTTATCTAGGTTTCAATGTTCCTTAAGGATACTTGGATCAATACTCTAAAGATAGCCGTGAGAAGCAGTTTGAGGGACATAGGCAAAGGCTGGTACAACTTGTATGAGACTAAGTGGGAAGTATACCGGATGTCCAAGCTTCATCAGCTGATGGAGCTCATCAAGTTTATGTTGCAGGACTCTGTACGTTATCTGATCCAGGATTCACTGGTAAACTTCACCCAGCTCTTCTTGGATTCCTGCCACAGTGTCCTGAATTGCCCTGAAGATATGGTGTGGGGAGATGACCTTGTTAACAGCCCATACAAGTAAGGAGAGAAATGGAGAGATGTTTTATTTTTGTGGAAAAGGAAAAGAACATTGATCAGTGTGCTCTCATATAATGGGAGGGTTCTTTTTCTCTGAATTTTCTCTTGATGAATTGGTATCACTGTGCAAAATCACTTCAGTCATGGCTCCTCTTTTTGGCATGCTTCAGCATCCCCTGGGACATTGCTGGGCACCAATATTTCTCAAGTTAAGGGGTTATTGCTGGCTTCTGACAGGCATCACAAAGAGTCTGTAGGTTACAAAGTGAAGTCACCATAGCTTTAGTATTCATTGGCTTTATTAGAAGATCTTACTGTGTCTGTTTAGCATGGTCTTGGGGCCAGAGTTATAGAATCATAGATTGTAGAGTTGGAAGGGACCCTGAGGGTCATCTAGTCCAACCCCCTGCAATGCAGGAATCACAACTAAAGCATCCCTGGGAAGACATGCTCCGCCGCTGGCAGCATGCTGCCAACAAACCTTTTGGACCTTACCTTTTCACTTCCGCTGCATGCTCATGCTTCCTGGATGTAGGCCCCAGAAATGCAAAGACCACTTTATTAAGGGGATATTTTTACAAGTGTTAACCTATTTTTGCAAAACATGTGGTGTCTGTACACATGCTTTTTTGGGTGCATGGCACAGTAGATATTAACAGAGACCTTACGAACATCCAGCAAGTTTAATTCAAGTCAGTCATTGTTCTTGGCAGATAGGAGAAGTGGGTTGAAACAGTAGACCTCAGCTGAAGTATGTTACCCAGTCTGGAGTATGCATTTTGAGACAGATGAAAACAAATTGAATAAAGCTCCAGTGTGAACCTAAAAAATAATTAAGGTTAGAAAGCATGGTATTGAGGAAAGCAGAACTCACTGAACTAAGGAATGGAAAAATATGAAAACACAACAGTCTTCAAATATTAAACAAGTACCATAAAGAAGATCGGGAAGAAGAATCCTTTTCTGCTACTGGCAAAAGGGCCAGAGTTAATTTAGTTACACTGCAGCTGTGTACATTTTGGTTTACCAGAATATGAAATACGTTTCTGTGTCTGTTTGGAATAAGAAAAGTTGAACAGTGTGGAGCACAGCCCCCCGACCCCCGCAAATGTTCTACCTCATTTCTGATATGTCTTTAAGGCAGACTGGATTAATATATATGTATTAATATATATTATATATGTGTGAATCCCAACTTATTGCAGAGGAATAGTGAATATGAGTCTGGACCCCCTCTGTACTTCTTCTGCCAATCCAGGAAGGGATATTTGCAAGCATGATGAGGATACTGACATGACTTTTGATCATAGTGATTCCCTTTGTTCCACTAAATTTGATGCTTATGCCTATTTATACAGATGTGGTTGCCTATCACCTTTTAGGGCATCTGGTTCCACGGGAAATGCACAAGCAGAGCTAGGCTATGTTTCTGAGAAGTAATTGATCTATTTTTTGAATTAGCAAAGGCATTGTTTCTGGAAGCTATTCATTCATAACAATCTCAGAGATCTCCATATTCTTCCTTTTGTAGGCCACGGAAAAATCCTCTGTTTATAATTGATCTGGCTCTGGACACTTCGGGTGTTCGTTTCAGCACACCCCTGGAGAATTTTGAGACAACAGTTGTTTCTCTGTTTGATAAAGGGATCTGGGCTACCCACACCATACCACAACTGGAGAAAGTGAGTTACCTTGAAGAGTTTGAAATGCCTTCTTACCCTAATAATAGGATCCATCTTGTAAAAAGTTATACACTTACTGAAAATAGATGCTTCTACTAGAGATGCACACTACAAAGCTGACTTTCCAGAGCAGTCCTATATGTGTACCCAGAAGCAGCAAGTTCCATAGAGTTTATTAGACTTATTGCTAGGGAAGTGTGCATAAGATTGTAGCCTTACTGGTCATAAGAATTGCTCCATCAAAAGCTGTGGGTTGTCAACAGTCGTATCTGGGTATTATGGCTGCATTGCAGGAACATTATAACAATATTATGGAGAGAAACACAACACAAAAGCTTTGGAGTGTGGTATTGAAGATTGACAAGCCTTTCTCAGAACCAGTTTGGTATTGGTATTGTGTCTGTAATTTGCAAAAATAAAAAAAATGAAAGCCTGTGGAAAGAAAGTCTAGCCCTGCTGAAAATTACCGTATTTTTTGCACCATAACACTCACTTTTTTCCTCCTAGAAAGTAAGGGGAAATGTCTGTGCGTGTTATGGAGGGAATGCCTACGGGTGGCATGCCTACAGATTTTCCTCCTCTAAAAACTACGTGCGTGTTATGGTCAGGTGCGTGTTATAGAGCGAAAAATACGGTAGTTATCTTTTCTCCATGCAGGAAAAGATAATGTCATTCTCCACTTAATGTGTAGTGAGATGCAAGAAATAGAAGATTTGCTTTGATTTCACATCCTGATCTCTTCTGGGTTAGGGAAATGTCAGAAGAAGTTTGATTTGTGCTGCAGATTTCATGTAGCTACTCATGCGCAGGCACATAAAATCTCAAAGATTTTAACAAGGGATGATACTGCAGGAGGAGGATTTTGCTAACAGGAGAATGATTCATCCAACACTTTTAGCATTGAGGAAAACATGCCAGATTCAAATAAAAAGTGCCGGCAATAATGTTGCAATTTTAAATCCTGAAGCTGTTAATACCGACATTGAAGTAGTGGCAGGGTACGAGATGTGTGATTATGTGTTTAGTGTATTTATCTTATCACTTCAATTTAAAAAGAGGCTTGCTTCTTTTTATAACAAAATTGAAACACTTCAAGAGCTATCATTAAAGCGAGCTTCACAATAACCTAAAGACTGCTTGTCTGCAGTTTTTGAAATGTGCTGTTGTTGGTTTTGGCTAAGGTGGGAGGTCCTTTTCCCATCAAGAGGTGTCTTACATACTGGGTCTCCTGCCTCCTTGAAATGATCTCTGCAGGTATTGTTTAGGGCACACAGCACGATCTCATAAAAATCTGCAGCACACTAAGTTGCACATGGTTGTTTCATTTGAAAGCCAACAATCCATGTTAAAGGCTAGATTATCCAAAATTCCTAACCTCTTGAATGCTGGGGTAGGCAGCTTTCAGCCAAGAGCAGCTCATAGAGATAAGCTGCAGCGCAAGTGAGGCAACATTTGGAGCAAACCGCAAGTAGTATGACCAGAAATTCAAGTGGGGCTCCATACATTAAAGATGGGTCTCTAATCTGAGACCCCTGAAAGCTTTCGTTTATACAAAGTCCGGTAAACATATATGGTAACCTGTATTATGATTAAGGCTATGGTTCCTTGGGTTGGCATGGGTTTTTACTGAGGTATCCAATACAAAGAGCAGGAGGAGCATTAACTGTCTAGCAGTAGATGGATTTCAGTTTTGTACAACAGACTTGAAGGAGAAAATAGAAGCAGTTTGTGCTAAATGGCTGTTCTTTTGTCCCTTGTTCAGCACGTGCTTGAAAACATGTTCATCTGTGGCACACCGTTGCTGGAGTCAGTGGGTCTGTATGAGCCACCTGTGATCGAACTGCGCAAAACCATCATCACATGTATCCGCAAAGCCCTGATTCCCCTCCAAGCTTATGCCAAGAATTATGAAAAGTACTTGGAACTGAATAACCGTGATATCAACAGCCTCCTAAAGTATGTAGCTTTTAAAGGGAAGAGCAGGGACTTGCATAAGAGGTTTTTATATAGTTGCATGGATAGATTAATGCGCTGCCTTCTGTACTGGCAAATGTTTTCTGAAGAAGACAAAGTTCCCCCAAATACATGGGCTTGGACCCTAAGTTACTTATCTGTGCACGTGGGAGGAGGGAACTTGGTCAACTCGCCCTTTATCTGCAGGCCCCCATGTCATATTACATACAATTGCCAAGAGTCTCCCAGTCCCCATAAGTGATTTTCAGGAAAGGAAGTAGGAAAACCCCATTTGGGAGGATGATGTTCTGTTCATGGAAGAAAACTTAGGACTGTGCCCATGGTACTGTGAGGTACATTGGGAAACAGATTACTGTACATTGTTGTTTTAGCATCAGTGTGGTCATTGGCTACCTGTTTTCCTTTCTTAGGGCTTTTACATACCTAAGGTAACAAATCTAGGTGCCTCCAAGCATACACGTAACAGAGAACAAGAAGCAACATCTGCTCCTGTTTCTTGTATTCACACCTTACATTTTAACAGTGTACTTCAAAATCTTAAGAGCATAGTATGTAAATCTGGCCTTACGAACCCTTGGGTTTTTAAAAACTGCCATTCTACCCTGAAGGTGTTTATATCTTTCTTCATTCCTAAGTGCTAGAAGCAAAGACCTCTCCATTACCACCACCACCACCTTGTGTTTAGTCAGAGCAATCATAAGGCCGTAAGAGGAGCCTGCTGGATCAAGCCAATAGCCCTCCTAGTCCAGCATCCTGTTCTCACAGTGGCCACACAGATGCCTGTGAGAAACCCCACAAGCAGGACCTGAGCACAAGAGCACTCCGCCCTCCTGCAGTTTCCAGCAACTAGTAATCCTCCGACTGTGGATCTTGCAGCACAACAGACTCAGCTTCCTTCCTCTAATCTCCAAGGGCTTTTGCAAGGGCAGATTTGTTGAATGGCCTTGAAGCCTTTCACTGGTTACATTTGCCGTTTATAAATTATATGTTCCTGCTGTAAGTGGGAAATCATATTCTGGCACAGTATGCAGTATGCCTGTCTTTACCTGTGTTATGGTGGTGAGTCTTCCCTTAATAATAATTCTATATTTCTCTAGACCATATCTGGAGCAGTGCCCTCCTGCTCAAGAGGTGAGAGAGATCGTTAACAAGCATATGGCAGAAAAGGAGTTGCTGGACAACAGCTTGCCCGGTAGCATGGTGATTGGCCCCTTTCATCTCAGCGTTGAAGGCGTACGGCAAAACCTTTCCAAGAAATGCAAAGCGTTGGCCACCACTATGCTGGATATATTGGCTAAGAATTTACATGAGCAAGTGGAAGATGTGAGTTTCATACTTGGTACTCATCCAGAGGAGTAATTCTGTAGCTGTTTCTGGAAGTTTACAATTGCAAAGAAGTTACAAGGAAAAGAAATGAATTGCAGTCATAACAGCAATTTTGAACTCTTCTTAGCATGTGTATATAAATATATGTACTGCTGGGGATTGTTCTAGTGTGAGATCTAACAGCCGGTTAAGTCAAGTGCTTCTGCACAAATGTGTCAGTGCAGGAAGAGCATCATATAAAAAGGTTTATGGTTCTCCTATTGCCACTTTCAAACATACTCATGTGCAAAAACCTTCTTTTTCAGTATTCTTTATAGCATTTCTAATCTGCTACACCATTCTCATTTTATTAATCCCCAATGCCATCCCAATCATCCCAATCGTCTTGATGACTTTAGATGAAGACCTGCACAGCTGATGTTCAGGGACACATTCCAATGAGTATTTGGTTGCCTCCGTCCCATGTTTCCTCCCTGCCTAATATTTAGTTAAGAAAAGTACATGGTGTGATGTTGTCCTGGTCAGAATCTCTCTGTTTCCGTATGCCCAATGTCCTTCCGTATTTCGTCGTTGTTGTTTTTAAAGGAATGTTGAATTCTTATAATTACTTTTGAGTTATATAAAATGATTTCACTATTTGTTTAAATATTATCATTCAGAGAGTCATCACTTCTTTCTGCAGATCTGTGAAGCTTTCAAAGCCATCAGCCGAAAAATTTATGAAAAACCAAACAGCATTGAGGAGCTGGCTGAGCTGCGGGAGTGGATGAAAGGAATCCCTGAGAAGCAGAAAGTGCAGGAGGTAAGAAGTGACTGCATGTGTGGCATCAAACTATTAGAGTGAAGTAGATAATGGGTAGATCACTGAGCTTTTAATCCAGTACCGCATCCTGACCAGAACAGTAATTGTGGGCTGCTTTGAATAAATCAAATTCTCTTAGCAGATGCAGATGCAAGTTGGTAGTTACAAAAACACTTCATCAGGTAGTGTGATGGGACGATGAGCTGCTTGTGTGTAAAATCCTAGTCCCTCAGAGTTTGGTCAAGTTTGCAAACCTCTGTCTGTAACGGAGCCCCTTAAACATGGCTCCGTCAGTCGCTGGCAGATTCCGACAGTGGTTGCTTTCGGAATCGCTTCCAACATAAAAGCTCCTTAACGGAAACACGTCTTCTGGACTCTCTGCGTGACAGTTTCCGGCGAGGAGTGGGTGTCCCTACAGGAGGTCCTGAAACCTCCCCACTGTTTTCGCTGGAAGTGTCTCTGAGCCATCCCTCCAGCTCACTTTCCCTCATCTCAGCTCCTCTCCCCCTACTGGTTCCCTCTTCAGCTGCTGAGTCTCTCCCAACCTGTGTGAGCCCTTTCACTTCCCTTCCTTCCGATGGCAGTTCCCTGACATCCACCTCCCCTCCAGGGCCCCCTTCATCCCCTCTCGCCCCCTCCTCTACGGGCGGTGAGGAGGCAAAACCCCGGAATGAACTTCCTTCATCTTCCGATGTCCCGAACACTTCTCTCCACCTGTTGCGGTTCCTGGTCTCGAAGTACTCCTCCTCCTCAGAGTCCATCTCCCCTTCCCCTTCCGAGTCCGAGAATCCTTCCAACTCCTCCTCCTCATCGGTGGTCCCAAAGTATTCCCTCCGGAACCTCTCCACAGGCTGAGGTTTCCTTGGGAACCTTTGATGGAACGTTTCTATCAATACCTCGTCATTGATATCTTCTGCCATTACCCAAGTGTTTTCTGACTCCGGTTCTCCTTCCCACGCTACCAAATACTCCACCTGATCCCCCTTCCACCTGGCGTCGAGGATTTCTGCCACATGGCTGCTGCATTCCCTTTCTTCTATCACCGGTCCCCGAGTGGCCATCCCTTCTCGTCCCCCCTCATACGGTGACAGTAACGACCTGTGAAATACTGGGTGCAGTTTCATGTGGTTGGGTAACCGGAGCCTGAAAGCCACTGGGTTGACCTGTTGAATGACCTCAAAGGGACCCAATCTCCTGGGTCTTAATTTCTTACAACCTCCTTTGAACGGCAACCCTTGGGTTGACAGCCACACCCTATCTCCCACCCTTATGGTTTCACCTTCCCTTCGGTTCTTGTCTGCCTGCCTCTTGTATTCTTCCTTCGCCCTTTCTAAGTTGAGTTGGAGCTGACGATGGATTGCTTCCATTTCTTCTACAAAATGCTCGGCTGCCGGGACGCTCCATCTCTCCCCTTCTCCCCCTGGGAAACCCCTGGGATGACACCCATAATTAGCCAAGAAGGGGCTCATCCCTGTGGACACATTCTCGGCATTGTTGTAGGCAAATTCCGCCAGCGCCAACTTTTCTACCCAGTCATTCTCTCTGTCATTGACATAACACCTCAGGTATTGCTGGAGGACACCGTTTGCTCTTTCCGCCTGC
This sequence comes from Podarcis pityusensis, assembly GCF_964106645.2. Taxonomy (NCBI): domain Eukaryota; kingdom Metazoa; phylum Chordata; class Lepidosauria; order Squamata; family Lacertidae; genus Podarcis; species Podarcis pityusensis. The sequence goes on along the minus strand of NC_138029.1, from coordinate 75,322,083 downwards.
CCGTTGGTTTCAGGGTGCCGGGCAGTCGAAAAGTTGACCTCCACCTGCAGTAAGCTCATGAGCTTCCTCCAGAACCTGGAAGTAAATTGTTTTCCTCGGTCTGAGACCACCCTCAATGGCACCCCGTGCAACCTAAAAATGTGTTCTACAAATAACTTCGCTGTCTCTTCCGCCGTGACTGCATGCGAGCAGGCTACAAAGTGGCACATCTTTGTTAGTAGGTCTACCACCACCATGATGGCTGTTTTCCCCTTGGACTTCGGCAGATCAGTCATAAAATCTATCGACACTGCCTCCCAAGGTCGTTCTGGGGTTGGTAAGGGTTCTAATAGCCCCGCCGGTGCCCGCCTCTCCCCTTTGGCTCGCTGGCATTGCTCACACCCTCTTACATACTCCCGTACATCTTCCCTCACCTTAGGCCACCAAAATTCCCTGGTGACCAACCACATGGTTTTGTGTTGTCCAAAATGCCCCGCCGTGGGGCTGTCGTGCAACTGCTTGAGTACCCTCCCCCTTAAGTCTCCTTCAGGGATATACAGTGCCCCTTTGTAATACAAAGCTCCATTTCTTTCCTCGAAACCCCCTGGTTCCTCTCCCTCACCCCTAAGACCTCTGAGCTTATTCTGGGCGTATTCATCATTCTCTGTTTCCTCTACCAGTTCTCTTTGTCCCACCAATGCCGCCCCACACACCCAGCGGTCCTCTGGAATGACATGTCTCTCTTTGGGTGCTCCCTCCCCCTCCAAATATTCAGGTTTGCGTGAGAGAGCGTCCGCCCTAATGTTCTCTGGGCCTGGCACGTAACAAATCTCAAAGTTAAATTTGGAGAACTCCTGGGCCCATCTCACTTGCCGTTGGTTGAGCACTCGTGCCGTCCTCCAATACTCTAGGTTCTTGTGGTCAGTGCACACTTGCACCTTATGTTGTGCGCCAATTAGCAGGTGCCTCCATCTCCGGAACGCCTCATGAATGGCTAGTAGTTCTCGGTCATACACCGTGTAGTTCCTCTCGGATTTGTTCAGCTTTCGCGAAAAAAAGGCACACGGTCTCCACTCTGACTCCTCCTTCCCTGGCTGCAGAAGCACCGCCCCAATCGCTCTGTCTGATGCGTCAGTTTCCACTCTCATCGGTTTTTGTAAATCCACATGCAGGAGTTGTTGTTCCGAGGCGAAGGCCCTTTTTAGTTCCTCAAATGCTCGCTCCGCCTCCTCAGTCCAAACGAACTTCTTCTTACTGCTGAGACAGTCCGTAATGGGCGCCGTCAGGTGGGCAAAGTTTCGGATGAACTTACGATAGAAGTTCCCAAATCCTAGGAACCTCTGCACATCCTTCCTTGTTTTGGGTGTTTTCCATTCCAGCACCGCCTGGACCTTGCCGGGATCCATGGCCAATCCCTTGTCTGACAGGCGATACCCCAGGAATTCCACCTCCTTGGTATGAAACTGACACTTCTCCAGTTTCACCCACAGCTGGTTGGCTTGCAGCCTGCTCAACACTTCTCTGACGTCTCTCACATGCTGCTCCTCATTCTCAGAATACACCAACACGTCGTCTAAGAAGGCCACACAATTCTTGTAAAGCAAAGGCCCCAGGACGTGGTTCATAAACGATTGAAAGCACGCGGAGCCTCCTTGTAGGCCGAAGGGCATAACTAAATATTCAAATGCCCCCAAAGGGGTGAACATGGTGGTTTTCCATTCATCCCCCTTCCTTATTCGTATCAGGTTGTACGCCCCCCTTAGGTCCAGTTTAGTAAAAATCTTTCCCTTCCTGACCCTTGTCAAAATGTCGTCAATCCTGGGCATAGGGAAAGCCACTGGTTCTGACACTGCATTTAAGGCCCTGAAGTCACACACAAGCCTCGGCTTGTTCGTGTTTTTTTTATCCACAAAAAACACTGGGCTGCCCCCCACCGCCCTGAACTCTCTGATGAACCCTCTCTTCAGGTTCTTGTCAATGAACTCTCTTAGCTCCTGCATCTCTCTGTCTGACATGGCGTACAGCTTGCCTACAGGGAGCTGTGCCCCAGGGAGTAAATTGATTTGACAGTCAAAGGGTCTATGCGGGGGTAGTTGGTCAGCTTCCCTTTCGCTGAAGACGTCACGGAGATCTGCGTATTGTCGTGGTACCTTCACGTTCTCCGTTACTTCAGTCCCTGCTAGGGTGGCTTGGGCCCCTGCCAAACCCTTTCCCTCTTTGCAGTGTTCTAAGCAATGTGCTGAACCAAAAGAAACCACTCTCTGATTCCAGCCCACCAGCGGATCATGTAACGCTAGCCAGCTCATCCCCAATATAATGGGAGCTCCTCCCAAGGTGGCCACATTAAACGCTATCAGTTCGGTGTGCCTTGCCACCTTCATTATCATTGGGACGGTCTGCAAGCTGACTTCTCCTCCCAACAGCTCCCTGCCATCGATCGTGGTCACCTGCAGGGGGTTGCTTAAAGGGATCGTCTGTATCTGGTGTTCAGCTGCAAACTCTTTGCTCATGAAATTGCAGGAGCTGCCTGAGTCCAACAGCGCCTTTATCTTTAGAGGGTGTCCGTTTGGCAGCTCTAGCGCCACTTCTATCACTAGGGCGGGTTTAGGAGGTTCTGGCGTGGGCACTTTCACTGCTCTTTGGCCTGGCTGCTGTGCCCCGACGGTGGCAGCCAGGCGTTGGCTTTTACTTGCTTCGGTATTTCTTCCTCTCTTCCCTCCACAGCTCCTACCATCCCTTGCCATTCCTTCCTCTGGGGGCAGACTCTGGCAAAGTGACCTGGCTGTTGGCAGAGATAGCATTTCCGGGCGCCTTTTCCCTCCTTCTTTCCCCCCTCACTGGGCTTTGAAACTGCGCGCGCGCGCGCTGTTCCGATTTCCATCGGCTCTGCCGGCGGGAAAGTTGGCTCTGGAATGTCTGGAATGCGGAACTCCTTCCAACGTTCCCCCTTCCCTTCCCGCCTCTCCAATGCTCTCGCCTCCTGGCGCGCTCCTATGGTCAGCGCTGATTTGGTCAGCTGGTCCATAGACTCCGCCCTGGGCGCCCGGGAAAGTTCGTCTTTCACAGCCGAAGAAAGCCCTTCTTCAAAGAGCATTTGAATGGGTTCCGCCGATAGATCCCACCCCAATTTATGGATCAACATGGTGAACTCAGTCCAGTACTCACGGACAGATCGGCTCCCCTGTTTGCAAGCCATTAACTGTCTGCGCACCACTCCCTGTTCAATATCGCTGGAAAACATCAGATCCATGGCGCGAAAGAACTTCATCGTGTCCTTTAGGACGTCACTATTCGCTGCCATCAGGGGTCTAACCCAGTCTCTCGCCCCCTTTTCAAGATGCCCAATCACGAAAGCCACTCGTGATTCCTCGTCAGGGAATTCATCAAACTGCAGATTGAGGGCATATTGCATCTCTGTCCGAAAGCCATGATAGTCTTTGGGCTCCCCCCCAAACTTCTGCACCAATCCTGGTACCTTTCTGACGAGCTGGGTGTCTTTCCCCTTTTTGTCTGCATCCTGAGCCCTCCTCTCCTCAAGCCTCGCCGTCTGCAGCGCTAGCTGGACCTCCAACACCCGGTACCTTTCTTCCAGGCTTGGACCCGCTCCAGCTCCTGCTTCTCCGGTTCCGGCTGGGTTGCTCATGATGCCTTCTCCTGCACAAGCTGCTCACGGAGACTGTCGGAATGCTGTGATGGGACGATGAGCTGCTTGTGTGTAAAATCCTAGTCCCTCAGAGTTTGGTCAAGTTTGCAAACCTCTGTCTGTAACGGAGCCCCTTAAACATGGCTCCGTCAGTCGCTGGCAGATTCCGACAGTGGTTGCTTTCGGAATCGCTTCCAACATAAAAGCTCCTTAACGGAAACACGTCTTCTGGACTCTCTGCGTGACAGTTTCCGGCGAGGAGTGGGTGTCCCTACAGGAGGTCCTGAAACCTCCCCACTGTTTTCGCTGGAAGTGTCTCTGAGCCATCCCTCCAGCTCACTTTCCCTCATCTCAGCTCCTCTCCCCCTACTGGTTCCCTCTTCAGCTGCTGAGTCTCTCCCAACCTGTGTGAGCCCTTTCACTTCCCTTCCTTCCGATGGCAGTTCCCTGACAGGTAGCACTGAAGGTATTAAGGAACTCTACAGCTGTTGACAAATTCCCAGTTCATTATTTTAGGGAGCAGATGTAAGAAGCAGATGCATGCTATTCATGCATAGTTTGCTAACGAAATCACTGGAAAGCAGATCTTAACTCAGTGCATGAAATTTCACCAATACACCTTTTAAGCATCAGTGCTATAGTATGTGAATGAATGTGTGTGTAAATCATCATGCCTCCAAGTTGGGCTGACAGCTCTCTCCCTACCAACCATGGTCATGAATTGTTAAAGAGCATGCAGGTGTCTAGGGTGGGATTGGTGTTAAAATGCCTGCCTGTGTTTGGATTGCTTATCACACCTGCTTCAAAGCTTTTTGCTCAGTACAAATTTTAGATGTTGAATATTTGCATAGTAATAACTTGTGGGCTTACAGTGACCCCCATTGACACTGATTTCTTAACCATACCAGGGTGGTATCATATTAATGTAACCAGAGTGGAATTATAATACACTATTTCAATGGCCTGTGGCACTTCTCAAGCTTTGTGTACCTTGTTTGTTCTCAAGCCTGAAGCAGTGAGCAAGATTCACTTAATGTGCCTTGCATGAGGGCTCCCCTCCTCCCCTGGTCCCCCTCCTGAAATTTGCTCAGGAGTAGGTGTCGAAGAACCCCCAGGAAGAGAGGAGAGGGGTTGTTCCATCAGGTAACCTGCAAAGCTTCTGCTGATGGGATGTTCACCACAGCATGATGTTGAATTCCACCCAGTGCTGCTGCTTTTTTCTTTTTTTGTGTGTGTTAAGATTTTTATTAAAGTTTTTTCACGAAACAATAGGGTACAGAAAACACATTCACCCAGTGCTTCTTGAGACTCCTAAGGCCTGCTGGATCCTCTGTGTTGTTGTAACCCAAGAATAACTGTAGAAGTGTATTCCTTGTCCCTCTTTCACTATACTCGAATACCACCATACCCAGACATTTGACTTATAGGCAGCATTTTTGTGTGCAACAATATTATAACACAGATGGAATGAAATTTTGATCATGCAAGCAAAGCCCTGCTTATCGGCTCCCTCTCTCTTTCTGTCATTGCATAGGAATTGATAAGTAAGGTCATGGAAGAATACGAAGTCATGGAGGATTTCCTCTACAATTTGACTCAAGATGACTTCAATGACAAGTAAGCACAAGGCATTTGCCCTGCAGTCAGAGCAAGACCTTTGGCTTCAGATACCATATTTTCTGCCTCAGGGCTTTATTTGCACATCAAAGGGCTTCAGCAAATCTCTTCAGGCCGCCAGAAAAGATGCCCACTGAACTACCTTATTCAAATGCAGAACCAGTGATGGTGCCAGCCTCTGGGCCAGGGATTGAAGCAACCTTCTTGTTTCTGAGGCTTTTAGCAAACCGGAGGCCTTTATTTTGTTTTATTTTTCATGAAAAGCCAGTGAATTTGGGGGCTGCACAGCCTGAAATTGTTAGGCTGTGTATTTCTGTGTGGGTGCAAGGTGTTCACAGGGATTTGAGAGTTGCCATGGGGTGTCAGCATTTTATTACAGATTTGTAATATAGTGCGTCCCAGGCACCCAATTTGTAAGACTCAGCACACACATGCAAGGCAGGGTTTTGGGGGCGCCTGTGCCCCACTAGATGTTGCTGAGCTACAGCTTTGATCATCTCAGAGGATTGGATACATGGTGCATTTGTGTGACTCTCTTTATGTTGTCAGGTGGGCTGCAAGCGGCTGGCCTCTGAAGATCACCACACAGATTGAATTGATAAGGCAGCAGCACATTGAAGATGAAGAAAGATTCCGTAAAATTCAGCTCATGGATCAAACCAACTTCTTGGAACGGCTGGATGGTCTTCAGGTACTGATAATGGGCACCAGAGTTGTCCTCTACACTCACTTTAAGTATCAACTATCATCAGCGGGTAGCTGGGGATGAACTACAATAAGAGCTTGACACATGGAGTTAGCCGGGTCTATTCCTCATGGAGCCTAGGGACATAGAGATCATTGTTGTGGGTGATTGTCCATTACTCAGGGTGCATTATCATCCTTAGCTAGCAAGTTCCAATGTGACCAGGAGAGAGGGAAATGTTTCCACTTTACACGGTAAAAACTCATAGCCATCTGAGACTTGCTATTAGCAGGATTTTATCCAGTATTTATGACCATTTAAAGGATCTTAAAATACACTATCCACCTCTCCCAAATCTATGGTTATGTATCATGGGCTCTATCTTCCTGCTTGCTATGACTGCTTTTCTTTCACAGATTGCTGTTGCAGGGTTTTCTGCGCACAGTGATATAAACCGGGCACATGAGATAGCCAATGAAGCTAGAAGAATTAAGAAGCATTTGAAGGACTCCCAGCAATTGGCTTTACTGTACAACAACAGGGAACGGATTTTTGGGGTGCCAGTGACTAATGTAAGTTCCCAACTCCCTTGCTACCTTCATTGTGCTTTTTGCATCTCTGTTGATAATAGCAGAAACTTCACCAGATATTGCCAGTCTTTCTTTATAACTCCACCATGTCGCTCACCTTCATTTTTTAACCATGTGGTCTCACTAAACTGGCACAGAACAAAGCAGTATGCTAGCCACTCCACTTCATTAAATTATTCTCAGTTTTTTGGGAGAGCCCATGCAAGAAGAGCTGGAAGATGCAAGGCATTCATGAAGCAATTCATGTGGCAGAGATCTCAAAACTTTCATAAACGTATGGCTGCAAGCTATATTGTTGGCTTGGCTCCCAGCACAAAAGCAATAAGCAGCTATTGAGGATTAGGAATTTCTATACAATGATTTCATTTACTGAAACCTTAAAACTCCAAATGTGTATTTAATTAACACTTTTTTTGTTGCTGTTGGTTTTTTTGTTTTTATTTTTAAAGATGCTATTAAAAAAATCTTTTATTTTAAAGATGCTACTTTTAAAAAGAATGAGACATTGTATTTGCTTCTGTTCCATAGAGGATAAGGAGAAATCCAAATAATTGTTTGCATTGTTTGCATTTTTATGCTTTAAATAGGTATTAATAATTGTGTGAGATCTCTAATATAGCAGAATTAATTGTGTTGGAATCTTTCTGTGGTTATGTAATAATAATGGCTAACTAAAATAAAATATTTGAAACAAACAGAAAGAGAAGAAGTGATCTAGTCAAATAGAAGCATGTCGCATGGTTCTGAGTGATCAGGTATAATCAATGGCACTTAATGTTGTTTAATGACTGGATTTTGTTCCCTTTATACATAGGATAATATGGTTTGTGTGCACTTTTGTATAGTTTGTGTCTGTTCTCCTTTCTCCTCTCTTTCCCTATTTATTTAGTTACTTTTATTTATAACCTGCCTTTCTCCCAAGGTGGCTCACAGCATGAATTAAAATAAATACCACTACAAACAGACAAGCAATATAAATATTTGTAAAAATCGAAAAAGTAACTATTAAAACAGCACTGTAAACACTTAGAACCATTTTGAAGCATGCACACACACACAAAGTACAGCACCCACCCTTAGAAGATCCTGCCACAACAGCCAGTTAGTGGCCAAAGGTCTGTCTGAACAAAATAGTATTTGCCTGCCGCTGAAAAGAAATCAGAGAGGGGGCCAGCCTAGCCTCCCATGGAAGAGAGTTCAGCAATCTGGGAGCAGCCATGAATAAGATTCTCTCTTGTGTCCTCACCAAAAGTGCCTATGAAGGTAGCGGGACCAAGATAAAACCGTCCCTGGAAGGTCTCAAAGCTCAGGCAGTCTCATAGGGCGATAAGCTCCTTCAGATAGCCTAGACCCAACCCACATGGAAACTCTGGGACTATTGTGATCTGGGCACATGTATAGTCACATATTGTGCTCAAGAAACAAAGGGAAGGTCCCTTGCCCACTAGACAAACAGAAGGTACTCTCATGAAGTCAGTTCAAGGCTCCCTGCTGACTTAGAGAGAACAACCTAGTGAATGTATACCCTGTATACATGTATACCCTGATGGCATGCTGGAATTGTTTGGAAGACATACAGGTTATTTTTCTGTGGAACATATGCCCATTAGCAATTAGTAATATTCTTTTGGTTTCTCCAGTACGATAAGCTGTCCAGGATGGTTAAGGACTTTCAGCCCTTCTATGATCTCTGGACTACAGCATCGGACTGGCTTCGCTGGGCTGACAGCTGGATGAATGATCCTCTGTCTGCAATTGATGCAGAACAGCTGGAGAAGAATGTCAACGAGTCCTTTAAGACAATGCACAAGTGTGTGAAACAGTTCAAGGATATTCCAGGTAGCTACAGAGCCTTGAAATGTCATTTAAAAAAAAAAGCAAACAGATTCAGAAATGGGATCAACTGAAATTAATATTGGGGGGGAAATGAGAAATGGGGAGAAATCAAAACTGACAGATTTAGCATCCCTTGCAACCATTTCAGAAATTGTAAAGATATAGTAGAACTGCAAACTTTCTCTAAAATTATATTTACAATGGCTTCATATTAACACTGTAAAATACTCTGTAGTGGGGGAATCTTGTTTCTTTTCTTGACTTGTATTTTATTCTAAACAATTAATTCTGTTCTAAGTGCTGCAGTGAATCAACCTTAACAGAGGAGGAGTTGAAGGAATATGTATGAGTGAAGGTGACTCATTCAAAGCAGAAGGATTAAAAATACACAGTTGTGTAATAGAGCAAGTCTTCCAGAATTGGCTTTTCTTATATCACAATGTTCTGATCTTGTCAAAGACGGTGCTGTGGTGTTAGTCCTTCATTGCAAGAATAAACGGAGGCTACACACCCGTACATCACAGTTTGCTAAATTTAATCATTTAAAAGCAGATGGACTGTATTCATTGTTGCTCTAGTACAGGGATGTCCAACAGGTCGATCGTGATCTACTGGTAGATCCCCAGGAGGTTTTGGTAGATCATGGTCAATTGCTGGGTCCCTTAGCATTGTCAAAATATATTCTGGCCCCGCCCCCTTGCCCTGCCCTCCATTGTTGCACGATTTGCAGAACAGAAGACGGAGTTCAGTTAGTGAGGCTGTTTGTTTCTTCAGTGATTTGTTGGTGATTGACTGTTCCTCTTTCTGCCCCCAAACCCTTAAAAATGGGGCTTTCCTCCTCCCTAAAAAAGGTCAACAACATTGACCCCTGACCCCCCCCCCCAAATGAGGGTAGATCACTGCCAGTTTTTAATTTTGTAAGTAGACCGCAGTCTCTTGGCACAGTGGAACTTCCTTGCCTCTTCTCCCCACTTCTTCAAATCTGGAATGTCGGGAGAACCCCCAGAACAGCATGTAGGGGGAGGAGAGGAGAGATCGGGTAAACATGAATGCTTGCTCTGACAAATGTTGAATACAACCTATTATCTCCTATTCTTTGCAGAGCTTGTACCTTTCCTATAACTTAAAAGGGAGCAAATGTATGCATTACAGAAAATATTATGGTATTGATTCAAATGTGCAAATAAGGAACAAATTATGGGCAACATACAACATTTCCCTTTGGATAATGTAACATTGTGTTGCCCAGTACCCTTTCCCTAAAGCAAACAATTTAATCTTGTGTTTCTGCACATACGGTAATGGCTGATATGCTTGTCATAGTCAGAGTAGACCCATTGAAATAAGTGGACAAGTAACTTACATCTGTTGATTTCAATGAGTCTGTTCTGATATCACACAGTGTTCCTGATTTGCACTATATTATGTAAACTTAGAACTGTTGATTGATGGTACATTTTTTAATTTCTGTTAAGCATGCCAGGAAGTTGCAGTGGAAATCCGTGGCAAGATTGAGGAATTCAGACCATACATACCCCTGATTCAAGGTCTACGCAATCCTGGTATGCGCAACCGTCATTGGGAGATGCTTTCTGAAGAGATCAAAATCAATGTGAGGCCGAAGGCCAATTTGACGTTTGCACGCTGTCTGGAGATGAAGCTTCAGGATCACATCGAGATCATAGCCAAAATAGCTGAGATTGCTGGGAAGGAATACTCAATTGAGCATGTAAGGAGACCATTCTGTCTGACCTTCCTTGCAGTGTCATCCTTTATGCTGCAGTGTTTTCTGTAGATGAATGCTTTTCTTCTGATTGTTCCTCATATCCAGGGATTTTAACATTTGCCCTAAATATTTCAGAAAATGTCTAACAAAATCACTAGTCAGCTAAAAATAATGTTTTTTAAAAAAATAGGTAGACTTTCTGAATGTGCTAGCAAAATAGGTACTTCTTAATTTGGCATGATGTTGGAAATGTATGGGAGATCTGGAGAATGTTAGATAACTTGAGCTTGGAAGGAACTCGTTGGCAATTACTTCTATCCCTGTCTGTCTATGTATTATCCCAAACAAGTTTTCTGATGGAAAGTAATTTCCATGTCCTTTGTTCTCTCTAAAGCTAGCCTCAGTCTGTTACCATGATCATTAACCTCCATTAACTTTTCACTAGTTGCCACCTTAAGGAAGCAAGTGTTTTGCAAAGTCTGTTCGATATGGACTAAAGATTTATTGCTTCTCATTTCCCAGGCCTTGGATAAGATGGAGCACGAATGGGAATACATCCTCTTCAATGTAGTTCCCTATAAAGAAACAGAAACATTTATTCTGAAGAGTCCTGATGAAGCTTCTCAGCTGCTGGATGACCACATTGTTATGACTCAAAGCATGTCCTTCTCGCCATTTAAGAAGCCATTTGAGGAAAGGATCAACACTTGGGAAAATAAGCTAAAGATGACTCAGGTAATAATTTTCTATATTCTTTTGTGCGCTTGAAAGTGGAATTGGATATAACAAAGGGGATACTCCAATTTAGCTGTGAGAATGATAATAGGCTGAGGACAATTTTGTATACATACCTCCAATACATGCTCGGAGATCAGACCCTGTTGACATGGGAGCTCTGTGTACAGTTTATAGTTTACACAGAGCTTTGGATCTGACTTTAATGAGACTGGATAGCCACAAGGCTTCACTTCTTTCAGTAATTTAAAGAGAATTTTTCATCCTCTGAAACTTTGGCACTTTTTTTTTAATACACAACAAATTATGGCCTTGCATATTTTAGTCACTCTATTGACCAGGTTCGCCCTGAAGAGCCTAATTTTGTAAGTTGTACCGGTAATTGCTAGGTCTCACCATTAGGCATATGAGTAGATTAGGGCCAAACTAGACATAATGGTGGTGGAGCTGTACATCAAGAGAACTGTAGTTCTGGCCCAAAGACATATTCAAATGAATGCCACCTTTTAATGGCTTTCAGAGTTTCCTTTTGTTCCACTGAGGCTTCAAGATAAGACATAACCAGATGAAAGGGTTTAAAACCCATTTCAGGTGTAAAAGTGAAGAAGCAGGAGGGTTCAGCACCTCTCTTCCACCTACCCTCCGTGCTGCACTCTCACACACAATTATAAGAATTTTGCTGGTGTAGTTTCATCTTTGAACTCATTCTGGTTTGGGGGCAGGGAGAGAAGCACCTCCCTCCCACCCATCCCTAATGTGCTTTAAATTGTGTGCACACACCCGCACTTACAGCAATTTGATGGCAGCTTTTACACTCAAATATCTTAAATAAGCCTTTTAGTTACTGATGGAAGCAAGCAGGTCTTTTGCAATGAACAGGTAATAACAGTACAGTACTTTTATTAGTGAAGTGTTTTGACAATGCAGAACATGTGCTTTTATGTTATCATTCTTTTGCTTTATTAATGGGCATTAGCCATCCTTATGCGCTTGAACCAGAGTCTGCAGAGTATGTTCTGATTGCCTCAGGATGAGAAAGGGATGGAACCCAAGGCTGTAAGGAATCAGGTGACAAGCTTGTTCTGATGTGATTATGTGTGCGCTGTGTGTGGATTTGGATGTGGAATTGTGACTGGCCTTCCCTTCTTTTTTACTCCTTTTACTGATATGGGATTTCCACATGGTGAAGGCATTGAGATTTTTTTTACTGAAGAAGAAAAACCTCCCCACAGAGTAGTAATTTCAGGCTTTGTAATAAAATGTTTCTATCTTGGTAGTTAAGGCATATTAGGGGGACAGAAAATGGAATGGTGACAAAGACTATGAAGGGCCATATAAACCATCCTCAGTTTACTAAAACTGCTACAGCGATTCATTGCTACAAGAAGAATGGGCAATTGTTATCTACTGACTCAAGCAACAGGATAAGAGGCAAAGGGGTTAAGTTGTATATCCATCATATTGGGGTTGAAGGCAGAGATACACCACTATGAATGTTTAGGACTCAGATGCCCTTCACCTCAGTCTCAGAAAGCTTCGACACACATTTATATTTCTGTATGGCTTCTTGACCGTCCACACAAGTCTCAGTGCTGCCTGCTTTGAAGAAGACACTTCATTACACACCTGTCTGCCCACGAAATCTGAAGAGCAGAGAGCAAAGTAATTTCTGAACCTCCAGCCTGTCTCTGAGAGAGATTGTATGCCTGCCAGTACCAATGAGACTGGAAGAGCGCAGAACATCTTTAATCAGGTGTCTAGGAAGTGGTGTTTTGAATCTGGCTAAGCCACAACACTTCAAAAAGTGGTTTTAAAATAAACAAACACCAGGACGTTCTGCAAGCAATTACTTCGGCTGTTCATAGAGAACATTCTATCACTCGGACCATTAACTAATTTAATGTGAGCCGGATCGGACTTCTGGAGCCTAACTGTTCCACATTTAGCCCAAATTGAGAAGTGTTATTCTCCCTGAATAATAAATGCTAATTTCACTGGGAGTGTGAAAAGCAAGCATAAATTGGCTCACAGTTTTGCGTGGCTCCTAAGAAGGGACACTTGGCACATTCAAAAACAGTGCCTAGTTGTTGTTGTTGTTGTTGTTTTCTCTACCAAACGAGCCCCTCCTCTTGAGGGTTTTAAAGGGATATGTGGGTGATCCATTAGTCTAGTTAACCAAATGTGACTCATTCCTTGCTATGTGCTCAAGGAATAGCTATTGTTTTCTCAGCTAAGGACATTATTTAAAGGGCTTCTATTTGTCTGGGGCCTTACTAACTGTTCAGCACTGTGCCCCAGTTCATACATGCAAAATTTCTCCATGCAGAGTGGCCTGTTTCCTGCAACCACAGTGCTATTTTTTATAGAAAAAGAGGTCCTGGAACTCAGCATGAACACCTCCCCCATTCTCTTACAATGGCAATGCCATCCACCTAAGAGGTGCTGGAATTCAGTTCCTGTGAGTTAATCCTAAAAAAATTCCTGTGCAGCCACATAGATGATGTAACATATGGACTGGATTCCTTGCATGATTTCTCCTCCACCTGAGGGAGAGAAATCACAGGAGCAGGGGCTCAGCTCAAGCAGGCCTCAGAACTGGGCAGCTGATTCATTCCCTAAATGTATGAACTGTGGCAATGAAATGCATCCCTTAGATCGAGAGTTCAAAATTAAGATTTTATTGAATTTTATATTCATGATAGAAGTAAGATTCATAAAAACAATGAAAAAGGATCTATGGCAGTAGCCCCCGATCTAAATTGATTGCTTAATTCAGTTTTTGCAGTTGAGGCTCATTTTTTCACTTTCATCTAAATGACACAACTCAAATTATTTTTCCCACTGTTATTGTGCTATATATAAGAAGAATCAATACAAATCCATGATCATTTTTATCATCACCAAAACTCATGGAGTTAAAAATTATGTAAATTATCATTTTTCCAATGAAGTTTCCCAAATCTCCCGAAATGTAGCAGAAATTCTGTTTGTTTAATAAAGGGCAACTAATTCATAATAACCATAACCAACCTAGCCTTATTTATTGATGCTTGAATTGTGTGACCATCATCATGATTCTAGTTTTTATGCACGATGATCCTTGCATGGAGCAACACATTCTCTACTAGGTTCTGATGCTTGAGTACATTCTGTTATCTGGAATGGCTGAGTTAGCATTGCCTATCACTTCTGGGAAAACATATCCCTATCACCACAGAAAGCCTTCTTTCAAACTGGCAGTTATTAAGCAACACATCTCATGGATTCTATTTGTCACTAGGAGATCTCAAACCATCATATTAACATTGCTGTTTTAATGTTATTCCCACGAAAGTAAATACATAAGTCCAGTAGTATTTCTTGTAGAAAAAGGACCTGAGTACTGTCATGTAGCTTCTTATTAGTATTATAGTGTATAAGAATTTAACAACATCTTGGCTTCAGTGGGATTTAAACAGCAAAAGTGCTGCAAAAGAATTGTAGCCAAAATCCCTTTATTACAGCTACAACTTTTGATATTTGTTGTCAGCTGTTGAAAGTACTATCATCATGAGTGGACATGTTTCAGTTATTGTTCAAATACTTGGCACACACACAAAATGGAGCTAAATTGCACCTTCCATTGGTTTTTGCATCTTTTTGTTTTGCCGTGCTCTGTTGTAAATATTTGGATTTCATTCCAAATATTTTATGTAAATGTTGTAAGTTGAATATGCAACTCAGCTTTCTTCTTGCATGATATGTATCTGAAAAAAAAGCTTAACACCAAAATATGACTCCTTCCCTGTATGGCTTTGCAGTGTATGTATTACCACTGAGTTTCTGGAAGAGACGTTTACTAATACACCAGACCAGTTGTATCTGTCTTAAACATACTCACTAGTGTGAAAGTGTCTTTGAATATAGTCTCTTTTAATATAATGGGCTGGATTCAACTAAATAGTTATGCTAGCACAATGGGGCTTCCCTCCTCTCCTCTCATGCCCCCCATCAGGCACAATTCTGTCTCCAATGCTAAATAGATTTTACGTTGATGCTTATCAATATGAAGCTGTTGGGAGTGGTCCTTAGGTGTTATGGAGAATGGTGCCATCAGTACTCTGAGGGCATGCAGCTCCACATCTCCATGATATTTGAATCGGGAGAGGCTGTGCAAGTGCTAGCTTGTTGCCTTAATGCAGTGGTGGGCTGGATGAGACCCAATAAAACTGAGTTTAAACCCCGGGAAGAGGGAGTTTTTGTGTGGATGGTGGTTCCTGTGTCCAAAATATAGGCTACTTGCCTGTTCTGGGTGAAGCTGCACTCCCTCTAAAGGAGCCAAAATGTAGTGTGGAGGTACATCTGGATGCATCTTTCTCATTAGAGGCCCAAGTAACCTGCAGCTAGGAGTGCCTTTTACTAGCTTCATCTGGTAGACCAGCAACAGCTGAAGTGGGATAACTCAGCCCCTATAGTGCATGCTCTGGTCACCCTGAGAGTGGATTACAACAATGCCCTCTATTTGAAGCTGCTCTTGGGCCTGGTCTGGAAGCTCTAGCTCGTGTAGGATGCAGGAGCTAAATTACTGATGGAGGCAGATAGCCAACAGCATGTGACACCTCTGTACTGGCTGTCCATATGCTACTGGACTAGGTTCAAGGCTGTTGTTTGAGCTACAAAGCCCTGAACAACTTTGGCTCAAGATGCAAAAAAAAAAAAAGAAGAAGAAGAAGAAGAAGAGAGGACCATCTGAGCCCTTATATCTTAGCTCAGTCACTGAGATCATCTAGAGTTATCCCCTGTGCAACCGAGGCTCAATTGACTACAACTAGACTGGACTCAACTAGACTTGAACCTGCCCAAGGATCATTCTGGAGAGTTGCAGTTTTCTTTCTTTTTCATATTAGGACATTTACTGTGATACCAATGGAGTAGGCAATAGCTTGAATACTTCAGACTACAAAGAAAATCCAGATACTCTAATATTTGTAATATTAACATGTATAATTTGTAGACTCTTCCCCTAGAGATCTTCAGTTTGAGCCCAGAACATAAATAATGGAACCAATTCCTTTAGGTGGTAATCCTATACCAGGCACCCCCAAACTCGGCCCTCCAGATGTTTTTGGACTACAATTCCCATCATCCCTGACCACTGGTCCTGTTAGCTAGGGATGATGGGAGTTGTAGTCCGAAAACATCTGGAGGGCCGAGTTTGGGGATGCCTGCCCTATACTCATTTACTTGGGAGTCAGTTCAATTTAATTCAGTCGGAATTAAATCTGAGTAAATATGTATTGGTGTGCCCGTTGGTGTGCTTTTCCTGATGTGCATGCATTCCTGTCAGGATGTCTTGGAAGAATGGCTGACATGCCAGCGTTCCTGGTTGTATTTGGAGCCCATTTTCAGCTCAGAAGACATCAACAGACAATTGCCAGTGGAAAGCAAGCGCTACCAAACTATGGAGAGGTCATGGAAAAAAATCATGAAAAATGCTGATGAGAACAGAGAGGTGAGGTTATGTCAATGCTTGGCTGCAAAACACAGAGTCTGTTACATTTTTAAAAGTTGCTCATCTTTGCTTCTATATGTTCCTGCAACTAATCTATTCAGGTGCCAGCAGAACTAACAGTTGTTGGTCATGCTGTTCCCAGGTGATTAATGTGTGTCCTGATCCCAGGCTGCTGGAAAAGCTGCGGGAATGTAATAAGCTACTTGACCTGGTGCAGAAAGGCCTAAGTGAATACTTGGAGACCAAGAGAGGAGCTTTCCCAAGGTAATTCTATTAATTGAGGCTGAACTTCAACATACTACTTCAGTATGCAGCAAAGGGACAACAGGTCTTAGAGCCAATAATTTCTGCGGATCTACTCTAAGTAGGACTTGCATTTGATAAAATCCATATGTTAGAATTCAGGAAATGTCCAGTGGGGAGAATATGGATCCTATGGTGTGTGTTTTTGAGGGTCTAGTGCACCCAGGTTCTTTCAGGGAGAAAATTGCCTCAGTCACCCAATAACAGCCACTAGCAAAGTGATTTTACTCTGAAGTAAGTGTTTTAGGATTATGGTCAAAGTTTTAAATATCATTTTCAGCATTTAATCTTGGAGTGCTTTCACTGGCAGAAAAGCTAGAGACCCGGAACAAAACACCAGTCTTCTTTCTTTGCAGATTTTACTTCCTTTCTGATGATGAGCTGTTAGAAATACTATCTCAGACCAAAGACCCCACAGCTGTGCAGCCTCATCTCCGCAAGTGTTTTGAGAATATTGCTCGGGTAAATAATAGCCATCCACTTTGAGGGTCCTGCTTGTACTGTGAAGAGTCAGAGAGGAATGGAGCGAACAGGTTCTGCTATGCTAGCACGATTATAGTAACAGCTGGTATTTAGCTAGATACATGAAAGAAGTCAGTTACAAGTCTGCATGCTTCAGTTTGGGGTGTGTGTGTGTGTGTGTGTGTGTGTGTGTGACACAGATAGAGAGAGGAGAGTTTTTCTCAGTGGATGATAGCCATTCAATCACCACAGGTTGCAAACTAGGTGCCCATCTCAGAGGAGACCACAAACTGAATTACACAAACAAAGGTGTAGCAATGTAGTTTGTTTTGAGTTTGCCCACTGATTTTAGAAGGCTCAAAACATACCCTGTTCTGTGCCAGTCTCTTCTTTTTGGTACCTATGCCCCTTCTTTTTCAGGCTGAATGAGATTAATAAGGAGGCATATTACCATACTGCGTCGTCTCTTCCTGTTAGATGTAGAGAATACTTATGTGACCTTTTAATCCAGCACCTTTAACTAGCAAAGTGCTTATATATTGAAATATATGCCTTTGTATATGAATCAACATCTAGTAAGTTAATGAACATTTGCAGAGTGAGCTTCAAGGGGTTTGAATTTAGGGCAGTGAAGTTGATTGTTATATATATATTTGCTTTGGATCCCACACAACAGTGAATCTACAGCCTTGTGCAAAGTAGGGGATGGAGGGTAATTTTCCTACTTGGCTTCTCATGCTGTGCTTCCTCTCACTAGCTGCACTTTCAGGAAGATCTCCAAATTACACACATGTATTCTGCAGAAGGGGAAGAAGTAAAACTTTTCTCTCCCATTTATCCTACTGGCAATGTGGAAGACTGGTTGCTGGAAGTTGAGAGGATCATGAGGGCCAGTGTGCGGGACAACATTGAAAGGTCCATCAAGGTTTATCCAAAGGTAAGTGTCTTGCATAGAACTATGTAAATTTCACTTAAGAAATGGAACTTGTTTGTGGGTTTGGGATGCTTCATCTTAAAAACCAGTGGACAGCAATCTCTGCTGATGGATCTTTGAAATATATTTCTAATAATCCTCTGGCTTTCCATCTGTATGCTTGGATCTTAATGGTGCATATAACTGCATTCCTACTTGTGTCTTGTAGTCTTGTCTATTTTGGGATCAGCATTCTTTCATCCTCTAGATTATTCTTGGAATGCATTATCCTGATAGGGATTGCAGAAGTGCAGTCAACAACCATTTTGTGTGGGGGTTCTGTTCCATGCCCCCATGTGGTGGCGGAGTGCATATAAGTGCCCTCTGTTCTGTTCTGTTCTGCCCTGCCCCTGTTCCACACCCGTTCTGCCCTTTTAGTGACCTTTTCGGGTCATTTCCAGGTTCAATGCTGTGAGCACATGTGCGATCGCACATCAGTTGGACTCATGTTCATCGGTTGTTGCCTACAAGCCAAATGATTGGCACAGTAGGCAGTCTGTACCCTAACTTACGCATTGGATTTTTTAAACCTGGTGACAATATTTTGGAAACAATGCAATATGTAAGGCCAGGGCTTTTTTTCTGGAAAAAGAGGTGCCAGGATTTGGGAAGCTTCTGCGAAAGAGAATTCCATGGTTGATGGTGTCTTTTGTCTTACCTTGGCTCACATATGGAAAAACTCAAAAAGCAGCATAGCCGAGCTCAGAGAGTATAGCAGGGCATAGAGAAGGACAGGGTGATCTAGGGCTGGAACTTTTGTCAGAAACAGCTACTATACTTTAAACAGTGATGAAACCGGGTGGGGGGGGAGTTCTCCATTGTATTTAATATTAAGGCCATATGTTTTTAATAAAGACACCACGGACTACATGGGTCTTAGATTGGCCAGGCCAGGTGACCATTGCCGGATGTCAGACGTTTTGGACAAAAGAAGTGTCAGAGGCCCTGGAAGCTGGAGATTTGGCCACCAGGTTGTTTCCACAGCTAAGTGCTCAGGTAAAAATATCACTTCATTGTGTAACTTAGACTCAGTTGCTTCTGCACTGAAACCCTGCTTTTTATATCACCTAGTTGGCCAAGGCTGGGGACCCTTTTTCAGCCTGATGGCAACATTTCTTTGTGGGGAACCTTCCAGGGGTTGCATGTCAGTGGTGGGTGGGCCAGAAACATGTCCTATGCATTAGCTTCGCCCCCCCCCAAAGATATAATGAAAAACTCATAAAGACAAAGATCAAGACAATGCCCACCATCCCTTGCTTCACTGCTATCACAGAATTGTAGGGTTGCAAGGGACCCTGAGGTTCATTCTAGTCCAACCTCCTGCAATGCAGGAATCTCAACTAAAGCAGCCATAACAGATGGCCATCCAATCTCTGCTTAAAAACCTTCAAGGAAGGAGAGTCCATTGCTTCTCGTGGGAGTCTGTTCCATTGCCAAACAGCTCTTACTGCCAGAACGTCCTTCCTGGTGTTTAGTCAAAATCTCCCTTCTTGTAACTTGAATCCATTGGTTCGGGTCCTCCCCTCTGGAGTACGAGAAAACAAGCTTGTGGCAGCCCTTCAGATATTTGCAGATGGCTACCCTACCTCCTCTCAGTCTCTTCTTTAGCAGGCTAAACATACCCAACTCCCTCAACCATTCCTCATAAGACTCGGTTTCCAGACACTTGATCTCTTTGGCTGCCCTCCTCAGCACATGTTCCTGCTTGTCAATAACCTTCTTAAATTGTGGCACTCAGAACTAGACACAGTACTCCAAGTGGGGTCTTACCAAGGCAGTCTAGAGTGGTACTGTTTCTTCTCCTCCCCTCACAAAATGTAACTTGTGAGGAAGGCGGAGAAGTGGCTTTTCTTTTTCTCCTAAGGGACTCCAGTTTTCTTACACACTTCAGTACATTGCTAACTATAGAATGCCAAGTAGATACGAGATATTTCTCCAAGGCATGGCCTGACTTGTTATGCTTTCCTTGCACAGCTGAGCGACCTAGTAGCACTTGTGCGAGGGAAGCTGTCTCGGATGCAGCGGGGAGTGTTATCAGCTCTCATTGTGATTGAAGTTCATGCCAAGGATGTGGCAGCTAAACTTGTTGAGGAGAATGTCAGCAGTGAGAATGATTTCGAGTGGATTTCCCAGCTCAGGTGAGACATTTCCTAGAATCTGTTATCACTGTTTTTGGGTAGTGAGACAGATACCTGTCTTCAGCTACTGTGAGGTACATGAACTAGGCAGGGCACCCTGAAGCACACAGCCTTAGAGAAAGAATAATCACAAAGGTCTGAAAAGGATCATCTGACTATTATTGTATCATTCTACTTAGGGGTTATTCCAACCCAATAACACTCCCTTCCAAAATAAATTCACATTATCTTTCTTCTCTTTATCTTTATCTTTCTTCTCTTTATCTTTCAACTGCTTTATGCTAGTTGCTGAAAGGTGTTCTACACTTAACCTTTTTTGTGGCTGTGGAAAATTTCTGTTAAATCTACTGTTTTTTCTGCATACATAACATTATTTTCTGCATACACTAACATTACTCATTAAATGTCCAGTTTTTCAATAATGACCACTCCCCACATCAAATGGGGGCACCTTTTGCGTGGTCGCGTGCAGCCCCCCGGATCCCAGTGCAGCTCCTGGTAGTTCAGGCTGGCTTCATCCTCCCCAGACTGGATACCGGAGGTCTCCGCCTACCCCAGTCCTGTCTGGGGAGGTGTTGCCAGGGGATTGGCCAGGTAAGGGAAGGGACCACCCTGCCACACAACAGAAGGTGAATCTTACCTGTGAAGCGGCAGTCAGCTCCAGAGCTTTTTCAATAATATGCAGGTGGAACATGCAACGTTATAAAAGAATATGCATTGTTTAGTGTGAACAAAATACAACCAAATAAACAGGACTGCAGTGTTTAAACTGATGATATAAGAAACCCTTTGTTAGCTCTTGCAGTTTTCTTCCTATGTCATTTTGCATTTAACTTTTCTTTAACATTAGGTACTACTGGACAAGAGATGATTTGTATATCCGGGCAGTGAACGCTGAATTTATCTATGGCTATGAATACTTGGGCAACAGTGGGCGCCTGGTGATTACACCTCTCACTGACAGGTATCATAACTTATTAGACTAAAAAACAACAACTTGTCTCCATAATCTTGAATGAATAAATCACTCTTTGAGAGCTGAATCAAGGGTCAACTCTGCCAGTGTAGCATCTGCATTGTGGATTAATTGTAGTTTCTGAGTCATCTTCAAAGGTAGTCCCACATAGAGTACATTGCAGTACTCCAAGCAGGGCCAGGCAGCAAGAGTATGCTCAAAGCCCAAGACCTAACATGGAAGCTCCTAAAAACCAGATACATATGGAGTCAGTGGGAAACTGGGCCTAGCTCTTGTGTCTGCGTATGCCAAATATGGTGAAGTGTTTAGGAACAGATTCCACATGTGTCTTAGAGAAACTATGTTCAAAGTGCATAACTTTCTTTTAAAAAGCTTTTTATTTAGTTGACCAATGCATGTATGCGTGTGGTTGGTTGTTTTTTTTTAAAAAAGTTGACAATGTAGTACAGTGGTACCTCGGTTTAAGAACAGTCCTGTTTACAAACGATTTGGTTGATGAACTCCACAAAACTGGAAGTAGTGTCTCGGTTTGCAAACTTTACCTCAGTCTAAGAACGGAATCCGAACGGTGGAAGGGCACTGGCGGCTGGATGCCTCATTAGGGAAAGTACACCTTGGTTTAAGAATGGTTTCGGTTTAAGAACAGACTTCCAGAACGGATTAAGTTCGTAAACCGAGGTACCACTGTAATCGGTTGCATGCATCGAAGATGGATTGCATTTCTGCAGGCTGAACAAGGATATAGCCGTTCAGTTCTCAATAATGGTAACAGAAGCAGTTTAATCAAGTGGTCCTCCATGGATAATATTGAATGATGGTTATTCATCATTAAACAGTATGGTTAAAGCAGCTCTCTGAGAATAATAACATATGATCTATGTCTTCTTTTTAAAAATTCTTATTCCTTTTGAGTACCATTATTGATTATTGATGCTTTAGCAGAGCAAGGGATGGGATAGCAAATGAATGTGTTGAAGTGCTAATATAATTGTTCTCAGGAGGTTTCAACTGGATCTCACTTGTTCTAGCTATTATTGATCATCATATTAAGGTCATAAAGCATATTTAGATCAGAAAACCTAGTGAGTCCCTTTAAAAATATTTTTCCTGCAGCATGTCATTTTGAAGTATTGAAATCCACCCCGGGTATACCTTTTATTGCAGAACACACAGAGAAGTAGACTTAGGATGCAGTCTATCTCATTTACTGTCACCTTCTTGGTGGTAAACAATCTTCCCAGTTTTCAGCCACTGGCTATATACAGGATTGTATTCAAGTACTGTAACTTTTATTTAGAATAGACTCATTGAAATTTATGAACCTAAGTTAGTCATGGTCATTAATTTATATAGGTCTGCTCTGGATAAAAGCTAGTTGTAAACAACCCACAGTTTTCTGTAGACGAAAAGCACCTGCAGCCATCAATCAATCAATCCCAAGAAAGCCAACTGACTCTTTAAAAGGGTGTGTACTTTTTTAACCCTAGTCAGTGTTGGGGCCCTATGTGGTTTTTAAAACAAAACCCAGAGAAGCAGATAAATGACATTCTTCTGACACACCACACATATGTCACAATTTATTTCAGGACATTTCACACACACACCCAAGACACATTTGAATTGGGCTGCTTTACAACATAGGCAAAAAAATGTACAAGATTGCTCTTCATTACAGTTTTGGTTTGTTTGTTTTAAAAAGCTGTCTGTGGCTCAGTTTGCATTTAGCACTAAACCAGATCATGCCTTAGCACATATGCACAGGTTTCCAGAGAGGAGATTGTGACTGCTTTGCTCCTTCTCCAATCTCACTGTGACTCTGCTACTCTGACAAAGTCATGGTTTGCCTTAGCTTGTCATATGAACTCAGAGCTATGGTTTGTTTCTCTCCATGCAAGCAAAGAGCTGTAACCAATATGTGTTCTTGGTTTACAGCTCATAGTTTGTCTGGAGGAGACAAACCATGAGCCAAAAGGCTCCCCCAAATTCACCCATTATTTTTTTTTTATATTACATTAAAGGAAATACTGACCACTCCCATGGATCCTCTTCTGTGTTTTCAAAATGTTTTGTGATTCTCTCAAGATCCCCCAAATTTGTCCTTTTGTTGTTGTTGTTTTTTTAAAAATTGGTCACATCCACTTTTATACTTTGGGCATGCCCACCATGAGATGTAGGCCCCAGAGGGTTTGCCTGAAAAAGGTGAGCCCACCCCTTTCATAGTGTTCTGATCTTCCCTCGTAGTATACTGTCATTTGATAATAAACTGCATTCTTCTTAACATAATGAGCTATTTGGTAATGTTTATAAATAAAATAATACATTTTTCACTGTGTGGCATTTGACTAGATGAACCCTTCCAGCCTTAAAATTATTTGATTCTTTGTGATAGATGCTACTTGACACTTACTGGAGCATTGCACTTGAAATTCGGGGGCGCTCCTGCAGGACCAGCTGGAACAGGCAAAACAGAGACGACTAAAGATCTGGGGAAAGCTTTAGCTATCCAGACGGTTGTGTTTAATTGCTCTGATCAGCTTGATTTCATGGCAATGGGGAAATTCCTGAAAGGACTAGCCAGGTATTACAAAACAATGCCATATATGAATATGCTACACAGGGGGTGGATCATAACACAGCCGCAACATTATTGGTTTGGCAGACAATACATGAATCAGAATATTGTTGCATCCAATGCATCTAAGCAGAGGGGAGTCTATGAGAACCCAGAACAAGTAGCTAGCCTAGTGATAATTTCCCTACTAGCAATCTCCATATATTGCCTGTAGAGATGTATCACTATATTTGGTTTGATAGAGTAAAAGAGAACCCAATAAACATTTAGATTGTGCTAACTTACATAGTTTAAAGTCCAGTCACCTTTGGAAGCTGGGCCCAATTTACATATTGTGACTGTCCCAAAGAGGACATGTAAAATAGTTGCTCGTGAAGGTTGGTATCAAATGGTAGGCAATTTGCATAAATTAACTTGCCACCAGTAACAGCCAGCATGGTGAGACAGAGCTACACTCCCAACACCAGCATCTCTGCAGCTTGCCTGGAAGGCACTGGGGCAGTAGTGAGGCTGGTGCTGTACAAATGCAGCAGCAGAGCCAATCCTGCACTCCCAGCAGCACACTGGTGCAGCCCCAACCTCACTGCCAGCCTACCTTCCTGCCCCAGTGCTGTCTAGATTGGCATAATCTCTTCATTCCTTTTAAGACCAACTGATTTTTTGCTAGTAACTATTGGATTCCTGATACTGTCTTCTCCTTATATGCTCAGTTCTGGAGCCTGGGCTTGCTTCGATGAGTTCAACCGCATTGACATTGAAGTGTTGTCTGTAGTTGCCCAGCAAATCACAACAATTCAGAAAGCTCAACAGCAGAGGGTAAGTTAAGGAAGTGAAGAGTGAAGGAATTTGGCTTCCCGAACCACACTTTTATTTCTCTGGTAGGTACTAGGACATCACCAAGTGGGATATCATTATGCTCCACTTCCTTGAAGGCAGAAAAAAATGTCACCACTCCTAAAGGCTTCTGTGTTGCCCCTCCTCTAGAGTGACATTTCATTTTTTCTGCCCTTGCTTGAAGCAGACCAAGCTGGTGCTCTTCTGACCTTTAATTGTTTGTTTGTGCATATAATTTGGTTGCTTTTCCCTTGTGTATGTGGTTCTTGGTTGTCTCCTGAAGTTTTTCTCCCCAGTGGGCTGTTTTTTTGTGGGGGTTTGAGTGATTTCTGAAATGCTATTTAAAGCTTGTTGTTTTTCCTGCCTACGTATTGGCAGATTTAGGGGGTTCTCCTCCTTTATATTGGCAGTTCCATAATCATTTAATAGAATGCATATTTTAAATGTCAGATGATTTTACTTTTATTACTTTCTTTGACAGGTAGTCCTTTGGAGACCTTTTTTAATATGAATATTTTTCTAATAGAATATTGAACTGGAAAATTCTGCTTCCCTAATTAAGAGAAAAAGAAGCTTTCAAGGCTCCTGTTAGTCCCTTCTGCCACTTAACTGGCAGTTTGGTGTAGGAGTTTTGGGCACTGCACAGGTTTTCATACCATGGCAAAACCCTGCTACTACACAGAGGTTTGAATAGTTTTCACCTAGCTGAAGAAACTTCTTTTCAAAGTTAATTGGCTGGTTTCAATACATTCAGAAGGGTCGTTACTTGCATTTTCTGGTGCTTGTTATGTAAGCTGTTCTCTTCAGATTGTGGGCTACAGAGTAGGTATCTCTGTGCTGGTGTTCTAGTTCTGCCTCAAGTATGTTGGTACAAAAACATTATCCAGTGTTTGTTTTCTTTGCTGTTCAAGTAGAAATTTGTTGTTTAAGTAGGTGAACATATGACAAGCCTCAAGACAATTGTAGAGGCTCTCCAGCATGGAACCCACTGGTGGGTTCTACTGTATTTCTTTTATTTATTTATGCAATTTATAGTCAGAGAGGCATAGCTAACCGGTTACAAAGACTCGAAGGCAGAAAAAAAGTCATTACTCCTAAAGGCTTTTGTGTTGCCCCTCCCCTGGAGTGATAGTTTGCCCTTCCACCAGACCATATGACAGACATCCTAGAAAGAAACTAATGGCATGACAGACTCCAGACACCAGGAGTAGCCATCCATAATATAAGAAATGTAAACAATGCCAGTGAAGGGTGGGCCTTGGTGATGTCCTAGTGCCTCCTTAGAAACACCTTTCAGGTCAATACCATAGGCACCAGGACACCAGCAAATGACATGTTCCAAAGTTACCCCTATTAATCCTAGGGTGGGAGCTGGCAAATTAATGATGAGGAATTAATTTCTGGAGGATATGCCTTCCAAATGCATCCTCCAAGGAAGCATGCAAGTCCATCTTATAACTCTCTGTGAAAGAATTTGGAGTAGCCCAAGTTGCCATCTGACACACCACTAGAAGAGATGCAGTGGATGCAAATGCAGCCAAAGCCACTGCAGGGTAGAATAAGCCAAAGCCACTGCAGGGTAGAATAAGCAACCATGCCTTAGGATGAACCAAGTTCAGGGAAGTGCAAATCTAAGGGAGGGATGTCATTGTGTGTCCAACTGAATTCTAAACAAATCTGGTCCTGGCTGCAAGCCAATGAGTGGGTAGTGTTCTTCTTTGGACCAGCCCAGTAAGGACATTTGACTGGATTTGTAGGGTTAGATTTATCTGTTTTGACACAAAAAGGATTTTGTTCCATCTGGAACTTACCAGCAAGTCATTCACTATGATAATGTTTTACTGGGTCTAGGTGGATCGCTTCATGTTTGAAGGAGCTGAAATTGCACTGGTTCCATCTTGTGCGGTCTTCATCACAATGAACCCTGGCTATGCCGGACGCACTGAGCTGCCGGATAACTTAAAGGTAACTAAAGACTGCTGGACTTGGCTACACTCAGTTCATATATGAACAGCTGTCTCTTACTTAACTATAATGCTATAAGATGACATCTACGTTCTGACTATCTTAGGATGCAGTTCTAAGGTTAGGGGAAGGGGCAGGAACAAAAGGCAGTTCAATGACCACATCCAAAGGTCTGCTGGGCTCAAGCTGCCAGGCCAGGCCAGAAATGAGGCAGAGGAGCAATCTTGCAGTCCTTGGTCTATTTCCAGATTTAATTCCCACCTTCTGTACATTTTCCCTCTCAAATGGAGCAAGATAGTGGAGGGAGAGATTGAGTCATGCTTAGAGGTATGTCTAAATTTGTCCCCAGTTTGGGGGTGTATCAGGGGACTAGGAGAGAGTTGGATCCTTCAAATCCCAGCTGTTTCCTGGTCTTCCTCAGGCACACCTCTTAATGTCTCCCAATATATCTCCATTTTGTCTATACTGACATTGCAGCTCAAACACTGGTTGGACCAGGGTGTTAGTGGCTTTGGTGTTGGGGGCAGGAGCTGACATCAGAACTCCCTCTCTGATGTTGGAGCTCTGTGTCTGACTTTGGAGAGGAATAGCTGATATATTCTGCCATATATAGAGGAATCCATCCTATATTTGTAGGCATAAATGGGATGGGAGTATCCCAACCCCTAGAATGTATTGCTTTGAAAATCTCTTCCAATTTCAAAGCATAGGTAAATTTGGTGAAAGAGATTTCATTCCACTCCCACAAAGTTAGGAAAATCACTTAAATTCACG
Organism: Podarcis pityusensis; assembly: GCF_964106645.2. Lineage (NCBI taxonomy): Eukaryota > Metazoa > Chordata > Lepidosauria > Squamata > Lacertidae > Podarcis > Podarcis pityusensis. The sequence continues at coordinate 75,294,784 of NC_138029.1, read as the reverse complement.
TTGGCAAGGGAGACTGTTTTTGAATGCTACTAAGTCTGATTATGCAATAAGATGTTATATTATCCCCCAAATGGTTGGAAATGCCTCCTCAGAAATCTCAAACATTAAAAAAGATCTCAGATGCAACTGGCAGATTTCATAGATTCTGTCTTCTGTGTGCAATTATAAAGGGTTGCTGCCACTTGGTTGATAATCTCTTTTGTGCAGATTGCTTTTAATTTGCTTACCATCCATAAGCACAGATTGCTAAGAGTGAATGTATGTGGAGCCTTCCCTCTTCATGGTGACTGTATACCTTCCAGGCTCTTTTTCGTCCTGTGGCTATGATGGTTCCAGATTACTCTATGATTGCTGAGATTTCTCTGTATTCATTTGGCTTCAATGAAGCCAAAGTTCTGGCAAAGAAGATCACTACCACCTTTAAATTGTCTTCTGAACAACTCAGTTCCCAGGTCAGTATTTTTGAGCCATCCAGCCTTCCTAACATAGGCAGAATCTTTAAAGTTTCATTAGAGTACATCCTGTAGCTCAGAATTGTTGCTGATTCTGATAACTTGGCGCACCATATTCTCTTCTCACTTTCATTGCTATCTCCGTGGCTGTCCTTTATCCATTTTGATCCTCCTTAGCTCAAGTTTTTGTGCAATCATACCAATGTTATCGCTCATGCCCTGGTTTCGTTTTCAGTTGTTACCAAGGAATTGCTTTATGAGGACAGAAGAACTAAAAAGGATTGCTGCAGTATCGAATACCCTTCTTCATAACAGTACTCTCTGCCTCTCTACTCTTTGTCTTTTACCTTTGTTCAGAATGAAAGTATTTAAGTCTAGGCCTAGCTGTGTAAAGATTCTCCCTCTTTTTGTTTTCTTAGGAAAGAGGATGGCTGCAAGTAGAGAAGGAGATTGGCAGATTGTTCCCTTCTCTTTTCTAACTGATTAGATGCTTGCCATTCCATTTCAGTTCCTATTTCCACTATTGTCATTTCCCATATCTCTGCTGCAGGATCACTATGACTTTGGAATGAGAGCTGTGAAGACAGTCATTTCAGCGGCTGGCAATCTCAAAAGAGAAAATCCAACAATGGACGAGGCAAGTTCAAGTAGTCCCACTTCAAATGGCTCCATATGCAGTGTTGCATGACGATGACTAGAATAGTTAAGAGCCACTTTTCTGGTTACATTCTGGACATGTGTTGCTCATCTGGGCAGAGTGTTGGGAATAACTTCCCAGCAGGGGCATAGAACATCATGTTGGTGAAGGCTGTGCTAAGACTGAACTTTGTTTAAAATTTTGTTCTGCTCTGTCTGTACCTAATCTACAAATATTTGTATATTAAAATGTGCAACAATTCCATTTGGGGCTAGATCTTGTAACTTTTATTTATCTTATTTTGATTTTTTCATTAAAAAATTAAGATTGTTGATAACATTCTTTCAGCAACCTCAGCGAAACTCCACCACCACCACCACATTTTTTCATCTTCGCTGGAGATGTCTGGAACAAGAAAAGTAAACACAATTGAAAAGAACAGTCCTAATTGCAATCATCTGTCTGTCAAAGTACAAAGATTAGTAGCGCTGTAGAATAATCAAGATTTCAGAGCGTGGCAATTAAAGGCTAGGCATGGAGATCCAAGAAAAGAGGAAGAATCTTTACTAATATACTTTTCTTGCTTGCAGGAACTGATTTGCCTAAGGGCCATCAAGGATGTCAATGTTCCTAAATTCCTGCAGGATGACCTGAAGCTTTTCAATGGTATAATTTCTGATCTGTTTCCCAAGATCAAAGAGGAACCTATTGACTATGGCATCCTGGAGGAAGCAATTCACAGATACTGTCTTAAAGACAACTTGAAAGATGTTGATGGTAAGTGAAAAAGTAACACACTGCCTCTGTGGAGTTTTCTTAAAGCTATATATTAGTCTCTTGTGAACTTTGGAAATTTGGCACCACAGCAGTGGATTATAATTTGTCCTTCAGCAATTGCAGCTCACAGATCATTGTATGAGGATGGGTTTTTAAGTGCCTGGGTGGAACCTATCTGGGAATCCCATGTTCTTCACCTCAAGTTGTGTGGAAGAAAGGCAGGATACAAATGCAATAAGTAAATAACAGAGCAATCCTTTACTTGTCTGTTCAGAATTAAATCCCATTAAGTTCAGTGGAGCTTACTCCAAAGTAAGTGGATATAGGATTGCAGCCTCAATAAATACATCTGTCTTTCCATCTGTGGACATTCCTTTTTAACTTCTGCTCTGATGTTGTTCTCAGAGCATCAAAAATGGAAATTAAGTAGATCAGGCCCAGAAATTCTTAAAGCAAAATGTTCACAGCAGTGAGGGAAATGTCATTTATTTATTTTTAAAGCATCTGTATACCACTTAACATTTTAAATTCTTACCAGGAAAAGTACAAACCCCAAATCTATGCTCATTTTGTTCCCCTGATTGCATTTGTTATCTAGATTTTTTGGTGTTTTTTTAACTGTTTTCTAACACTCTGGCAGAATACTGTGCAATCTAAGTAGGAGGGTAAACTTGGAACTTAATGTCATTTACCTGAAGTGTATATTTAATATTTATTATTATTTTTCATTCTGCTACATGGTTTAACCTAAAATAGCTCCTGGAGCAAAGAATATTTAAAATAACAATAATAAAAATGATCAAAGCTTTAGAACATTAAAATTAGATCAAATAATAATTCCACTGATAAAAACCAAGTTCAGTCTAAAATACCAGGCAGATAAAATGGTTTTTTACCTGATGCCAAGAAGAGAATTATAAAGTTGGTGTGCCCTAAGTGAAAATGTGCTCTTATTTACATGTATACTATATCACTCTCTGGATTCTAAAATGTGTGATAGCTATGAAAGGATTGAGTGAGTAAGAGTAGCATTGTAGGTTGTGCTGACATCTTTCTCAAGATAGCTAAGGAACAAACTGGTGTGTGCCTTCAATGGTGCTTTGGGGGCTTATAGCATCCACACAGTTTCGTATCCATAGACCTGCAGGCCTGTGAAAGCAACTGTGAGGCATTCCCATTCTGGATCTTTTTCTTCCAGGGTTTGTGATGAAGTGCATCCAGCTATATGAAACTACTGTGGTACGTCATGGTCTCATGCTGGTGGGGCCCACAGGCTCAGGAAAAACTAAGGTAAGAACTTCCGGAGATGCCTGGTGTTGCTGTCAACAGATGAAAGGGAAATAACACTAAGATGGTTTGTCCAGCACTTACACCATAGGAGGAGCATTTCCAGCCTTTGTGCTTGGCTTAATGTGGTTCGAGATACTGTTCTGAGACAGAAAAATCCCTTCTTGCCAAGTACAGTAGCAGCCTGCATAGAAGAGCTTTGAAATAAGAACACTAGGATTAAAACTGATATACTGATCTTATGTGTACTCTGGAAGAGCCTCATTAAGGCAAGCATGGGTGACTTTGAGCCTGCACAGCTTTGCTGGGATTTCTGCAGTGCGATGTTTGCAGATATTACATCAACTTTCCAAAAGAATGAAGGCCATTCCCTCCTCTGTTTTTGTGATTAGTGCTTGTCTTTTATAATCCTCTTTTCTTAATCATGTCAAACCCTTGGGCAAAGTCCTTTGTTACTACTTTGCATTCTTCATTATTGTAGATTCATGGTGAGTCTGAATTGTCTTTCTTTTCAGCCTTCAAATAGATGCCATGATGTTTTATTCCCTTGCACTCTTTCTGTCTTCAGTGTTACAAAGTTTTGGCAGCTGCAATGACATCTTTGAAAGGTCGGCCTTCAGTCAGTGGTGGAAACTATGAAGCCGTCAATTATTTTATATTGAATCCCAAATCTATTACAATGGGCCAGCTGTATGGAGAGTTTGACTTGTTGACTCATGAATGGTAAAAGATAAAAACTGTCCTTATCTGTTCTAGATGGCTTCTGGTCTGCTCGTGTCCCTTTTCTAGGAATTATAAGCTCTGTATAAACTGAAATTTAAGAAAGCTCTTCTTTTGTTAGGCATAACTTTAGCTAATGTCCATATGTTTTGATTGTACTTTTCTATGGCCTAAGAAAATCCATAACACTAAATGGATAACTGGCTGGCTCATGCACATTCTTTTGAGCTTTCTACATTGGGTTTTTGCTGATGAGCCTGTGTAAGTAACATGAAAGAGATATTCAAGGCATTAAAAGCTAATGAGAACTGGACACTAAACATGCATCTGCAAATGTGTCCTCTCATTCATTAATCATTGCAGTTGTCATTTTTATTTTGATGGCCTCTACACAAGGAAGGCAGAACTATTTAAGGAGATTTTTCTTCCCTTCCCTTAAACTCGGCCATCTCACCACACTCTGAGTAAAAGGTTTAGAGATGAACTGCTGGAGACTGGTTCTATGGATCACTACAATCACATATCCATCTTCAGGAGTGAAGTAATAAAGATTGCTATAAAAACACAGCCCATGGAAAAACTCCACTATAATACTGTTTTTCTGTTGGCTATGTCAAGTACATACATCAATACTGTATGTATGTATGCCAAGTAAATGTTTTGTGGACTTGGGCTGAAGTGCATATTTATGAAACCTGTCCCATAGCATATTATGGTTAAGTGTGGTGACTTATTTACAATACTGTTTTTGCTCAGTGTTCTTTCCAGCTGGGCCTCTAAGGGTTTTATTTTCTTTTGATCTTGTAAAAAGAAGACCACGCATATACTAAGTGTAGGGATAACAAAAATGAGCAATAATTATAGCAGTTTTACACTGATGACAACAATTATTGATTGCTAGAGACTGCCTCCATAGATAAAACATTTGAGCTACATCCAGAAGCAATTGGTGCCTTTGCATTTCTGGCAATGAATAATTACATGCATTGACACTTCATTTGCTCTGATCAAAATAATCAAATGGGAAACTTTTTTTTAAAAAAAAGGCAGATTCTGCTTTATGATCTTCAAAACAGCAGAAGCCTGCATACTTATTTAGGACAAAATAGAGGAGGCGATGTGGAGAGAGAAGTTTGGGTTCACAGATGTGATGCTGTCATAAATTATACTGGACATTGCTAGATGGAAGTGTGCAACTATTTGGTTGACTCCTGTATATCTCCTCCTCACCTCATAGGACAGATGGGATTCTTCCTGCTCTTATCCGAGTGGGAGCCATAGCTACTGATCATAAAAAGAAATGGTACATGTTTGATGGTCCAGTTGATGCTGTTTGGATTGAAAATATGAACACTGTCCTGGATGATAACAAGAAGTTGTGTCTCAGCTCTGGTGAAATCATTAAGCTAACAGAGGTATCTTTCTCTTTCCTCCTTTTCGTTTCCTGGTATCTACACACACACACACAATCATTTGTAAATGTATAGTCTGCTTTTCTCTGAGAAAGAGGAATATGTGGTTGAAATGTAGACATTTGATTTTAGCATGCCCAAATTACTGTATTTAGATTAGAACACAGTTCTAGTATTTATGCTGGATACTGCTGACCAGCACTGTGATTTCACTAATACATAATCCCACTTAATGAGGGATTGGAGTTTTAGGATTCCCTCCACGCTATGTACCTTTTGTGAAAAGCTGTGGGAAACAGTTTTGCTCCTTTCCTCTCATTTCCAGGCAATGACTATGATGTTTGAAGTGCAAGATTTAGCTGTTGCTTCCCCTGCCACTGTTTCCCGGTGTGGCATGGTATACCTGGAACCCAGCATTTTGGGATTACAGCCCTTCACTGAGTGCTGGCTGAAGAGAATCCCAGACATTATGAAGCCATTCACTGAAGCCCTTGACTCGCTTTTCAGCAGATTCCTAGAGGTGAACCATTACAATATTCCTATATTTTGATTCAGTGTAGAATCTGTAAGTCAGCCTAGCCTTTAGCCAAACAAGGGGATATGAACCTATCAAGTTTGCCTTTATTAGTTTTGGGGCAGCTGGTGAACACAGTTTATTAGATGACAGGAACTTCACCTGTGCAGTACAAGAGCTATAATCTTCCAAAATGCCAATTTATTGTTAATTGGCTTGCAGTGGGAAAGTTCTCTGTGAATTGAGCCCTGTCTCTTTTGCTTCCAAGTTTAGCAACCGGATTGCTTTTAAGATTTTACAGTTGTGTATTCATGGTGATTTGTTTTTTTAATGGCATTTTCTCACTTTAGGTTTTTGTGGCTCTTGCTTTCATTACTTTGTGAAGTAATTTGCTAAAATGGCATTGGGTGGTTAGCTCATTTTCATGTCTCCTGGTCACTTTTTCTTCCATATTAACAATCAACAGGTTAAGACTAATAACAGTCTTCGCTCAATGGCCAAACTAAAGTTTATCAGGTGCTTTTCCTTCCTATATGGTGTTGCCTCAGAAGTACATATAGTTTTGAATCCCCAGCCTTGCCATATCAAGTGTGCCCTTGCAGAATGGGAGATATTCAGTATAGAACTAAGTGGGGCATATGCGTTCATGGAAAAATGTCCACTTGTGCAATAAGACTTTCAGCGCTGTCTTCATGTAAACCTGTGTGGGTTTTCTCCCAACCCTCCAGAGCGGAATTAGGGGTGCAGGGAACATTCTGGGGGAGGAGAGTCCCATTGTGTGAATGGACCTCATTCTGTGCACACAACTTCGCTGAATTTTAATGATTGGTTTTTCTGTGTTTTTATTGATTCTAGTTTTTATTTGTAAGCCGCCTTGAGTCCCATCAGAGGAAAAAAGGCTGGAAAAGCATAATTATATGACAACAACATTTAACTCTTGATCTTCTGAACCCTTTCAGGACTCTATCAGATTTGTCCGAAGTTCAGTGAAGGAAATAATTGCCTCTACAGATGCTAACCTGACAATGAGTCTTCTCAAGTTGTTGGACTGTTTCTTTCAACCCTTCATTCCTGTTGAGGTAGGACTGGTGTAGCTGTTAATGCTCAGGGTCAATAGAATGGACAACTGGGTCCAATTGAACAGATGGACACGGAAATAAGTTCTACATTTATTGATAACAAACAGAGGAATTAGCAGACAGAAATGTACTTAAGCTTTGATATTGTTTACTGTGTTATCATTTGTGAATATCTCTTTGATAGGGTCTGATAAGTAAAGCCTAGATGCTAAACCACTTTGGGGTTAATGCTGTGACAGTTGGAATGAATTTGTTCATCAGGGACTTCATGCACCAACTGGGTTACAGTAGATTTCTTTGTCCATAGAGACTGGAGCTACTTTCAGAAAAGGCATCCAAAATACATGTAGGGAATTTAGAGAGATTTTGCAGATAATCTAAGGTTTTACTTTGTCGCTAATTAACTTGTTCTGCTTCGTTTGTACTGCTAATTGAATCTCCAGGGAATGAAAAGAATTCCTCCAGAGAAAACAGCCCGTATTGGTGAACTGATTGAATCGTGGTTCATATTTGCTTTGCTCTGGAGTGTGGGTGCGACTGGGGATGCCCAAAGCCGTGTGGCCTTCAGTGTTTGGTTAAGGAACAAGATGGCAGACGAGAAGGCAAGTTGATGGAAATGGCATCTGTTCCTAAAGGCAGCTATGGGGCTCCTGTATTTCCAGAATTTGTGTGAGTTCCTTGTTTCTGCTGTCTCACAGATTAACACTGCCTGCCTTGCTTCTGCATCATTATTTTGGGAGATACTGGAAAATATAGCAACTTTAACTAAATAAACAGGATGGAATCACTCTGAAGTTGTTTCCACACACTACATTCTTTATATTAGTCTCTTCTGAAGTAAAGCTAGCTGTGATGTTCACTGCCTGTTTTCTTCCCACAGATTGAATTATTGTTCCCAGAAAACGGCTTGGTCTATGACTATAAACTGAACGATGCTGGAATTAGCAGCATTGAGGAAGAAGAAGATGAAGAGTTTGTTAACATGGTAAATGAATTCTCATCAGGGGATTCAGATATCCCACCCCTTAAAAACATGCAGGAGGGGCCACATGAGCTAAACTTTGATCCCCCACTTGAATGAGGGAGCTTTATCTGTTACATCAGTGCATGCATAGATGTACACAGTAACTAAATGTACAGATGTTGGAGGGGTGTGGCCACCAAGGATATTGGCAGGACCAGGACTAACCTTCTTGGGCCTGCAGCCCTCCTCACTCTATAGAATCATAGAACTGTAGAGTTGGAAGGGACCACAAGGGTCATCTAGTCCACCCCCCTGCAATGCAGGAATATTTTGCCCCAACGTGGGGCTCAAACCCACAACCCTGAGATTAAGAGTCTCATGCTCTAAGGATGGAGCTAGTGTTATTTTTCCTCCCCACCCCCTTTTTTCTTTTGCAGGAGGCAAATGAGAGAGAGCATTCTGACTGTTTGTGGGTGGAGGGTTGGCAAAATGATTTAGATAATTTAGAGGGGGATAAGGGTGGCGCTGTGGGTTAAACCACAGAGCCTAGGACTTGCCGATCAGAAGGTCGGCGGTTCGAATCCCTGCGTTGGGGTGAGCTCCCGTTGCTCGGTCCCTGCTCCCGCCGACCTAGCAGTTCGATAGCACGTCAAAGTGCAAATAGGTACCGCTAAGGCGGGAAGGTAAACGGCGTTTCCGTGCACTGCTCTGGTTCGCCAGAAGCGGCTTAGTCATGCTGGCCACATGACCCGGAAGCTGTACGCTGGCTCCCTCGGCCAATAAAGCAAGATGAACGCCGCAGCCCCAGAGTCGGTCACAACTGGACCTAATCGTCAGGGGTCCCTTTACCTTTACCTTAAGGGCTTAAGGGTAACCTACTCTTTTTCTTGTCCTCTCCCCCACCCCCATTAAATGCATCTTGTCACAACACTAGCATCATTTCTATTTTTTTTATTTCTATTAATTATTTTATAACCATACAACACAGCATACACATCAAGCATAGTAACATTATTAAATTTTGATACTCCAGTTTTGTTTTAATAATTGACTTCACCATCCAAAAGAATCTTAATTTTAATGCAAGAATAGAATAAATATAGTACAATCTTGCACATTTTGTATTGTAACAGCGGTGAAACAAATATTAAATAATTCTGAGCATCATTTTTAAAGTAAAGAGAAAAGTCCTTGTGCCATTGCCACCAGAGTAACCACCTTTAAGCAACTCCTACCCCTCAGCATTGAAATCCTCGCCTGCCTCTGTTCCTTAAGTCTAACTCTCTTTTGGCATTTAGGAAAATGGTGGTTGGGGGAGGGGATAATCCCAGATGTAGTTTCAGTGAGACTTTGTCATGGTTAAGATTAGACTGGTAAAGGGAAGTAGACTTACTGGAATCTCTGGAACATTACTGTAAATTTTCCCCAAGATTCTACTGAGGTTTTTTGCAAACTTAATCCTGTATTCAGTTTCTATATTGGCTCGGATGTATTTAAGAAACTAATTACAGGATGTTTTAAGCCTCTATCTGTCCTTCCCATCAAATGTACCTGTGTCTCTTAGGTGTGCTGGGAGAATTGGATGGATTTCTCTTCATCATTTACCATGGTGCCTGATACCAGCTTTTGTGACATTATTGTTCCCACAATGAACACTGTCCAGATGGCTTTTCTGCTGGAGCTCTTGCTCACAAACCACAAACCAGTAAGTTTCCTGAATTTCAAGTGGAGTTAAGTTAGCATTGTAGAAAGGCAAATATTCTGTTGCTCAGTCAAGCCAGCATTAGTTCTTTGCTCAAAATGTCCCCCCAAATGGCTACTCAGTAGACTTTTATTTGCCTCTGCTTCTACATTCATTCATTCATTTATTAGTTTGATCTACTACAGAAGAGGTTCTCAAATGCCATTCAGCTTTATTCAGGCAGTCTCACGAAAAGATTGTGGAAGAAAATATATGTACATGGCCCTGTACTTGATTATTAGTTTTTCTGACTAAGGCTGGATTATTAAACAGCCAACAAGGTCCTGGTCTAGGGCCTCTGCTCTTCATAATATGCCTTTGGTATAATCTACTTAATGTTTATGCAGACCTCTAAACAGCTTAGCCTAGGGTCCATAGTTTCCACAAAGTGCTGTTTTTTACAATGATCACTATGCAGAAGAATGTTATTAAAATAAGAATTAGTATATTTGATTTTGTTCTGCTTCGATTTGCAGAACAAAAAAAGGCTGTTAAGTCATTCAGTGAAACCCCCAGCAATTTTTGAGAACGGTTCTACTGCAGCAATAAACAAAGGAATCTCAAAGACACAGTTTTAAAAGCACTATAGAGTCACAATGGACTGTCAAAAACACTACTAATTGGCAAATGAGTCTGTGAAGGTGTGATTACAGTCTGCACACATTCCCCAATAGTGACAGTTTTTCTCTCTTCCAAATTGTAGATTCTTTGTATTGGACCCACAGGAACTGGAAAGACCCTCACAATAGCAGATGAGCTTCTGAAGAACCTGCCACTAGAATTTATCAGCCATTTTCTTATGTTCTCTGCTCGAACCTCAGCCAACCAGACTCAAGATCTCATTGACAGCAAACTGGATAAAAGGCAAAATTCTTTGTTGCAATATTTCTGCTGCTTATATACCACTTTGTTCATATTTATTTTATTTGCTTTTGAGCATTTATTAGCAATCCTGTCCAAATTTGCTAAAGAAATTTAAGCATAAAAATGTAAATTATTTAAAATCAAAATATAGCTATTTCCCCATCCTGGGAGTGATAGCAGAAACGTCTGGCTGATCAACACTCCCATAGGGTCAGTTCAGTGGGCAAACAGGCATTGGATAAACACTGGTTGAATGCTCTGGCCCTGGGGATTCCTACTTATTTCTGAGTCACTGGATATTTTGATATTACCATTAGTAAACAATCACATACCCTGAATGGAAAACACTGGGCTGTTCATTGAGTCGCCCCTTGAACTTGGCGGTTTTATTCATATCTATTTAGATTTGCGGCCATACTGTGTTTTATTTATGTTATTCAACATTGATTATCTAGTGACCTTTAGCAGAAAGTTCATAAGAGCACAAGATGAGAAGCCCCGCTGGCTCAGCAAAGGCCCATCTAGTCCATCATCCTCTTCTCAAGGTGGCCAACGATATGCCTATGGGAAGCCTTCAAGCAGGAGCTGGGTGCAACAGCACTCTCCAAACTTGTGGTACCTAGAAACTGCCATTCAGATGCACTTTGCTTCTCATAGTGGAGATAGTATTCATGGAAATAATTCATAGAATTGTAGAGTTGGAAGGGACCCTGAGGATCATCTATGCAGGAATATGCAGCTGTCCAAAACAGGGATTGAACCTGTGGCCTTGGTGTTGTCAGCACCATGCTCTAACTAACTGAGCCATAGTGGGGAGGTATGTGTATACGTGGTATACATACAGCAACACTCTTGTGTTTCTTTTTGCTATGAGTGCTGTTGCTGCTGCTGTTACAATGTCTTGCCCACCCTTCACCATAAGGTTCCTGGGCAGGTTACAGTAATTTAAAAATCCAGTATTAACAACAGTTTAAAACAAATTACAGTTCTAGGAATAGGGTGAATCCTAAAAATATATATTGCAAGCATCAATAGCGTAGGTGCCAGGAGGGAATTAGGGCTGCCATAAACAACGCCCCCTTTCCTGGGCTCCAGCCCCACAAACATCTGAGAGTGATGGAACTACCAAGAGGTCCCTGTTTGCTGATCTTGATATGCAAGAGTCAAGACCAGCACTGAGGAGCATATTCTACACTTGAGAGATTAATACTTTTCCTGTCAGCATTAACAGATTATACATGGATTCACCAACTAATCGACAGGCTCATCATGTTAAATGTATAGTCTCTTCAGCAGCCTTTTTCCAAATTGTACCTTGACTGCAGTATTTTCATCATGTGTTCCACTGTGATGTAGTTTTTATTCTTGTCTGGTTCTATATAGGCGCAAGGGAGTTTTTGGTCCTCCACTTGGCAGATACTTCATATTTTTCATTGATGACCTGAACATGCCCGCGCTAGAGACCTATGGTGCCCAGCCACCTATTGAGCTTCTTCGGCAATGGATGGATCATAATGGCTGGTACGATAGGAAACAAATTGGTATGACATACTTTCTTTACTTAATTTACCTAATTATTCTATACACAAATACTTTCCGTTCCAGGCCAGCCAGGCTAGTTCTGAAGTAACCTGCCTCTGGTGCACATACAGCTTTCCCCCCACTGGAGTCTTGGCATTCATACCTTCTCTCATTTTTCTGTGGAATATTTTGTCAGGTACCTTTAAGAAATTAGTAGATATTAACTTTGTTGGTGCCATGGGACCGCCGGGTGGAGGAAGAAATGCAATCAGCCCACGCCTCACCCGCCATTTCAACTATCTATCTTTCACTGAACTGGAGGATAGCAGCAAGAAGAAAATCTTTTCTACCATTCTAGACAGTTGGATGGGTGAGTTATGAAAATACACCCCCCCTTTTTTATACAGCTCTCATATGCCATGTGACTGAGGAAATGTTTGATAGTGGAATGTGACACCATTTTTCTTTCTTGATTATTTTAGCTGGGCGTCTAGGAGAAGTATGTTACAGAGAGCCAGTTCGTAAGTAACCTGAGCACAAGTTAATCAATTGTCTTATGTAAGGCTTGGGGAAATAAGTCATTTGCTTGATGGTGATGATAGAAGATTTTGGACCAAAAGCATTAGGAGAGTGGTCTTTGCTTCAGCAGATAGATGCCCATTTCTTCAAACACAATAACATGGATAAGCTTAAGTATGCCAATTTTTTGCTTACCTAAGGGAGCTCCATACTTTATGCTGCAGGCACATGTCCTGTCTGTACACCAGTGTTGGACCAGAGTTCCCCGCAGGAACCATGTGACTTGTGGACAATACCCATTTGTTTGTGCTACAGCCTCCCAACTGATTATACATGCATGTATCTCACAAGATAGCTCCCTGGCAGCCACATTATGGAGAAAAGGCAGCCACACATAACCTCAAAGTAAGAGTAATAGAAACAGACCCTTCTGTATTTTTTCTAATCTGGTTTAAACAATTCTCGCTCAGCAGGTGCCAGTTTCTCTAGTTGGAAAACTTGAGTTTCTGATATGGGGATAATGTATGCAGAATTCTTAACAGTGCAAGAAAAAATCTGGGGTTAAGCTGGATTTGAATCTTGACAAGATCGAAGTCCTGTGGGTTGGTGGTTCCCAGGTTCAGGAATTGGATAGTATGCTTGTCCTGTGTGGGGTCCCATTCCCCACAAAGGAGCAGGTGTGCAGTCTGCTGGTACTCCAGGAAATGTCTCAGTCACTGGAAGCCTGGGTGGCTGCAGTGCCTTTGACCAGGTCTGGCTCGTATGCAAACTGCAACTGCAACTTTTCCAAGAACAAACCTCATCTTTAGTGAGGAAAGAACTTAACCATGAGTTCCAGTTCAGATGGCACACTAAGCCGAACATTTGCTTCACTCAGCACAGCACAGGAGCAAAAAAGGGCTGGGGTGGAGAAAAGTGGCTATGAGCTGCTTTCTGGGGGCCTGCCAGAGTCTGGCTTACCATGTTGTATGAACCATGTTATACAAGCCATTGTTAAAATTCTGTTTATCTCTGCTTAAGTTATTAGCTGCATTTTAATTGTACTACGATTTAATTTTAGTATACCACATTGAGACTGATGTGGGAGGCAGTATAAAAAATCATAATTAATAAGTTGTGTGGTTGTACTACAACTGCACATTAGGCAGTAATATAGATTGTGAGGATGGGAAACATCTACTGTGAGATAAATTCATTGGTAAATCTCACTATGTCTCAAGCTAGCCTGCCCTATTTCTATGTGATCACTCATGGTTCTTCCTTTCCTGAAAAGCCCCCACTGCAATGCTGACCATCTTTTGGGTTTTTTAGCTGGATGCCCACAGGTACAGGACTTAAGTGAACCCCTTGTTGATGCAACTATACGAGTGTATTCCACTATCACATCCCAACTGTTGCCTACTCCAGCAAAATCTCACTATACGTTTAATTTGAGGGATCTGTCCAAGGTTTTCCAGGGCATGCTCATGGCAGAACCTGCCAAAATTATGGTAAGTGCTCCCTTCACAATATCTGCTCTGTGACAGGAATTTTAGTTGCTGGAAATTGCATATTATTTCTCGATAAAATGACACACCGAATAGTTATCCCTTTGTTGTGTGCATCGCATACCACTGCACTAAGTGCAAGCAATAAGGCACAATCTAGGCCTGATTGTGGGGATCTGGGGCAAAATATTGGGGTTGCTTTTTTCTCTCTTGTTGGCAGCAGCAAGTGTATCACACCTCTTTCATTCACTCATAGTCCCCCTACCTCAGGAGAACTTTATTCTGCAGTATCCATGGTAGAGCTTTACCGCAAACCCAGTACAATCGAGCTTGGGTGTCCATGAGTCCCTCATATATCTAGCAATAAAATCTGAGTGCATGGATTTATCCGCAGAACTCCACCTCCCACTTTCCTCAAGTTTTGGCCAGCCATTCTTACAGTGCAATCCTAAGTGGGGTGTGGGTGGAGATGTGTGGCAGACTTTCCTTTTTTTCCCTTTCCTTGAGTGGATCTTTATTTTTTAAAAAACAAAGAAACAAACCACTCCTTGATTCCAGTAGAAGGAGAATTAGTTATAACAGGTCTAGACTGGCATAGGAGAAGGGCCCAATTCTGGGGCCTCTCTGAAGGACAGAGGGGCCTGTGATCTAGCAGATCCAAGGCCACCCCTTCTGTGCACCAGAACTCTCCATTTCAAAGCCCGACACTGACTAATTGTAGCAGAAACTCTACCAGCAGCAGAGCTAAACCCACAGAGCTTTTTGAAGACGTAGGAGGGGTCTCCATGGCGGCATATCCTCTGCTAGCAAAACTGGTCTGTGTTATGGGGAGAGACCCATTGTCCTCTACACCCCTCCAATCAGCGGATCTGGGGTTTAGATTTGCTCTGGTAGTTTAGAAACATTTTCTTATAAATCTGGTTGGGAAAGGGTTGTTTTTCACACCGTAGGGTCAGTGTCTTAGGGGGAAGAATCAACGTGGAACAAGAAATAACATTCTTTGGGGTTGTGTGAGTAATAACGAAAGGTTGTTTAAGGTTGTCACTGGAATTATTTGCCAGAATAAAGCGGACCTGCTGAGGCTGTGGTATCATGAGAGTTGCCGTGTGTTTCGTGACCGTCTGGTTAATGAGGAGGACCGAACTTGGTTTGATGACTTGATGAAGAGCGTGATGTCTGAATGGGATACCAGCTTTAAGGAAGTTGTTCCTTATGAGCCCCTTCTCTATGGGGATTTCATGAACCCAGGTTCTGATGTGAAGCTTTATGAATTAATTGCCGAAAGAGAGAAGGTAGGATTCATAAGATGCTTCTCCATTTTTGTACTTCTTCCATCTTTCATTCCTTTGTGCACAACATATAATATGGGTGCAGTTAATAAAAGCATTGGGTGTCCAGAGTTGAGTTTCTAGAATATACTTTATGCATGGCAAGCCTATACTAGAAGTGATTATGATTTTCAGAGGAAAGAAACAACAACAAGGTTGTACAAGGATAGACTGAGCACTAGAAGCATGCTGAGAATGATAGATGAACATGGATGGAAGAGGATAGAACAGACCTAGATAATGCTGTTTCCTCTGACTGCCCCCTGTGTTCAGGCAAGTAATAAAGAACAGTTGGGAATCTGCTATGCAGATGACTTTAGCACAGTACTTGGGCTTGGAAAATGCAATAAACTAGGAAGAGGAACAAGTTTAATGTTCATAGTACTGCAGCGGATGCCATTAAAATCTGTACAGGTGACCTTTGCAGGTAATTATCCTTCCTGTAGAACTCCCAACTGGAAGGATATTGTGCATACTGAGAAAATGTTAATTAAGCAAAGGGTAAAAAATATAACGATTTTAATAAGGAGCAGTGTATTTTGCATTCACTGCCATGTAGTCAAGGATAATAATAACAGTATGTCTTCTTTCATGATCACTAAGTGAATTATAGATAATTAATCCAGCCTCTTAGGTAGGCAGATGTTCATCACACCCATTGCCCAGATAGATAAAATGTGGATGAGGGATTAGATAACTTAACCATGTCCATGCTATGACACAATAGCTAAACTCAAATTGATACTCTGAAATCCTTGCAAGTGTGTTGCTCTTATCCTATTGAACTTGGCTATGATTTACAGTGAACATTATTTAAATAGTTAACTTTATCTGTGAAAGATTTTGGTTGGGGAGTTAAAGAAAGGCTGCTTGCTCCTCTTTTTTGATGGGTGTACATCCTAGATCATCTATTTTCATTTTCACTGAGTAGGCTTTCTAAGACGGTGGGTATTTTTTTCACCCCTGTCTTCCCTTATTGACAGGATCTGATGGGCATAGAGGTGGATGGCCCATTGATGGCCTTCTCAGAGAGGCATGCTTAGTTCCTGCTCCTATTCTTCTTCCTCTCTTTTTGACTATAGCTTATGCACGTGATTGAGGAGTACATGGAGGAATACAATCAGATCAATACTACCAAGATGAAGCTAGTTCTTTTCATGGACGCTATGCAACACATTTGCCGAATCACCCGTATTCTGCGCCAGGCACTGGGCAATGCTCTTCTCTTGGGTGTTGGTGGCAGTGGAAGGCAATCTCTCACCAAATTAGCATCTCACATGTAAGATATGAATGATATTAAAGGTTTCTGAGCCAGTGGATAGTGACAGAATGATCAGAAAAGCAGTGAGTTTGGGTTTGGGTTTTTTAGGATTTATGTTCTTCATTTCTACTTCTGAGTTCAGTTTGCTCACATCATATGAAGAAAGCTTGACACTGTTCACATCATTTTCCAGCTGTACAGAAAGTAACCATAGTGAAGAAACTGGGATTTCCCTTGCCTTCCCACCCAATGTACGTGAATGCCTCCAGGTCCACCTCGCATCCACTTTATAACACTGGAATATGGTCTTTGGGCCTATGCGCATAGAGCCTAATGGGCACAGGCCTAATCTGTGTAACCATTGCCTCTCAAAATGGGAAGGGAATTGCTCAGATTCTGGCAATATGCATTAGACTTCCGCCACATAGGCCCTATATTCTTATTCTTACTCGACTACAAGTGATCACCAAAGAAGAAGAATATTATTATTTATTAAAAGTTATACCCTGCTTTTCATATCTGGGTCTCAGCTTACAAAAATTAAAATATAAATGCTTAGAGAAGCTTTGGTATGTCCCTCACTAATTACCTTCTCCAGCAACATGAGAAAAAGCTGTTATGTTCTACCCGAATGGTAGGAATGGTTTCACTGGTTGAAGGTCATCAGCCTCACCCTAGTTTCTTAGCTGCTTTGGTTAAGTAGTTTTTTTCTAGTTCTGCTGTAAAAATTGTTAGATTCTTATCTTAGGGTCACTCTCGTTGTTTTAATTTGCCCTTCACCCTAAAGCTCCAGGGTAGGTTACAACAATTGTTAGAGAAGTAGATGTTTGTTTTCTCTGTTTGTGTTTTTGTGTCTTGGTCAACTGACCTGTTTGAGTATGGCAAGGATGCAAACTGGATTCTGCAAGCTGCCTATTTCCCTCAAATTCTTTTTCCTGCCTTTGACCACAAGGTGGCCCCGTAACTCTCACAGATTACCTTCTTCCAGTGATACAGAACTACCACTCAGTTAGCAACCAACAGTTCTTTCTGTATCTTTCTTCCTTGTATACGTATTAGCATCATAGCTGTCAACTTACAGATTTGAAAATAAGGGACCAGCAGCCAAAATAAGGGACCTGCAGCCTCACCTGTTCCAGGCACTCCAGTCTTCCTGTCCTCCTGCAGTCTGGTCAAACTCATGCTGGTAGCTTCGAGAACACTGTCCAACCAACTTTGTAACCAGAGGTTCAACTGAATAGACTCTGAATCACATGCACCACAAGGCCTATGCAGCCTCAACTTAAGATGGCTCACCGGCCTGGCTTTGCACTGCAAAGTTTGCAGCAGCACGTGCAACAAAATGGCGTCCAGCATTCAAAAAACCCCTCAGCTTGCATTAACTAGCCACACATAAGGCATGCAAGCTCCACCCCCCAGTCGTTCTTAGACTTCTTATTGGGTGAGCAACACAGCCAAGCAACACAGTTGGAGCCTCCCTCCTCCCTGGCCAGCAGGGAGGGAGGGAGAGGAGCTGCTTCCTTTGAAATTTAAGGGACATCATTTAAGGGACATTTAAGGGACATCCATCAATAAGGGACAGCAGCGGGACATGGCGCTGGAATAAGGGACTGTCCCTTCAAATAAGGGACACTTGACAGCTATGATTAGCATATTGTAGACCATGCCCTGATTATAATCATTTCCTTTTTAGAGCTGATTATGAATGTTTTCAAATAGAACTTTCCAAGAACTATGGGATATCTGACTGGAGAGAAGACCTCAAAAAGATCATGCTGAAGGCTGGTCTGCAAAACTTATCCATTACCTTTCTGTTTACAGATACGCAGGTAATTGAAGCTGTTCGGAATGAAATTTCTTCTTGTGCTGGATAGCTAAAACTTTAAATGAATGTTGCTCAGATTTGTACCAATTTTGTCACTCACATCTATTGTTTTATTTTCCCAACTAGTCTTAGCTTAGCAAGTTTAGTTGAAAAACTGAACTTCTATGTTTTGAGAAAAACTGTGCTGTGCCTGATACCTGAATGACATTTCTCTTGGTGGTACTAAGAACTCTTAACTGTTAAGGAGTTAGATTACTAAACATGTTTTGTTTTTTTTATAAGATATTTATTAAGATTTTCAGAAAATTACAATATAAAAATGAAAAAGAAAAAGAAGATACAAAGTTACAATATAAAAATAAAAAAGAAAAAGAAAATACAAAAAAAAAATGATTAAAAACCACTCAATTTTTCCATTACTTATTTTTCCTTAGCTTGTTTACCGGACCTCCTCATACCTCCCTTTTTTGTATTCCAGTTCAATTTGTTGGTTCAGCAAATCCTTACCCTCTTTATTTATCCTAATCTTTGGTCTTAAAATAGTAACATTAGATTTTTACCTATTAACAACCCATTTTTCATATTCCCTTAAAGCATTACAGCTGGAAACCACTTAATTTCTATCCAACATCATTCTAACATTCATTAATTTTACAATATTTCTGTAGATAGTCTTTGAATTTCTTCCAATCTTCTTCCACCGACTCTTCTCCCTGGTCTCGGATTCTGCCAGTCATTTCTGCCAGTTCCATATAGTCCATCAGCTTCATCTGCCATTCTTCCAGAGTGGGTAGATCTTGTGTCTTCCAATACTTTGCAATGAGTATTCTTGCTGCTGTTGTGGCATACATAAAAAAAGTTCTGTCCTTCTTTGGCACCAATTGGCCGACTATGCCTAGGAGAAAGGCCTCTGGTTTCTTCAAGAAGGTATATTTAAATACCTTTTTCAATTCATTATATATCATTTCCCAGAAAGCCTTAATCCTTGGGCACGTCCACCAAAGATGAAAGAATGTACCTTCAGTTTCTTTACATTTCCAGCATTTGTTATCGGGCAAATGATAAATTTTTGCAAGCTTGACTGGGGTCATGTACCATCTGTATATCATTTTCATAATATTCTCTCTTAAGGCATTACATGCCGTAAACTTCATACCTGTGGTCCATAACTGTTCCCAGTCAGCCATCATTATGTTATGTCCAACATCTTGTGCCCATTTAATCATAGCAGATTTCACCGTTTCATCCTGAGTATTCCATTTCAACAACAAGTTATACATCTTTGACAAAATCTTAGTTTTGGGTTCTAACAGTTCTGTTTCTAATTTTGATTTTTCCACCTGGAAACCAATTTTCTTGTCCAAATTATATGCCTCCATTATCTGATAATAATGAAGCCAGTCTTGCACTTTGTTTTTTAATTTCTCAAAACTCTGCAATTTCAGTCTATCTCCGTCTTGTTCCAAAATTTCCCAATATTTCGGCCATTTGGCCTCCATATTAAGCTTTTTCAGAGCTTTTGCTTCCATCGGTGACAACCACCTTGGGGTTTTATTTTCCAATAAGTCCTTATATCTTATCCAGACATTAAACAACGCTTTCCTGACAATATGGTTTTTAAATGCTTTATGTGCTTTGACCTTATCATACCACAGATATGCATGCCATCCAAATACATTGTTAAAACCTTCTAGATCCAAAATGTCAGTGTTTTCAAGAAGCAACCATTCTTTCAACCAGCAAAAAGCTGCTGATTCATAGTAAAGTTTAAAGTCTGGCAGGGCAAATCCACCTCTTTCCTTTGCATCTGTTAATATTTTAAATTTTATTCTAGGCTTCTTGCCCTGCCAGACAAATCTAGAAATATCTCTCTGCCACCTCTTGAAACAGTCCATTTTGTCCACAATTTGCAATGTTTGAAACAAAAACAACATTCTAGGCAATACATTCATTTTTACCGCAGCAATACGGCCCAGCAGTGAAAGCTTCAAATTTGACCAAATTTCTAAATCTTTTTTCACTTCAACCCAGCATTTTTCATAGTTGTCTTTAAATAAATTCCCATTTTTTGCTGTCATGTTAATCCCCAGGTATTTAACTTTCTTAACCACTGTTAAACCTGTCTCATTCTGAAACCTCTCTCTCTCCATTGGTGTTAAATTTTTCTCTAAAACCTTAGTCTTTAACTTATTAAATTTAAATCCTGCAACTTGACCAAATTCTTGAATGAGTTCTAAAACTATTTTAGTACTAGATTCTGGCTCCTGTAACGTCAATACTAAGTCATCTGCAAATGCTCTCAATTTGTACTGTTTGGCTCCGACCTGTATACCTTTAACCAACCGATCCCTTCTGATCATATTCAGCAGAACCTCCAGGACCAATATAAAAAGCAATGGGGAAATTGGGCAACCTTGTCTTGTCCCTTTTTCTATCCTAAATTCTTCCGTCACCACATTATTTACTATTAGTTTAGCCTTTTGTTCTGAATAAATTGCACTTATACCGTTTTCAAAACCTTGGCCTACCCCCATCCCCTGTAGGTTCTTCTTCATAAAACTCCAAGAGATATTATCAAAAGCTTTCTCCGCGTCCACAAATATCAAAACTGCTTTAGTATTTATGTTCACTTCTAGTTTTTCCAAAATATCAATTATATTCCTCAAATTATCGGACAAGTGTCTTCCCGGGAGAAAGCCCGCTTGGTCTTTATGAATCTCTTCCATCAATACTTTTTTCAATCTCTTGGCCAAAATGTCTGTGAAAATTTTGTAATCCACATTAAGTAACGATATGGGGCGGTAGTTCTTAAGCTGAGTCTTTTCAGTCTCTGTCTTCGGTATAAGTGTAATGTACGCCTCTTTCCAAGACTCTGGTGCCCTTTTCCCTTCCAATATTTCATTGCAGACTTCCTTTAAAGGTTGTAATAACCACTCTTTCAAAGATCTATAATATCTAGAAGTCAGCCCATCCGGTCCTGGAGATTTGCCTAATTGCATGTTTTGAATGGCACCTTCTACTTCCTGTTCAGATATTTTATAGTTCAACATTAGTTTACTTTCTTGGGAGATTTTTTGTAATCCATTTGTCTTCAGAAATCGGTCTATGTCCATTTCTTTCTGTGGCCCTTGTGTATATAGTTGTTTAAAATACCTCTGGAAACAGTTTCTAATCTCAGTTGGGTTGTGTATATTCTTTCCTTCCACTTCTAAATTTGTGATAGTGTTTAATTTTTGTCTTTTTTTCATTTGCCAGGCCAGCAATTTCACACATTTGTTAGCAGATTCAAATGTTTTTTGTCTCATTTGTTTGATTTTCCATTCTATTTCCTGGTTCATCATTTCCATATATTGTACTTGATATAACTTTATTTCTCTCAAAATCTCCTGCGACTTTGGTTTTGCTCTCAATTTCTTTTCACTTTCTTTTATTTTCCCCAAAATTTTGTCTTTCTTCTCATTTTGACTTCTCTTCTTTATTGCATTCTGTTGTATCAGAAACCCTCTCATGACAGCTTTGCTTGCGTCCCAGATTACTCTTTTTTCTACATTAGTGTTCATATTTATTTCAAAATAGTCTCTCAAGGTTTTTTGGGCCTTTTTATACACTTCTTCATCTCTAGATTACTAAACATGTTGGCCAAATTTTACACACATGGGTGCCAACAGGTAAGAATCACAAATATAAATTACACTGATATTTGAGTACCCTGCAAACCAAAAATTGCATAGTGCCTCTGCGGCTTATCCAGATGATCTGTGGTTAGATATGTTGCAGTGCAATCCTGTGGAATAATCCCATTTACACAACTTGTTGAAGGACGACAACCATACTTCTAGGTAGTTGTGTACTGCAGTCAACTATATCATACAGGCTCTCTGTTAATAATAATAATAATAATAATAATAATAATAATAAAGCAGGTGGCTTACACAATGGTGTGGCACTGTGCATAAGGGAAGGAATATCAGTTTCATGCACTGGGTCATGCACTCAGCATTTAAAACATTGAAAACATTGCTAATAATGAGCGAAATAACACATTAGAATGCATAGAACGGCATAAGTATTGGGTGGAGGAAAGGGAGAAAATTCTCATTTCAAGCAATATCTAATAGGTGTCAATGCCTCCTAGTAGCAATAAGTGTACCATTGGAGGGGAATTTGCATTTTCCCAGGTACAAAATACAGCCCAACTAGTATTGGAGAGATGTAATGTCTCTAAAACAGATGTTTAGGGTTGATGGATGGTAAGTGGATTGCAAGTAATAGATAGGAAGTGCATATTTTTTGTCTTAAGAATGAAATGCCTAGAAAAGTGATCAGAGTTTAGGACTGGATCCAAAAGATGGGTCTCAAATGTTAGTCTAATTTCTGAATTACTACTTCACATTAACAAAGTAGGGGTTTCGCACTATTCTCTCTCTAATGCAGATCTCATCCCATCAGTTAGGCTATTTCTCATTATTTACACAACCAGTGTTCTCACTGTGACTTACATTTCAGTGATTTTCAATAGGAAAATCTAAGTCACGAAGACGAGATCTTTAGTGGGTAAGTAGATGAGGTTAAAATGAAAGGCACAACATTATTACTGCCGATAGAAGCCTTTTAATTTTTTTCTTTAGATTAAAAGTGAGTCCTTTCTTGAGGATATCAACAACCTGCTGAATTCAGGAGACATACCCAACCTGTATGCCCTGGATGAACAGGACCAGATTATGACCACTATGAAACCGTTAGTGCAGGACCAGGGGCTTCAGCCTACCAAGGCCAACCTGATGGCTGCGTACACAGGGAGAGTACGCAGCAATATCCACACAGTCCTATGCATGAGGTATGAGCTAGCCTAGTCCATTGGGCTAAATGGTGAAGGGGGTCTCTCCAAGCTCCCAAGAGCTTTCCTTACTATCAGTGGTGATCCATGCTACAGGGGGCTGGAATATAGCAGGAATGGGGAGCCTGTGATCCTTCAGATATTGTTGTTTTTTTTCTTCACTCCTATTTTCCGTACCCTTGAGGTTTGATGTGACTTTTTCAATTATATTTCGGCTAATAGTCTTATAGCTGTGCTATAAATCTTCAAAATAAATATCACTGCATTTTGAACGCTGTATCCATAGGAGCCATGAAGTTGTGTTGCCCACAATTCTTAGACGGATCAAAGTGTTCACTTACAAAGCATAGTGCCTATTCCTTCAGGAATAACGGCACATACCATAGTTACAGCCTTTAGTTCCAATACACATGTAGAAGAGATCTGTAGGGCACCTAATTTGAATGTCAACATTTGAGATGATTGCCTTGTGGAAACATTAATGAGTATAAAGGCTTTGCTGGTGAGGTGAGAATTCTCCATCCCCAGTGGTTTAGTGTAGTATATTAGTATAAATTTTAATTGTGGTTTTCTGAATGTGCCTAGCATGGCCTATGCTGTTAAAAGAATTCCCTGCAGTACATCCCAACTAGAGATATTTGACTTAGTTGAAGTCTATTCTAATAAGGTTTTCTCGTTCTTTACTGCTTCCTCGTTCTCCAGTCCTATTGGAGAGGTATTCCGAGCACGGCTCAGACAGTTCCCATCTCTGGTGAACTGCTGTACCATTGACTGGTTTAATGAGTGGCCTGCAGAAGCCCTGGAGTCTGTTGCTGCTTCCTTTTTCAATGAGATCCCAGATACTGATGCCACCCCTGAAATTATGCAGGGAATGGTAAGTGACCTCTCTTAAACATGCTCACAACCTCTGATTTTACATATGTGCAAGGAGAAACATGAAAAAGAGAGCAGCTATCTAATAATTGAATGTTTCGTTATTAGAATTCATATTGTATGAGTCCCTGCTAGTGTTTCAAATAGCTGTCACTTCTCCAATTGGTCCCTGTGTTTCAAGGAAATACTCATTTCATAAATGTTAGCATTACACATTTTGTGCATCTTGCATGTAGCACATTTCATAGTCATTCTCTGCCTTCTTTCTGTTGAGAAACCTCTTTCCAACGTCTATTTCCTCCCCCTTATAGATTGAGATGTGTGTAGAAATCCATCAGAGCGTAGCACTTAAGTGCAAGGTGTATCTGGCAGAATTGGCAAGGCATAATTATGTCACTCCCAAAAGCTACCTGGAGCTGCTCGGCATCTTCACCACCTTGATAGGTGCAAAAAAGCAGGAGCTCAAAGTTGCCAAAACCAGGATGAAAAGTGGATTGGACAAGGTGAGTTGCTTCAGTCTTAGGGTTCTATCACATATGTTGAAGACCAATTTCTCCTTTTCAGCAAAGCACATCATGAAAGGTTCCCTCCACCACCACACACTAATAAGTTTGGAATATCAGCTTGGGCCTGATGTATAGTGTGTCACTGTGCTGATTACTTGCAAAAGCATTGTCATTGCTTGTGAAAGTCAATGTTTGGAAGCCTCCTGTAGAGAAACTATCAATATTAGGTAAAAAGTGGTCTGGGATAATTGGAGTTGTAGTTCTGTAACATCTGGAGGGCCACAGGCTCCCCATCTCTGAGATGCATAGTATTCAAGTCTTGATGGTCATCTACCAAATAGCTGTTCAAACTGTTCAAACTGTCAGAGTTACTAATTCGTGCTAAGAAGACAGTGATATATACATGCAAGGTTCCAGCTTTTATGTACAGGGCAATAACATCCAAAGTGCTTAGTTTATGATAAGTTATTTAGTGGACATTCCTTTCAAACTTGTTGGTCCATAAGGGTTTGGAATTCCAACAGAAACCTGTTGATTGGCTGAAGGGAATATTACACCAGGCTCAGGACTGTAGGAAGATCAATCTTCAGTAAGTTCAGTGAGGGAATTCAGAAGGAAGCCTAGAGAGAGAACCCGAAGCTGCCCCAGCTGGCAGCTGATGAAGAGAGGTCAACATGGAAGGCTCTAGATGCTCAACAAAGAGGGTGCCTGTATGACTATAACTGGAATAACAGCATGCATCACATTAAACACTACCAAAATAAGACTAAAGAATTATTTAACACGTAAAAAAAATAAATCAGAAAAACACCCAGAATAAAATCCAGCAGAATAAAATATCTGAAAAACACTCAGAATAAAATTCAGCATGTAGCCTTCATATTTTAAGACAGCGATCAGATCAATTAACATGCATCTTCCAAAAAGCCTACAGATATGTTTTTCTTGCTGACTGAAAACTGATTTGCCTAATTATATTTATTTATTTAAGGTAAATGCTATGTCAATGGTGTTAATTACCTCGAATCATTATACACCCAAATATCATTAGTGAAAGTCAATGTATCTGTATTTGGGTGTGAGAAAAGACTTGCCTTACCCAAACTGGTGCCCTCTAGCTATTGCTGAACCCTCAACTCCCATCAGCTTCTGAGAGTTGAAGGGCACCAACTTGGGAAGGCTGGCATAGACTCTTTTCTTCACTGTGTAAATGTGTAAGGCTATAAAAGAGAGAGAGAAGGAATGAAGATAAAGCCACATATATTGATGTTCTCTTTTCCTTTACTGAGTGCAGTTCACCCTGGTCTTATGTGAAACTGAGACTTTTAGTAGCACATTATACTTTATATTTAAAAAAAACAAAACCCACAACCTGAAGCAAGCTTTGGGCATATAGTGCTACTCTTAGGAAATGCTGCCAGTTTTCATGCAGAAAAGTGGCAGCATGGAATAACAACAAAGAAAAAGCAATGGTAAAATAATGTTTTAAAACATGACTGGGCCAAGTAAAAGTTAAGCAGTTTTAATACCATTGATTTTGGTGGGGGAATTGAGCACCTGCGTAGAACTCTGACACTGAATTAACTGTGGCTTGGACTGGAATGTGCTGTAGAATAGAAGAGACTTTCCAGTGGAGCCCAGAATAAACAACAGGTTGTCTTTTCAAGCAGCTTGAAGCTACTTCTGAGGTTTTTCCTTTACTATCTGTACTGTTTTCAGATTATTTTCCTCTTCGCTAGACACGTTCAATATGAGAATGACTTTCCCCTCCATTTCTAGCTTTTGCGAACTGCAGAAGATGTAGCAAAAATGCAGGAAGAGCTAGAATTAGCACGCCCCCTGCTGGCTGAAGCTGCCCAAGACACACTGGTAACCATGGAACAGATACAGGTATGCAGTGGGCCTTCAGACACTGTTGCAAAAGAGACTGATGGTGCCCTGGTAAAACAAGAAGGGGAAAGAACCTGATCATTGGACTTTGTTCTGATACTTTGCCTTGTTAGCTTTAAGCTGGAGAAAAAGAGGCCCATATTGCATCTCTGCCTTGTTTCCACACAATACAAGTCCTACAATTAAAATACAGTGGTACCTCAGGTTACATACGCTTCAGGTTACATATGCTTCAGGTTACAGACTCCGCTAACCCAGAAATAGTGCTTCAGTTAAGAACTTTGCTTCAGGATGAGAACAGTAATTGTGCTCCAGCGGCGCAGCAGTAGCAGGAGGCCCCATTAGCTAAAGTGGTGCTTCAGGTTAAGAACACTTTCAGGTTAAGTACGGACCTCCGGAACGAATTAAGTACTTAACCCAAGGTACCACTGTAATGGGGCAACATTTGCCACAAGGACAGAAAACTTTTGTTGTTCTTTACTGCAAAAGGGGGTGCCATTTGGGCTTGTTCTTTTGGCTCCAAAATGGCATGACCTGGCCTTTATACTAAACTCCAAATATTTAACCTTGCTATGTGAGGTGTGATGCTTATTTCAGACAATCATGTTCATAAGAAGGGCAATCTCTTTATCTTTAGCCATGCGTGCACAATAAAGAACTTGAATCTACCATATACTACTTCCCAAGTGAGACAGGTAACCAAACATTGCAGACTATCATTCTGTATCAGCAGTGTTCCTGTTCAGAGTTCTGGTCAGCCATATCTGCTCCTGGCTCTTTTGAGAAAAGCATGCCCCTTGGGTTGTTGTTGTTGTTGTTATGCTAGAATGTTTTTATGCTTTGGCAAACAATGACCTCTTTAACACATCGTGGTAAAACATAATTAATAGTTTACTGTGAATACACTAATCTTGCCTGCTTTTTTCGTTCCTGCAAGTGAGCAGGAGGAAAACAAACAAACCCCTGACTTAAAGTTTCATCTGAATTAGTGCTCATGGTTTGCTTTACTCCAAACAAACATTGATCTGTTGTCAAAGTTTTCCTTTGGCTTAATGTGGGCTTGGGGCTTTTTTTCGGGGCTGGGGTGGGGAGTGAAACAAGCCACAATCCTGTATTCAGATGTAATCCTAAAACAACTATTGTGGTTTGTTCCCCCCCCCCCATGTGCTAGTGAGAGCCATGTATTTAGGGCTAGCCGTTAACTATGGTTTACCATGGCAGGCAGACTGGGTCTCTGACTGATGCGGAAAAGGTGCTTCTAATCTAGCCAGTCCTGAAAGCATTCATGATTCCAAATACCTTTGTGCTGCTGCAGGTAGACACAGCTGTTGCAGAAGAAACACGGAATGCTGTGCAGGCAGAGGAAATGAAAGCCAAAGTCAAAGCTCAGACCGCTCAGGCTATTGCTGATGACGCACAGAAGGACCTAGCAGAAGCCCTGCCTGCCCTGGATGCTGCCCTTGCCAGCTTGAGGAACCTCAACAAAAATGATGTTACAGAGGTAACAGAGTTGAGAAAGAATAGCTTTTAACAATACTTTCAACAAGAACACTAGTTATACCGTCTGTGCTTTACCATGGATACAGGTTCAATAGTAACACCCCCTAAACACCCCACCCATTCTGATTTTCAAACTTTTTTTCCTTGTAAGTGAGTTGTAGCAGCTTATTCCCTTTGATGGCTGTCCCTGAAGAAGAAGAATCTAATCCTTTTCAGCCAAAGTTATGTAGTGCCTTTAGGTACTGCACACTGGCAGAGGGGTCATATCCAGCGTGCACACTCTCTCACCCACGTCCCAGCCATCACATACACAGACATGCAGATGCATATACACAGATCAAACATTGTTCCTCACTCATCAAATGATAAATCTGATGAGGAGGGATGAAAAGCAGTCTGCACCTGCCGGAGAGGCTGAAACGATGGGTATCAGCATCCCTCTACCACCTTAACTCTTTGGACTCGAATGGTTCTATAGTAATGTTACCATCTGGCTTCATTTCACTAGATGAGAAGAGTAAGGGAAGTAAAAACATAGTTTCACATCACACAGCACAATCCTGTTTGTGTCATTTCAGAAGTTAGTCCTATTGAATTCAAAGGCCAACTCCCTTTTGAATAGATTGAGCCACTGCAAAGCTTCCTAGCTGGAAAGAACATTGACAGCTGCTGAATACAAGCAGAAAATTAGTGCTACAGATCCTTGTCTCGTTTTCTGTTCACTGACATTTGAAGGTACATGCTGGGTTACTACCTGCTATTATCTGGCACTTCCAGAACATTTAGAAGGCCTGTTGTCAATTATGTTCCCCCTGTTCAAGTACTGTTCCAAGAGTTGGGTTTATTTAGCCAGCTGTCAATTTGACTGATGTTGTAGTCAGTGCCTAGAGATGATCTTAAGAGTAGAGTCATATGGAGATTTTTTTTAATGCTCTAGATGTGTATTTTTGCTACGCATGTGAAGACTTATTGTTAGTTGGTGCCCACCCCAGCAAGTAGCTCATCTGTATTGTCAGGTGGCAGCAGCAAGTCACCAAAAGCAATGTATAGGTGTATTCAGATATGTGCAATATCTTTTAGTATGTCTTAAATGCATAGTGGAAAATGCAGTTATATTGAGCTACTGGTGTATGAAAAGAGAGCCCCCCCATAACCTTACTTCAGAATTCTGGAAACAAAATTATATTGTAACTTATGATAAAATGTGTGGATCCTGTTGCCAATGAAATTATCTAAAAATAGGCTTCTATAATAAGTGATTATGACCAGTTTCCACCAGGATTCTGCAATGCCTGTCACCATAACCTATTTGAAAGGTAAAGGGAGAATGTGATTCAATAATTATATTGCAACATCAGCATGTTTCTAGGCTAGTTGGTATAGCCCTTTGCCTAAACAAATAGTTAAAATTAAAGTGAACATTACTTTTATTAGCATATTTCAGTGAATTGTTTTCAATATAAAACAAGCAACATGCCTGAAACTGGTACACATTATATTTTCAACCATGGAGCTTCTTGTATTACCACAATTTAGGACAGCAAAAAATGGACCCTGACCATTAAACAAAACATTCTTGATTGTGCAGCCATGTTCTTTCATCACAGTTTTTTGAATAACATCAGTAATTGAGATAGAAAAATAGGTAAACAATAAATATGCAGGCAAGCAGAAAAGGGCAGCACCCCATCTTAGAAGTATGCACTGTAGCTTTTAGTTTTAACCAACATCTCAGACCACCCATCCATCACTACTTCCATCACTTTACTCAGACTCTGGAGGGAAAAAACAGACTGTAGTTTAAGAGCCTTTTTTACCAAGTCATTGTAGGGAAGAAACACTGTATATGGAATTACCGGTAGGTCCAAATCTGTCTATTTTACAAAGAGAACATAGCAATGTAAGCTTTCATGAACAGGATTCTCCCTAAGGAGACTTTCCACTCAGTCTAGATGACAATAAGATGTGAGTACCTTCAAGCAAGCTGGAGGACTATTTTCTACTGAACTACTCTCATGTGACTATACCAACACCTAAGAAAATGCCAGGGTCTGTTTCTCAGCATCTTGCACCAGCTCCTTCAGTTGTTCTGGGTTAGTGAAGAAATGCATGTAGAGGCTGCGCTCAGTTTGCTGAAAGTGACTCCGCAGGGATTTTTGCTTGGCCTTCACATCACTCAAGGTGTCCATTAGCATTTGGTAGAGTTTGGCTTGTGTGGTGTAAAGCTGCTCCAGAGGTTCTTCTAGTCCCTGTAGAAAACAGGTGTCAAATAGGGGTTCAGAAGAAGCAGCACATATTTCTCCAATTTTTCATCATTTAGAAGTTTCACAGGGAGGGAAGTTTGCTACTTAAGGAGGACCAGGAGTCCCAAGAGTACAACACTTAATGGTGTAGCAAAAGCAAAGATCATTGTGTGCCATTAATTTGGTCTATTCTTGTGATTATTAATAGATAATATAGCAAGAAAAATAAGATTCACACACATGATGGGCTACAGCTTTTGCTTACCTGAGCACGAAGCATTAGCTGGTTGCAGTCACCATACATCAAACAGTGAAGTACCTCATTGTCAGACTCCAGTTTAGGAAGCTGAGAGTGTGGTGTGGCCAGCTGCACTTTGAGCATCCTGAGCTCCTGGCATAACCGGGAGCCCCAGCCTGCCAAGGCCCCATAGGCATG